>NC_046284.1:9469188-9780534 GCF_004115265.2 Rhinolophus ferrumequinum | reverse complement strand
CATTTGCATCTTTCAAAAATAGTTTTGCAAATGATCAATGAATAATTGTGATATCGAGTAGACGGAAGAGTAGGCCTGCTTTTGAGAGCCCATACAGACTCCAAAATTGCAAAATGGGGTACAGTGGTGAGCCGCACTTAATATTTTATACTGTCAGATGACGCCCCTTGTCCATTGTTTCAGGCTCTGCAGACCCAGCCTGCCTTTTGAAAGCAATCACAGCAATAATTACAGTCTACACCGGGTGCTTGCTGGGCACATATTCTATATGCATCATCTCTAGTCAGGTCAGCAACTGTGCAAGGCCTTATTCTCTTTCTACCAATGCAGAGACTGAGGCTTCGAAAGGTTATTTAGTAGTAGCTGAGAATCCATCCCAGCGTTGCTTGGATCTCCCACTCGAGATCATGCTGTGACACCAGGCTCCTCCTCCACAACTGATGAGTCATTTAATGGTCAGAGCCACACAACTTACACATTTCTCTACTTGGGTCACTCTTGGCATTACCACATTGAGATTTAATCTTCAGCTTCTCCCACACTGGGGACAGGAGCTAACAGAACTCCTGAATATGGACTTTTCGGCATTTCCTGTGCTAGCTCTAAATGAATCCCCCCAAACAGTAAGAAAGCTAATTAGATTACAATTGCCAGTCTTTTAGCATGAATCTTTATGATTCACTGTTGATTACAAGCTAATGCACTGCCAGTCTACCCAGGTCTTTATTTCCATCTGAGCAATAAAAGTAGTTTCTGGCTTCCCTTCAGTTAACATTTCTCTTAAAGAGCAGCACTCCATTAATGAAGATAAATGAAATGAAATTCCATCTCTGCTGTGCTCAATCTGATTTCTTCAAACAAATGAAAAGTAATACTGCCTCTTTTAATATCATTAGGAAACCCGACATCTCGTAATTATCTGTAGGTTGTAGTGTAGCTGAGGCAAGAGTCTTAGTATTTTTGCATCACTTGTGGTTCACTGAGGTACTTTCTTCAAATGGCAATAGAGATTCCCCTGGGTGCCCTTGTCATCTGTCTCTGTCTAAAGTAGCCTTTCTGAGACCAGACAGCAGTGTCTGTTTCTGTGTTTTGCAGAATCCCTAGTCATCCTAAAATTCCATGCCTGAGGATGCTCTCTACAGGTGGCACACTAGTCTTCACTCAGCTGGAGGCCAGCCTAGAACCTGGGGCCCAGTGGGTGTTATCCCCCCTTTTTTATTAACCTGCAAAACCAAAGATGGAAAGAAACCCAGATTCATGGGTAGTCCAGAAGAGTTCTGTAAGTTCCCATCCAGGGTTTACAGCCAGCTTCTGACAGACCCTATGAAATGAGTCCAACCCAAGTGCATGAAGTGGGTGGGCATCCACTACCTGGAACACTTAAAGGCACAAAGCCGGCACACCTTGCCCAGTTGGGCCATACTATATCATACCTAGCCTCAGGCAGAGCTGTGACACGAGAAGCCAAGTGTCAAGACAGACCCGGGCCATCCTGACACTGCTGTGTCCTAACTCCGTGGCCTTGAACCAGTATAGTTTCCTTTAGGGCATCAGTTTCTTCCTTGGTAAGTTGGGATAATAATCCCTGCACTGGCCTCCTCACAAGGTTACTTCAAGGAACAAAAGAGAATGTTCTTTGTCCAAATGATGTGTAAACTATAAGAAGCTATAAGCTAGCGTGAGATTATTCTCACCACATGTTGGCCAAAGGGGTGGATAAAATATCAGGCCTCACCATGTCCTGGCCTACAAAAGACATTAGAGAGGGTTCTAGGAGTCACCTGGAAAACCTTTCACTTTGAACCACATCAAATCTCAGGAAAGGGGGAACAAAAGCAAAAGTGGAGGGAGGCCTGTTGGGGATTAGAGTCACGCAGGGCATTTGCCAATTCTGTACTGGATTAGAACTACTCAGGCTAGGAGGAGAACTCTGCCCTCCGTCCAGCCTAGACTACCGTGACCTGAGTAGACTCGACTATCCCGGCATTCGCTCTCCAGCCTGGAAACTGACCTGCCTCAAAGAGCCAGGACAAATTAGCAGCAATGTCTTGCCTGCAAGTCACCAAGTTTCCCAATGCTCTGTCCTCCATCCCCATTCACCACTGACATTGTAACCTTCGAATTTCAATTGCACTGGTCCCTAGCCATGTACATACAAGGTCTGACAATTAAGTTTGTGAACTTGTTGCAACGATGTTGCTAACCTTTTTTTGATGTCAGAGGGATTATTCATTATAAATTTGTACCAACTGGACAAACAGTTAACCAAGTTTACTATTTGGAAGTGCTGAAAAGGATGCGGGGAAAAGTTAGACGAAAACAACCTGAACTTTTTGCCAACAATTCATGGCTCTTGCATCACGACAATGCACCAGCTCACATGGCACTGTCTGTGAGGGAGTTTTTAGCCAGTAAACACATAACTGTATTGGAACACCCTCCCTACTCACCTGATCTGGCCCCCAGTGACTTATTTGTTTACCCGAAGATAAAGGAAATATTGAAAGGAAGACATTTGGATGACATTCAGGACATCAAGGGTAATACGACAACAGCTCTGACAGTCATTCTAGAAAAAAGAGTTCCAAAATTGCTTTGAAGGGTGGACTAGGCACTGGCATTGGTGCATAGCTTCCCAAGGGAAGTATTTGGAAGGTGACCATTGTGATATTCAACAATGAGGTATGTAGCACTTTTTCTAGGATGTGTTCGCGAACTTAATTGTCAGACCTCGTACATCGCAAAGCAAAGGCTCTGTGAGGCCTCTAACCAGTGGAACTGAAGAAATGTCTGTCAGCTCACTAATCACTTACCTGCCGCTGGGGGGGTGTTAAGCAACACAGGGCTTCGAGTCCCATGGCCACTGGGGCAGCATTATTTCGGCAGCTGCTGATTTCAGGTAGCCACTGGGGATGAGTGATATTTTCTCCACCTGAAATGCCTCTGAGTAATGGGGTTCATGCATTTCATCAAAGACTGCATACATTTTACAAGTGTTTGTGCTAATACAAGCATTTAAGAATTCATATGCGAGCTATATTTTTTATTTGCTTCTCAACACTGAGTTATTTCACAGTATCTGCCTATTGCAGTGCATTGATATTTTAAATACTATATCTGCTTCTTAGAATAAAAAGAAAAGAAATGTGAAGGTTTATAATTGCCATTATAACCCATTTATCAGAGTGGCACAGTTATACATAATCTTTTTCCAATTAATTGATAACCTTAGTTATTATATAAACACAAATCACACCAAGCTAATATCTTCTAATTTGCATGTCTTGCACCACTTTTATCATCTATAGTGACTGATGTTGTGGAAATGAATTTATTAATGTGACTTAGAAAGGCAAAGGTAAATTATCTTGTTTTCCCTTGTGATTGTTAGTAAGATGAGGGTTGAATGTGTGATTTTATTCTACTCCACGTACTCACACTTGGAGTAGGGGTAGGGTTCTCCTTCTGAAAGTGCATTAGGGAGTCACATCTTTTGACTGGCTGTGAGCTGGAAGACTAGCTCAGAACACCAATATGGGAAGGATCCAGTCCAAAAGGAAAGGAGTGGCGATCACAGTGTGCTCGTGTCATTTGTTTGCTATTTACGTGTAACTGAGACTCTCTTTCTTCTGTCTTCTTTGCTGCTGTTGCTGCTACTGCTGATATCAGGAAACATAACTTAGGCCGATGTCAGCCTCAGTATGGCAAATATGTAGCAGATTCCACTGGGAGTCAAGAGACAAGCACTTTCCCACCAAATCTGCCCCAATTAAGCATATCCCTTCCCTCTCTGGGCCCCAGTTTATTCTGCTGTTGAGTGAGAGGGTGTACACGTGGAATGTTATGAGTTTGGATTTCCTTCCAAGGATGACTCATATGGGACTAAAGGTACCACATAGTTTGAAATTGGGTATGTATGGCCTGAGGCCACTTAATCTCCTGAGAATTTTCCAGATTAGAAACCAGTGAGAACTGCTCTTGGTTTCTAGGAGATTCACTAAAAACCTACAGGCTTGCTGAGAGGCCTCTACTCTTGTTTGGGTTTGGAAAGAATGATCCATGTGGCCGTCTACCACTCTCTTTGTTGTCCCCTTATGCATAATAGGAAGAGCTCTGGACTCAGGCTGACCTGGAGTTGATTACTAGCTCTTCAGGTTATTAGATTATTAGCTGTGTGATCTTAGGCAAGCTGGCTTAAGGTACCTGAGCCTCAGTATCTGGGAAGCGGGATCCAGCTACGTGCACTCTAGGGAGCCTTCTTTTCCACTGCCCCCCCAACATCAAACTCATAGACTCCTTCCCTCCAATGGGGTGCAACTGGGTTTCAGCAGTGTTGCCATCTCTTCAAAGACTTACTACTTGTGTCAAGTACTCAGCCCATGGCACAGAGTAGTTGCTCAATAAACTACTGAGACCAATAAGAGATAGGGCACTCTTATCCCTTTCATCATTGTTAACAGTTTACTTGTCCGTGATTGAATCCACCACCCTTACCGAATTCACAAAACACACTTTTACATTTGCTTACATGCATTCGTGCATAAAATGTTTATGGAATACACACTAGATGACAGGCACTGCTCCAGGAGATAGAGATACGGCACGAAACAAAACAGTCCAAAGCTCTGCGTTAGGGAGTTTATATTCTATTGGGTACAGAAAGACAATAAATGACATAAATATATCATGATTAGATATGTTGGAAGGTGCTTAAGTGTTATAGAGAGAAATCAGGGAAGAGTGCTAGAGAGGGATGGAGTGGAGTTGCATTTTCAAATAGGGTGGTCAGGGAAGGCATCTCTGAGAGCTGGCATCTGAGTAAAGACCTAAAGGAAATGAGCTCTGCAGAGATTTGGGAGAAGATCTTTCCAGGAAGAGGAATAGTACATGAAAAGGCCCTGAGACAGGAAGGTACCTGGTGTGCCTAGAAATAGAAAAGAAGACAGTTCAGTTGAAGCAGAGTAAGTAAGGGGGATAATGTTAGGAGCGGAGGTCAGAGTGTTCACAGGGAACCATTGGACAAGAGCTCGTAGGGCAGTGGAAAGACTTTGGCTTTGACTCTGAATTGGAAGCCAGAGGAGAGACCTGATCAGATATATGTCACGACAGGGTCATGCTATGTCTATTCAGACTATGGGGGTCAGGAGTGGAAGCAGAGAGAACAATAAGGAGACTATTGCAATAATCCAGATGAGAAGGAGGTGGCTTGGACCAGCGTCATGGTGGTGAGGGTGGTGAAGAATGGATGGATTAGAGATAGATTTTAAGGGAGAGCAGAATAAAATTTACTGATGCATTGATTGAATGGTGATATGAAAAAAATAGTCAAGAATCATTCCAAGATTTTTTGCCTGAGCAATTGGAAAAATGCTATTGCTATTAACTTCATAGTTTATTATAATCATTATTAACAACAGTGTGATAACGATGAGACCATATAGAAATATTTGAATACTTTTTCCAGTACATGGACTGGGAGAATGTTGGTTGCTTATTAGCTTTCTAATACCAATATTGAAGGGGAAATAGGACATTTCTCTTAAGCCAGCGGCTCTCAAATTTGGACATATGTCAGAATCACCTAGGAAGTTTGTTAAGAAATCTATATATGACATCACTCACAGACCTATGGAGTCAGACCTTCTGCTTTAAGTACATACACACATATAACGTGTTTCCCCTAAAATAAGACCTAGTCGGACAATCAGCTCTAATGCATGTTTTGGAACAAAAAGTAATATAAATTATATTATATTATATAAGACCAGGTATTATATTACTTATATTATATTATATTACATTACATAGTAAATTATATAATGTAATAAAATGTAATATAAATTATATTACTTTATATTTTAATGTATAATGTAATGTATTGTAATATATAATATAATGTATAATGTATTATATTATATTACATTATATAGTAAATTACATAATGTAATAAGATATAATATAAATTATATTACATTGTAATATAATGTATAATGTAATATAATGTAATATATAATATAATGTATAATGTAATATATAATGTATAATTTAATATATAATGTAATATAAAATGTAATATAATTTTATATTACATCTTATAGTAAAATAAGACCGGGTCTATATAATTAAATTTTGCTCCAAAAGACGCATTAGAGCTGTTTGTCCGGCTAGGTCTCATTTTCGGGGAAACGCAGTACAACTGCAGACACTATGTTATCACTGTCATATTTTAGGTCATTGAATCAGTCAAATGCCTGGTTTGTGGCTGATCACTAACCAGCTTTCAAAATAAAATATCTGGTTGTTTTAAATAAAATGATTTCCATCTCGAGTTGTCTGTATTCATCAGCTCCTGTCTACCACCAAAGCAAAATAGTCACAGCTGGTCATATCATGATGGGTGTTTATGAGGCTGATGGACTCACACACAAGACCTTTAGTTTGGTGAATATCCTGAGATGTTTAAGGCCTCAGTTCCTCTTCTGACAATACAGAGAAATGGATTAAAAATCCCCAGGGTCCTCTACAGCTGTAAGAGTCTGTGATACAATGACTCTGCTCTGTTATGAAATTGTTATTGAAAGGCCATTTGCCTCTTAAAACTGGGTATTTCCAAAACTAGAAACTGAAATGATAGTGATGGATATTTTATTTAAACCACATATCGGAATTAATCCCAAGTTAGTTCAATGTAGTGTAGTAGCCAATGATCACAGCCTTTGGAATCAGAAAGATCCTCTTTCAAATCTTGAAGCAAGTTGCTTCACCTCTCTAAACCTCAGTTTTCTCACCTGTAAAATGAGGAGAATGATAGTATGTATACCATGTTGTGAGGAGTAAGTGAGATTTCATGAAAAGTGGTTGGCACAGGACCTGACACACAGTAGGAGCCTAAAAAATCGTAGCTATCAGCAGCAGCAGCTCTGTTAATTTAAGCATAATTAGTAAACATTATGCCTTTTCAATCGTCTTTAGAGAAGGCTACAAATAATTTTATGAAAACATGTTTGAAGATTTTAGTACTTTTATCCAATAGATCTGTCTGGAAATGCACACGTGGATGGACGATTGGCTAAAACAGAGCAGAACTTTTCAAAGCATTTTCTGGCAAAACAAACAAAAGCAACCAAAAAGTCGGATTGTTTCTTCCTAGCCACTTATTGGCTGTGAGACCTCGGACAAATCATGGCACATATTAAGAACTCGCTAAAATTGAATGTTATTAGTATTGTTATTACATATAATGTGAGTGGTGGTAATAGTGGTAAAGGAGATTGTGGTGGTAAAAGAATGTTGGATAAAAGATGCATGTGCGTCATATCCTAATAACTTGCATAGCTCTTACACTCAGACATCAAACGCAGGGGAGAGGAACCTAATCTAGTTTGAAATTATGAGACTTCCTCTTGATGAGCTGCAGGTTGTGGATGGACTAACAAGGAGCTTAATTTTTTGTCGTTTGAAAATATATATTTGATATCTGTGCATTCTTATACAATTCTAAGCCCAAATTTCATTTTCCTGCCGTTCTCCTCTATTTCAATATGGCATTTTCAGAGGTGATGCCGTTGGTGCTCTCTGCTCTCCAGGACAAGTTAAGTCTGTCAATCACCTCATCCTGACCTTCCTGCAGCTCTCTCAGTAGACCCCCCCCCAATCTCTGTGATCGTTCTTTCAGGGGGCATCGCCTCCTCATAGAGCCTGGAGAGAAGATGAAGATTTATGTAAGCTCAGAGCCCCAGCTTGGTCCCTGCCATGTAATCAGAAGCTGGCCTGCAATTTGAGTATTTCACAATAATTGCCATGTTTTCAATAAGAACGATAAAAAGGCAGATATAAAGGCAAATATCAAGGCCTCTGGCTGACAAAAGAAGATTTCAAAGAGAAATGTGAAAATAGCAACTTACTTCAGCAATAAAGAGAGTATATTTTATACTCCAGGTTTTTTTTTTCCATTTTGTAAAATCATGACTTTCTAGTAAATGACATCCCAAAAGATTTTTATCAAAGCAGGAAAGCTGTGGAAAGAGCACCTCACATTTGCTTTAATATTTTGCCTTTTCTTTTGACATTTTCTTGCCTGGAGATGTAATTCCATTAAATATGTACTTTTTTTTGACTGGAAGTTTTCTTCATGTATCTTTCAGATAAATCTTAAAAGTACATAAGGTCTGTAGAGCAGCTTTTTTTTTTTTAAAGTGCAAATGAGACACAGTAGAATATTGCCTATGAGGGTTTCCAAATAATTTCTATTCCTGCAGAGCTTTACCTTGCACGTTCTCTGATAATGGTAAGGGAAAAGGTAAGATTTCAATGTGTCTTCTGTGGCGCACTGTCAAACCACATTAGTCATATTTAATATCTGACACGCAGAAACTTCCTTGGGCCGATCGCTACCTTGATTGGCTTTATTAAGCGTTGTCATGACTGTAACTTTGCCTGATAGACAAGGTAAATAGAAGTATAACAAAGTGTCAAGTTAGCAGTGTGCTGGGTAATATTCCATTATGTCTTTGCAAATGGACGTGGGTTGACTACTCTGATTTACGATTAGACTTATCTAGGACCGTGGAGTGCAAGTGTCTGGTAAATTGCAAGAATTATGTTCCAGATTCTATCAACTCTGTGGGTGAATTGGGATGTCTCTCAGTAAGCCTTGCAACCCTAAAACCTTGCATCTGTAATGTCTTCTATTTTTCACTGCCTACATCTTCAACTATTTCCTTTAGTCATTGGGGGAAATGTGGGGTGAGGGTTGCAGTCAGGGGGACCCAGAGCTGGAATCGGATAGAGAGGTAATCTACATTTGTTTTCTGCTGTGCAACGGAACTACTGCTTCATGACTCCTTATTTTCTAGGTGTTATCTTCACAGCAGGTATAAGACTTCAGAAAAACAAGAGAAAATGCCAAGTCATTGAATAATTAAAGTTAGCCATAGCATCAAGAAGCTACTGCAGGGCTGGGATACTCAGCTTGGCGTGTGCCATTACTCAGAAGCTCAGGACTGCAGTGCAGGCTCCAGCCTACTCAATTGATGGCTTCTGGCCTATGGCCATATGTGACAGCCGAGGAGACCACAGTTAAGAGTAGTTTTTCTTTGGCATTCTGAAAGCAGGAACAAGTCTCTGTGATTGTAAGGTTCTCTGTTTTCACATGACTTGTTTGAAGGTAAGGAGACTGAGAGTAGATCTTAAGTGTTCTCACCACACACACACACACACACACACACACACACACACACATTGTAATTATGTGAGGTGATGGAGGTGCTAACTAACATTATTGTGGTAATCGTTTCATAATATAAAAATATATCAAATCATTGCGTTGTACACCTTAAACTCACACAATGTTATATGTCAATTATATATCTCAGTAAAGCTGGAAAAAATAAGGAGAATACACGTTAGAATGACAAATGTGAGAACCCAAAAGAAAGGGCAAAAGAAAGGAAACGAGAGAAAAAAGTCCTAGTCCTAAATGGAAATAAACCATATCCCTAGTCCACCTCAGACAGTTGCTTTGTCAAAGACATCTTTCCATGGTAAGAGTTGGTTCTTCTTTTCCCTCTGCCTGTATCATACAGCTCTGTGTCTTCTCTTGTCATTGGATAATTACCATAGCTTGACTCAACTAATTTTCTTATCACCAAAGACAAGAATGTGTTGAAGTTACTCCATGGTAGAGGAGATGGTGGGAATGAGGGGAGAGCGCAAAATCTGTTGCTTTTGCAAAATTGTCATCAAAAGGATAGCCAGAACATAAATGATACTGTTTTGGATTCAAAGGGGTAAGCAGGTGTCTTCGAAGTCCCAAATGAGCTATGTACAAGCTTGTACAAACAAGTGCAGAATCAGGCCTGTTTGTTATTCACACAAACAGAGTTTAAACCGTCTGAATTCCACAGTTCCCAGAATTCAGATGGTGCACAATGGTCCATAATGAGCAGCACCTGTGCTTACCTCAATTACCAGACAGTTTTGAACAACAGTGGAAAGGGCTTACTAGAATTTTTTTTTTCAATAATAGATTTAGTTATGTCTTTCATAATTGGATTCAAAAGCTCAAAATTTCATTTTGCAACTTGTTCATAAAATTTGTATGAAAATGTCTGGCATTTATTCAAAAGAAATAGTCTATGAAGGAAAAATTGCAAAACAGCCAACTGCTAGTAACTAAGCAGCCAAATTATAGTCCAAGCACTTGGCAAATACACCATCTTTTTATTATTTCAGTAATTGAATTTCTGTTAAAGCGTGGAGCATAATTTAACATGAGGAATTTATTTATAATACAATAGTGTTTCAGTAATAAATGCATTATTATTGTCACTTTTAATGGAGTCTTATGTATTCCCTCTGAGATGTGTGGCAGACTTTGAGACAGCCACTGCTCCAGTGTTGTTTGTAGACAATTGAATTAATTGGAGACAGGGTCATTAACTCGACCTGAATACCTCTGATTGCTTCTGTAAATAAGGTTAGAGAGCAAATGGCTAATCTCCGTTGTCATTATAGATTCCTCTTACATTTTCACACTGCCTCGTATATTAAGATCATTTTGCTAAGCAGCTTTTTTTCTCCTCATATTTACCGTATTGTCTTGCGTGGCGTACAACCATAATTGTATCAGACTTATATTGCAGTCTCCATATCTTTATAAAACATGATACTAGAAAAGAACCGATGTCGAATCACAACTCATAAAAACCATCAGACCAATACATGAATAAACCACCATGTGTATAAACCATCATATTAAAGGAAAATAAAATCACAGAGCAAAAGTTGCTTTGGTCTCCTCTTGCAGATCCTTGTACAATTCGAAAACACGATTAACACAGGATGGGCTCCCAAAGATACAATTTCTAAAGAAAGAGCACAGCAAGGAAAGCAGTGATTAGCATCGCTTTATGTTTCTGTTGACATTGTGCCCTTTTTTGCCCTTCTATAACAACATTAATAACATGCAAATTACAGGAAGTCAGGTTTCTTCTCCCTGCCTGTTCTACAACAGAGTTAACTAAGAACTATTTGAAATACAGATATTAAAATTTTGAAAGATTTCACTTGTATTGTTATTTTTCATAGCACTACCTGTTATAGGCGTACAAGGGATTTAGAAGGGATTTGGGGGGGAAATCTCCCATTATAATGACTGAAATAATTAAAAAAGACATAGACTGGAAACATTTCTAAAAATGCACTTTCTCAAGTCATTTTGCAATACAATTCAGACACAAAGGACCATTAAAATGGATAGTATTATGCTGAATAATGAGACTTTTACAAGTAAGATACCAGAATGAGAGGAGGAGGAGGAAGGACGAAGAAGAGGGGGAAAAAGTAATTCTGTGCCTTGTTATTTTTCTAGACATGATAAAAAGTTATTGAAAATATCTAAGTGATCATTCATACTTGATATGTACTAGATCACCTATACTACTTGAAGAGTAGGTCAATTCTATATAAAGCGTAGTTCCAACACCAGGGATTTATTATTGTCTTACCGCCAACTGGAAGCCTAACAGTGATTTTTTTCCAGATTATCGATATATGATTGGAAAATAAAAATTGTCTTTAAGGTGTATAGTGTGATGTTTTGATATACATAGACATTGTGAAATGATTACCACAATCAAGGTAATTAACACATTCGTCACCTCACACAATTACTTTATCTTTTTGTGGTGAAAACACTTGAGAGCTACTCTCTTACAAATTTCAAGCATACAATACATTATTACTAGCGATGGTCACCATGCTGTATGTTAGATCTTCAGAAGTTATTCATGTTATTACTGAAAGTTTGTACCCTTTGACCAACATTTCCCCTTTTCCGCCATTCCCCAGCCCCCAGAAGCCACCATTCTATTCTCTGCTTCTATGAGTTGAATTTTGTTTTTTAAAGATTCCGCATATATGTGAGAACACGCAGTATTTTTCTTTGTGTCTGTCTCACTTAATATAATATCCTCCAGGCTTATCCACGTTACTGCAAATGGCAAATTTCCTTCTTTTTAAAAGCTGAGAAATATTCCATTGTCTATATATACCACAATTTTTATCCATCCATCTGTCAACAAACACCTACGTTGTTTCCATGTATGGGAAGCCTATCAGTTTTCATGAGTTTCATGGCTAACTGGAAGAGTTCACATTTCCCTTGGATATTTGATGAATCGTGCCCGATAGTTAGAAAAATAACCACAATTTCAGTTCTTTCAGACTTTTTCCCTTTACATGTTGTTATTTGTAAAACTAACCTTTGTGTATAGGATGAGAACTTGAGTAATGTTTCACTCTCATGCATGTGAATGTCCATTTGTGTATGCTGTTAAAACATGGCTAGAAGAAGCTAAAGGGGGTTACTGTAAGCATCGGCCAGCAACAAATGTCTTCTTTATTAAATGACTAATGCCCAACATGTACTACAGAAGTTGACATTTCTGACCTTAGCCAGCTAATAGCAACTTATTTTTAAATTAATATTATGAATCTCACTTGAAGGGTGTTAACTTCTCCCAATATTGTTTTATTTCTTTGCCAGCTGTCTTAATTGATGCTGAAATTATTTTACTTCTCTTGGTATTAGCCATCTTGGATTTTAGCCAATAGATTATGTACATTCACACATATACTCATTCACATGCATGCACACACAATCACATATATGCACAGGGGCACACACCCACACAAACATGGGCACATACGCGTTCTCTCTCATTCAAACACATTAAACGTAACCATAGTTGCCTGTGATACACATTGAAATATAATTGTAGTCAAAGGGGGCATGTTAGTATGTAATCTTTCTGGAAAATATTTTTTCCGCCAATTTTTTGCCCAAGTTTCCAGCTGTCAGAGTAATGTACCTGGATGTTGTCTTTATGAAGCTAGAGAGCAGTGTAAGGTCCTGAAAACTGCAATGGAATTTGAGATATTGATACCATCAGGCTAGACAACGTGCATCTTAGTAAAAGTACATCTCAAGTAGTTTGCAAGTAAGCAAATTTTTCTTGTACTGGGGATTTAACACCTGCCTCCACCCCCAAGTTATGAATGCCTTGTCTTCACTATAATCCCTACGATGTACATTGGTGTGGGCTTAGTTGGTGGGGACGCTATATAATTGTGACTTGCTATTGACATAAGTCTCGGCACATGCAGATTCGCAGGTTTTTCTGATGACCACAAGTGTAATTTGCTTAACCTCAGAAGGCATTTGTAATTGTCTGTTTTTAAACGCTTTTTTATTCTCAATTCTGCCTCCTTTGGAATTGCTAAATTTCCCAAATTCCCTGCATGACAAATTTCTCCACATGACAAATTCCTCTTGGTGACAAAACCAAACACCCTGACCTTAATTACTATTAGCCTGTACGTCATTATCACAGATCCTGCTAATTCTTGGGAAAATGCCTAAGTTTGTTTCCATTTCTTTCTAGGTCAGCTTTTAATTGGCTCTGTGCTCATTTGTAATATGTGATTGCCATTCATGTTGCTATTGATCTCGATTCATGCGTAAACCCTGCCATTCCACGTACAGGAGTCAATGTTGAAGAAGGCTGCCTGTACTTATGCAGCTATCTCACCGCTGGTGGCCATGAGCAGACTTTTCCTCTTGTCATCAAAAGTGAATTGGGTGCAAGATCAAACGAGCTCCCCTAGTATGAGGAAAGTGTGGTCCCCTCTTCTTCTCTCATTTGCACTTGCCCTCCTTTAGCATTGATGAGAAGGGGAGACTGTTAGCTGGAAGGCACAATTTTCGGGAAGGGAGCATTAGGGGATTAAAGATCCAGTATTTCCTTTGCTGTCATTCAAAATAACAGGTGTAGGAAATTCTGTTTAAAATAGCTGGGCTTTTTGACTTAGAGGGCTTCTGTATAGAAGATTTAAGATGTCAGTTTTAAATATGACATTGATAGTCTTAGGCAAAGAGTGGGAGTGAATTCTTGTAGAAACTGTCGTTTTTTCCTGCCTGTTTATTAATGGTCTTTGTGATTTATAGTAAACGCTGGGGAGGATTTTCAGGCCCATTTATCATGGGAAGGGAACACCTTCTTGTTCTTAATGTGAGTGTCATAATTAGCAATGCATGTGGGCTAAGAGATTTAGTTCTGTCTTTCATGAAAGTCCTTCAACCTCATATTTAATCCCAAATTGATTGAATATTTTTTCTTCCATGAGGAAATTAATTATGCCACTAGAAAAATCATCAACTAGAGAGGGAGTTAATATCAGGCACAATGTAGACTGGGCTGGTTAATGTATCAAAATGATATGACAAGAGTAGCTCACGTTTCACACAAATCGGAATAATGGAATCATCATTTTAATTAAAAATAGGAAGGTCTATGAGTATGTAGCACTCATTTTCGGTAAGAGCCACACCATTTATTTCTTCTGTTCATGCATGGATGTGACTCATCGATGGCTGTTCCTCTAAATACCAAATATATTGAAAATGTCCATCCAAAGAAGTTACATTTTTTTTATTATTAGTTTCAGGTGTACAAAACAACATAGACATTAGACATTTATATGCCTCACAAAGTGATCATCCCAATAAGTCTATTACCCATCTGACACTGTGCATAGTTATTACAGTATTTTTGAGTATATTCCCTGTGCTGTACTTTATATCCTGTGACTGTTTTTTTTAATTATATAGTTGACATTCAATATTATTTTATTATAGTTTCAGGTGTAGTGGTTAGACATTTATATAATTTATGAGGTGGCCACCCCATAAGTCTATTACCCATCTGACGCTACAGATGGCTTTTACAATATTATTTACTATATTCCCCATACTGTAATTTATATCCCCATGACTATTTTGTGACTAGCAATTTGTGTTTCTTAATACCTTCACCTTTCTCACCCAGCCCCCCAAAACCCCCACTGTCTAGTAACCATCAGTTTGTTCTGTGTATCTATGAGTCTATTTCTGTTTTGTTTGTTTGTTTATTCTGTTCTATAGATTTCACATATAAGTGAGATCATATGGTATTTGTCTTTCTCAGTCTGACTTATTTCACTTAGCATAATACCCTCTAGGCCCATCCATGTTGTTGCAAATGGTAAGATTCCATTCTTTTTTTATGTCAGAGTAATATTCCATTGTATAAATGTACCACGATTTCTTTATCCAATTGTCTATTGATGGACATTTCAGCTGTTTCCACATCTTGGCTATTGTAAACAGCACTGCAGTGAACATAGGGGTTCATATATCTTTTCAAATTAGTGGGTTTTTTTTATTTTTTTTAAACAAATACCCAGGAGTGGAATTGCTGAGTCATAAGGTTGTTCTATTTTTAAGTTTTTGAGGAACCTCCAAACTGTTTTACATAGCAGCTGCACCAATTTGCAATCCCACCAAAAGTGCACAAAGATTCTTTTTTCTCCACATCCTTGCCAACACTTGTTGTTTCTTGATTTATTGATGATGGTCATTCTGACATGTGTGAGATGATATCTTATTGTGGTTTTTATTTGCATTTCTCTGATGATTAGTGACGTTGCGCATCTTTTCATATGTCTATTGGCCATCCGTATATCCTCTTTGGAGAAATGTGGGTCCCCTGCCCATTTTTTAATTGGATTGTTTTCTGCTTTGTGTGTGTGTGTCTGTGTGTGTTGAGTTGTATGAGTTTTTTAAAATAAATTTTGAACATTAACCCCTTATTAGATGTATCATTGGCAAATACCATCTCCCATTCAGTAGGTTGTCTTTTTGTTTTGTTGATCGTTCTCTTTGCTGTTCAAAAACTTTTTAGTTTGATGTAATTCCATTTGTTTATGTTTTTCTTTTGTTTTCCCTGCCTGAGGAGATGTATTGGTAAAAAATATTGCTAGGGATAATGTCTGAGGGTTTACTTCCTGTATTGTCTTGTAGGTGTTTTATGGTTTGGGGTCTTACATTTAAGTCTTTAATCCATTTTGAGTTTATTCATGCATACGGAGTAAGAAGGTGGTCCAGTTTGTTTTTTTTTCTTCTGCATGTATCTGTCCAGTTTTCCCAGCACCATTTATTGAATAGACTGTCTTTTCCCCAATGTAAATTTTTGCTTCCTTTGTCATAGATTAAATGACCGTATAGGCATGGATTTATTTCTGGGTTCTATTCTGTTCCATTGATCTATGTTTTTTTGATTACCATGCTGTTTTGATTACTATGGCTTTGTAGTATAATTTGTTGCCAGGTAGTGTGATACCTACAGCTTTGTTCTTCTTTCTCAGGATTGCCATTGCTATTCAGGGTCTTTTATGGTTCTATATAAATTTTAGGATTATTTGTTCTAGTTCTGTGAAAAATGCCATTGGTATTTTAATATAGAGTGCACTGAATCTCTATTGCTTTGAGTAATATAGACATTTTAACTATATTAATTCTTCTCACCCACGAGCATGGTATATGTTTCCATTTATTTGTATCTTCTTTAATTTCTCTCTTCAATGTCTTATAATTTTTTGAATACACGTCTTTTACTTCCGTGGTTAAATTTATTCCTAGGTATTTTTCATTTTAATTTCTCTTTCTGATAGTTTGTTAATGGTGTGTAAAAATGCAACCAATTTCTGAATATTAATTTTATATCTTGCTACTTTACTAAATTCATTTATCAGTTCCAACAGTTTTTTGGTGGAGTCTCTGGGGTTCTTTAGATAGTATCATGTCATCTGCAAATAATGACAGTTTTAATAAAGAAGTTGCATTTTGTCAATGGAACTGAAGCTGAAGAAAGAGTCCAGCACTGTGAAGGGTCAGCATCTATGCAACCACGTGAAAGGTTATAAATCCATCATCAGGCAAACTATTTGCTTATTTAATTTCAGCAAATTAACCTATGATTCAGGATGTTTTGGTGTTGGATAGGCTTGCCTAAATATTGATTTCTGTTGAGAGTCAGCAATACATAGACATTTCATAGTTAAGTATTGTTCTTTACCTGGTGATCTTGTTTGGGCTGATTTTCTATTCATTATGAGGCCATTTGAAGTATTTCTTCATAATAAGAAAATGACATACGACTTATCATGATAGTCACCCTAAGATACACAAAAATGACTGTACAGTCTGGCCCCTGTCATCAAGGGATACACAATTTAGTTGAGCAGGGGAAAGGTTAGCACAATGAAATAATTCAAGAATAATTAAGTGATAAACTGTGATGTAATTAGTGAAAAGAAATCAGAACAGGGAGGTATCTGTGAGAATTAAAGTCATTGGAGAAGACCTCATGTTATTTAAATTTGAGCTTCAATGATAAAGATTTAAGCAAGCAGAAGAGAGGGGAAATGTGTCATTCTCGACAGAAAAGCAGGGTAAGCAAAGGCATGGATGTAATGCGGGAGCAGGGAAGAGACAAAAATGGCATGTGTGTTGGAAGTAGAGGGAAATAAAATTGGCACTAAGATAATGTGGTGAAGGAGATTGATTTCTGAAAATCTTGTGGAGAATAGCATATCTGTCTATAAGGAAGTCATTGTAAATTCTGAAGCCAAGAGATCCCCAGTTGTAATATGGTCACTGGAACCACATACAAAAGAAGTCACAACTTTTAGTGCACCAAACAGGGAGTGAGGTCAAGGAAAATATGGATAAAACACCTGATTCGCAATGGGGAGTGGATAGGATAGGGATTGTTGGGGACATTGATTGACCACATCCTTAAGAAGTTTCATGGTGGAGGACAGTCAGCGACTGTTTCCTGATTCGGAATCTGTGGCCTGGTCCCACCCAGAATGACTGTGTGAGCAGCTTTTGATCCTCAGGGCTATATATTATGTCACTTCCTCTTCCTTGTGTTAGGGTGAGACAGTGCAGTTTTGCAAGGTGCCATTTTTGACATTCACTTAGGTATTTTAATGCTCATGTTTACAGTATACTTCAGACATAATTATGAAGACACATTCAGTAAGGACACTGTGAGTTTTATTTTAGTGTATGTGACTTTCAGTACCATTCATTGAATGCCCTGCCATTCCACTTACAGGAATTTTTGTAGGTATTACTTTCATAATTAAAAAATAAACTTTATTTTAAAAGCACACATGTCAATATTCATAAATGTATGGAATGTCATTGGAAAAATCACAAAAACACTGGTAACAGTGGAAAACTTTGGAAAATTGGGTAACGTGACAGTAAAGGGTTAGAAGGTAAATTTTCATTGTATCCCTTTCTGTATATTTTGAATTCAGTACCGTGTTTGTTATGTATTTAAAGACACATGCAATTTGAAAAACAACAATGATGTGAAATATAAAGGACATTTAAATTTTCCCTAGTTAATGTTTACAAATTATTAATATATGTGGAGTTATTAGCTGTCAACTGTAAATCTTTTTCTTTAGCTTTAGTGAGATTTGCCATTTGAATGAGTCGAATGCAACAAGGTTTTCCTAGCATGAAGGGTTGATGGCTATCAGTGTTTTCAATACCAAATTCTTGCAACCTATTTCATTGGGTCACTTTATAAATTTTAATTTTGAAAAAAATAGGGAGAAAAAGTGTTTGGGCTTAATTGTTCCTTTTGATATGATTACAAGGATGGATTTTGTAGTGGATCCTTGATCCTTTTTATTTCCTCAAACTGAACTTGGTGTTTAAAAAACGGTCACAGTAGATTGGTGAACCCCACCCCCCGCCCTTCAGACCCCAGCCACATGACTTTGGCTAAAAGGTCCTGGGGCTTCATGGGTAAAGTGGGGAGGATACCTGTTCCACTACTCCCCATCTCCATCATCACCAGTGTTCTTGTAGCAATCAAATAAGGTCATAAGAGTGAAAATGCTGGAACATTATCAAGTGCTGTGCACTTAAAGTATTTGGGTTTTGTTGATCCAATGATGATGATATTCCATTGAGATGGAGCATAGGGACTTAGACAGGAGACAGTAGATGTGCCCGGGGACAGTTCTCCCAGAGATCTATAGAGAAGACTTCTTTATGGCTTTACTCTGGGGTGTCTTAAGAGCACCAAGAATTTTACAGAGTGTGTGTGTGGCTGATAAAGCCTCAGGCCTTGGAAGCTTATCCTTGAAATCAAGTGTCTGTGATACATCAGGTAACAAATCAGACATGAAGGGGTGCAGACAATACTGATAAGGAGATTGGTGTTGAGAGCCATCAAAGAAGAAATGTAGTCTAGGGAGAGCCTGGAAGAGGGATGCCCACTTCCCAAATCGGGAGGTTACTCTAAGCATGAAGGGCAACAGAAAGAAGACATCAAGGAAGAGAAAAGGCAGAGTCTTGTGCTGAGACACTCTGAGCCTCTCTCCAGCCTGCTTTGTACTCTTCCAGCAAATTCAGCTCACTGCCTGGGCTTTCCTGGCAGACAGTTGGGCCCCATCGATTTCCAGACCAGTTTTGTAGACACAGTGGGGAGAACCCTGCATGGAAGCAGCTTTCAGGTTTAAATCACTCAGTCAAAATATACACCTTGCTCCACCTAAGATTTGTGTCTGTTGTAATTCTTTATTGGAAGGCTTTGACCTTCTTATAGGTTCCTGGCATCCTGCCCTCTCTGAGTTCCTTATGAATGCGAGCTGCCAATCATTCATTCTCTGCTTTGGTGGAGACCAGGGCTCCTGGGAATCAACGTTCACATCCACTTGCTTGCCTTCATTCTCTCCCTTGCTCCCATCTTTTGAAATGGACTTGAAAGGCAAAAGAGACAAAAATACTTGACTATATGATTTTTTCCACCTGTTTAGCTGTTTGATTGGAACAGCTCTGACTGATAGCACAAATGTCAGTGTGGCTTTTAATTATTTCCAGAAAAAATGTAAATGATCAGTTTATTCTCCCAAATGCAAATTGTATTGCTCTCAAGAGACAATGAGTCATTAGCCAGCATTGACCAGCCTTACTGGACACACACTGGCATCCTCCACTGTGCCATCTTACCTCATTCTGCAGTGTGCCTGAATCCAGATGCCTTGGGTTTTTTGCATTTCTTGTTTGTTTGCTTGTTTTTCATTTCTTTGAAACTGCTATTGAAGTTTGTCCCATAAAACTATTTTTCAACTTGATATTGTTTGGTACTATGTCTTAGTATTCTCAGCTGTGAAATGGAAGTAGTAAAAGTATGTAAGTCACAGGATTAAAAGAGCAAATGCAGGGAAAGTGCTGTACTCAGTTCCTGGCCTACAGTGCATGTTCCACACATTGTAGCTAAGATTAGTGCTACCATTATGAATTATGCTCTGGGTTTCCAGTCATTGCCATTTATGCAGGCTAATAGCACCCTGACCCTCAGCTGGGACAGTGGAAAGCCACCTTTGATCCTCATAGTGACCCATAGGACACATCCAGAGGGAAGAATCTTGTGGTCAATCCTGGTGCAGGCAGGTAGCCCGAGGAAAGTTCTAAGAAGGAATCTGATAAAATCTCTCTCTTTATTTTTTTAGGCAATAGTTGCGTAAAAAAAGCTTACCCTTGACCAGGTTCGACTAAACATGACACAAGGCTGTCAATTTTCTCTGTTGCTAAAGGAGGGCAGAATAATTATGGAAAAACAATACCCACAGTTGATCTCAAAACTGTGTTTTAGCCTTTAGTTTAAAATTCACCAACTTATTTTCCCCCAGCAGCTTGAATCTGAATAGCCCCTGTAGGTTTTAGCCTTGCTAATCTCAGTGTGGTCCACCGATCAAGGCTATCTATTTGCATTACCTGGGAAGGTGCTCGAAATATAGAACTTGGGATCCATTCCAGATCCATAATTAAAATCTGCATGTTAACACAATCTCCAAGTTATTCATAGGCACATTGAAGTTTGAGAAGCACTGGTTAATAAATTTCTCTAACCTAAATTCCCTCACTCAGTCCTTTTATAAGCCTATATGATGCATTAGCTCCATTTTACAGAAGAGGAAACTGAATCCCTTATTTTAAGTGCTCAGCCTAAGTTCACACAATAATACAGTATCCAAGGCAACACTCAAAATGAGATATCTGATTTCAGTCCCATGCTCTTCCCACTGTACTGAAACTACCTCTTTACAAACAGTAGGGAAAATATAACTGTTTATAGATTTGTGTGAAGTAGACCGAAAATGGGAGACAAGGTACAGGCAGGAAAAGAAGACTAGGGCCGGCGTCTGGTCTGTCCACAAAAAGGGTAACCAAGATATGATTGATCGCAAGTCAAATGTATTTATGAAAAGCCATTGCCAAAACCACTCAGCATTATCACCTCAGAAAGGAAGTAGGTGTCAGGTAAATTAGGAGACATAGGCACTAACTGATGGTGATTGAAAAATGGGAGGAGCCAGTCATTTCCAGTTATCATGAAAGCTCCAAAGGGTGGACTTGCAGCTTCTTTCATTGCTCACGGCAGTTGCTGTAATCGACTAGCCCCTTCCTGATGGGAAGCTCTCGCTCCCAGAGACCCTATGCTGGCATTGGGGCCACCCAGATTAGCCAGGATCGTCTCCCCATCTCAAGATCCTGAATTTATTCCTATCTGCAAACTTCCCTTTGCCACTTGAGTTACCATATTTCCAGGTGCCAAGGATTAGGATGTGGACATCTTTGGGGAAATCACCATTTTGCGAACCACAGATGTCTTCAGTCAGTCAAGGCTTTACACAATGTCATAAGATAACTTGGCCATGAAAATGAATACGAATGGGTAGATACATCTCCTTATGACTCCTTGCAAATAAATAGAGCAGACTCCATTTCAAACACCAGGATCAGACAAAAGGGCAAATGCCCAGTATGCACACGTTGGACAAAGGTTAGCTCCTGAAGCCATGCATTGGTTCCCTATCTGTTCATCAATAGCATCAGTGCATTAACACACAACACAACGGGTTCTGAGTTGCTTGTGACGATATTGGGATATGAAGTATTTTACTTTCCAACTGTGCTTGAAGGCTGTCCCAGGAAGGAGGACAAGCTGCTGGGGACAGCTACTTTCTTGTTTCTACCACCCTTTGTTTCTACCAGAGCAACTCTGCCTTTATCTGTTTTATGTATCATGCATACACTTTCTATTGCACAGTTTGGCTAAATGGATTTTTTCTTTTAATTTATTGGGGTGACAATTGTTAGTAAAATTACATAGAATTCAGGTGTAGAATTCTGTATTACATCATCTATAAATCCCATTGTGTGTTCACCACCCAGAGTCAGTTCTCCTCCCATCACTATGCATGGGGTAGATTTCAAAAGTACTGACTCAGACAGAAATGGGTTCCTCCCGTCCCCTGGCTGAAATAGGTTCAGGGTTCAGAGTATTTGCCTCTAGTGGCCTAGTGGATGAGGCAGATGTATTTTACCAGTTCAGGAACCCAAAGTTCAGAGAGGAAAACGAAGAAGAGAGGTAAGATGAGCTGTAAATGTTGATTCTTTTGCCCCAGGGCCATCCCTTTACAACTTAGTGATGAAATCAAATATGGAAGCATTTCAAATTATCTGGTAGACAGACATTTGATCCCTATAAAACTGGAAAAACAGTCATGTTGATGGAATCCGTACAAGCCTCGACTAAAGACAAGGGTTTAAGTACAGGACTCCCCCATTAAATATCTCATGCTACATGTCTGTAGCAAGTTTTGAGCCTTGTGAAATATGTTGCCAAGGTCTATACCCCGTGAGCTTGTTTGTCAAAGCCTTCCCATATATGTTTCCCACTACAAAGTCGTTACCCATTCTGAAACCTTTCCTTTTTGATGCCCACACAGCTTGGTTGAGCAGAATGGCCAATTCATCATCCCTGTTTATATCCTGAGAAAGGAATTCACAGTTGAATTAGGATTAGAGTCACACAGCACTGATGCAGATGTTTGCCTTTCTGGAGGCTGTTAATCTGAATTAGTGAAAAGTCTGATTTATGAACTAGCCTTACAGAAATGCAGCTTTAATCCACCAACGTTCATTCAGAGCTCTGTGACTGCTAAAGTGTTGCTAAGAGCAGGTCATTTCAGACCTACTTTAAGAAGCAGATTGGATTGTGCCAATGTCTCCTCACGCTGTCCCTAAGGTCCATAAACGGTCTCCCTAAGAATCCCCTGTATACTTTAGTTGCATAAGGATCACAATCTTTGAGTTATAAGACACCTTAGAGATCATCCAATCCCAGTTTGGACCCACACTAGGAATCTCTCTCCCACATTCTTTATTGCTGACTCTCTGGTCACTGGCCTTCAAAGTAGGGGCTTCTTTCTGTGGCCAGCTGTACATTTTTATAAGTCCTTCCTGATGTTGAAGTGAAATCTTCCTGACTGGATCTCTAAATCATTGACCCTAGTTTTACCTTGGAAGACAAAGTAGTTTCAGTTCCCTCATTCAGCTTCCAGGCTCTCTATCTTCTGGTGTCATAAATTGAGCCTTTTATTGCAAGAGGCATGATCAGTGTCATCATAGAGAGACTGTCACATCTAGAGATTAAGGTGCCTGGGCTACGTCTTAAAACTCATCTTTTCTGTCCGGGTACTCTCAAACCTTCCACACTAGGGCCAACCAACCTTGTCTAGAGAAGGCATCTGAAACACCTCCCAAACTTCCCTCCTACTGGCCTGCTCTTTGATCTCCTTCCCTAGCCCTGGATTTCTCCACTAGGGTCATTGACTCACTAAGCCAACTTCTTTGCCCTCCATCTGGTCATGACCTTGAAGACCTACTAAATGGGGTTGGGATTAAAATGAGGCTTAGTCCACTCAGTAAAGACTGCTTGCTCACTCTGATGAACACAATAGCAACATATTATCTTTGAAAAGTTGAGCAGTCGACTTTGAAGTTGTTATAAACGTGGATCCTTTGAGAAGTTTTATTATATTAGGAGTGAAGTCATAGAGTACACTTGTAATATTTACAGACTATAGAATAGATGGTTTAATATATTAAATGTTAATGACTTTCAGTATCACGCATTATCTTTTTTGTAACCACTAGCATTCATTTTTAAAGCAGTTTATTAAAATATGAGAGTAAATGGTGCATAGGAAATAATTCTAATACAGTTTGGTGAATGAAGAATGTGTAAATTGCACATTAGTCCTTCATATCCCAGGCAGAATCAAGGATTACATGGGCTAGCTAGCTTCACTCATAGCCACTTTAATATGCATATGGAAAATAAATTAGTGACATATGAAAATAAATGTAGCAGAAGTACGAATTTAACTAGCTGAACAGCTAACGGGTTTCAGTGAAGAACTGAAAGTGAAATATTGTGATGATTTGACAACTTGAAAGTTCCACCATGGATTCTAGACAAGAACATGGCCCTAGGCCAATCATTCTGATATTGCTGTTTGTCTTGCTTGCGAAGACAGTGTTTTGGTTTTGTACTCACTTTTTGTCCCTGAGAACAGCCCCAGCTGGGTGCAAGGCGGGCCCACAGGAAGTGAGGGTCAGACTTATATGTGTAGCTTACATTCTTCAGCAGGCGGGGTGCAGCCAGATTCTCCAGCAACCCCAGGAACAGCAGATGGATAGTAGAAGCGTAGGAAGGTCCTGAGGAGAGCAACGTTGCTTCCATTTTAAACAACTGTTATTCCCTGCCACAAATGACTTTGAGTTCTCATGGTATCCTCTCGAAATTCAAGTCCACCTTGCGTCTCAGCCTGAAGTATCTATGTCCATCAGTGTGGGTATGCAAAGCTGATGTATCTTTTCCTGTTCTTTCTATACTGGTTTCCCCTAAGTGATCGTTGTCAACATTGACTGGTCATGGGGCCTTTCCTGAGAACACAGCAATAGATGTAGCTGTAAGAAGTCATAGGGAAAATAATTTCAGGTCTCGTGTCATTGGGTCTCAGTCAAGGTTACTTTTACGTTTGAAATAGTCTTAATTTTGTGTCTACAATACCTATATTTACTTATCCATACAGTTATAGTCAGTTTTTCATATGTGCTTTCTGTCCACATTTACAATCCCTTCATCACAATTCTGAAATTCAACAAGTTCTGAGAATTGTTATTTTCAGTAACTTTGAGACAAACTCATTTAATGACAAAACCTGATCTAAACTGATATATAGAAATTTATTGAAAGTCTTTATTTAGTCCTCTTACTGTGAATGTTACTATAGCCCTATTAATAAGTTTTATTAAAGAATGCTTCCCCAGATCCCACCGGGGTATTATATATATGGTATATTCACTTTTTTTTTTAATTAAAAAAATCTGAATATCAAAATTCATCTGCCCTCTGAAGGGCTTTGGATAAGGAATACCTGTATATAGATACACACATACAACTTTCTACTAAGGCTGAAAAGCTTTTCTTTTGATTCACCTGAGGAATAAATTGATTCCAGTAAATAAAACATCTGTACCCTATGTATGTCATCCCAGTGCATTCCAGTTTTGAGGGAATAACCCCTGCAATTATTTTGTTTCATACAGAAATTGCTCAAAAGTAATGCAGTAAATACAACTCTATCCAGAAATATTCCAAAGTAAATCTGGACTCTAGTTTGGTGATATTAGGATGACTAGGGTCTTATGAGGAGCCAGAAATTAATGCATGGATGTGAGAGGAAACTAGGAAATGGCCTTTTAGCTGGAAAACCATAAATGTGAGTACGACTTAGATCTTATCTCAACCACCAGTCAGGAGTCTCAGGATCGCAGATGCTCTGTGCTGTCTTTGAAACTGTTGGACACACACACGCCCACAGACACACACACACATTTTTCTAGGAGCTACAGTCCCCTGTTTCTCCTGCTTCCCTTAATCTCTTGGTGTATTTGGCAGAGTAATGTACTTGCAGATAGCATTTACTTAGCAGATAGCATTTTCAAATGAGCTTTTGCTGTAGGAAAGAAAATACCTACCTGGGAGATGAAAGGGGCAGTCTTCGGGGACGCCAGGCACAAGTAATGAAAAGGCTCTCTGCTTTGGACAGTGTCTGATGAGGAGCCCTTGCTGGCTTGAAAGGGATCGTGTTCCTTTCCAAGCAGCAGCTGAGTGTGGCTCCAGCTCAGTGGGCAAGAACTATAATGTTGGAGAAGAATAGGCTCCTGTGAGGGTGTGGGAAGGGACCAGGCATGAATAGTGCTCTATGCTGACAGAGGCTTGAGCAGAGGGGTTGTTGGGGTCCCTCTTTCTCCGGGTTGATGGTGGAGCCACAGGACCAGGTGCCCTCCAGGCCCAGGCCTGGGCTCTCCTCATTAAACTGAGTGGGGAAGTGCCAGACAAGATGCTGGGAGTATGAGAGGCAGTGAGGTTCGGATGGCCAGCCAGGTAGATTGGTGGACCGGCCCCTGCACATCAGTGAATTTAGGGCTGAAAAGTACATCCTCTTCTTGCCGTATTCAAACAATTACCTCTGGTTACCATGGTGCTGAGGGCTGTGTGCTGGACGCTGGGCACCCAGCAGTGAATATGCTTTACATGGCCCCCACCCTTTGAGGGAGCTCGGGTGCTATGGTTCTAGTCTCACCGCTCTGGTCCCCTCACCATGATTAAACTTATCCCCTAAAAAGGGATTGGGCTCACGAGACACAGGGAGATGAAAACCCTCCCCCAACTTTAGATTCCCATTTCTGAGCAAAAGCCGAGCAAAACTCGGTCCAAAGAGACAATGAGCAAAAATGGACAGAAAGGCGATGACATAGCCCCGCGTGGCAAGAGGCAGCTGAGGTTGATTTGTTACGGGGCACGGAGAGCAAATGATTAGTAAGGAAGAGTATTGATTGTCGATAAAGGCAGAGTGGCAAATGGTGTCGACTTTCTAATGTTTTGCTTGGTCAGCTTTACAAATTTAAAATCAATCACTAGAGATGGCCGGTCCTTTATGATCATACCTCCTGGTAAGAGTTTTACAAAGAATTTACAAAAATTATGGTAGAGGAGGCTGAAAAGCGCATCCTCTCATTCCCTCATTCATACGGTTAACTCTGGTTACCATGGCGCTGGGCGTTGGGCACCAAGCAGTCAATGTGCGTTACAGGGCCCCTGCCCTTTGAGGGAGGTGGGAGGCTATGGTTCTAGTCTCGCTTCCCTAACTAGCTGTGAGACAGAGACAAGCGCCTCCCACACTCTGGACCTCAGTTTCCTCTGATTGAAATAAGGATTGAACTCAACCCTTCCTGGGGAGAGGACCCTACTGTGTGTACAGCAATAATCAGAACCTCTTGACAAACCTGTGGTTTTCTGAAAAAGATGGCCACAGCAAATGAAAATGAACTGAAAACAAAAATGAGGCCGTTAAGATTCTGAGGCTGTGCGTCTGTATCAGCATGGAACCTTGGCTTCAGGTTTTCCGGTGGAGTGACGGAGGCGAGGCTTTCCTGGGAGGGAAGGCGGTGTGATGGAGCCCAAGGAACTTGGACCCACACAGACCTGATTCGGACAAAACCTTTGGTGGGCCACTCACTGGGCCTCATGTTTCCCATCTGTAAGTGGTGCAGACTGTTCCACTCTGCCTGTATCTCACAGATCATTGGTCCTTATGCTGACCTGGGCTCTATTCCAGCTGATTGGAGACTGAAGAAGGTAATGAATGATGTTTTTCTTTCAGCACACTCTTGGCCACACCTCAGCCCCCGCCTGCAGTGCAAGCCAGCGGGGGATCCGGCAGCTCCAGTGACTCAGAGAGCAGCTCGGAGTCAGACTCAGATACTGAAAGCAGCACCACTGACAGCGAATCCAATGAGGCGCCTCGTGTGGCCACTCCAGAGGTGGGTGAAATGGCCAGGGCCCAAACCACGATTTGCCTGTCACTGAGGCAGCACCCCAACACACGTGCTGCACAGTAATTACTTTAGCACAAAAATACTACAGAAGCATATTCAAGTATTTGATAGCATTTTCTCCTCTAAAGTATATATTCATATAGTCTCTAACAGACAGGCTTCTTGACGTGTGACGGACTTGCTGTGTGACCCTCTTAGCTACTCTGAGCCTTCTAGCTTCCTCACATGTAAATTAGAACAGTAATAACTGGGCAAGCAACTTCTCTTTCGGGAGAACCCGTGAAGCCAGTCCAGACCCACTTCTGGCTCTGGGAACACCACCCCTTTCTCTGGGTTGAGGCAATGAATTGTCACTTGGCAAATAAGACCCAAGAAGTGTGACGGTTGAAAGGTCACATTTTTTATTTCAGTGTGCATCCTTTGAGTGTGTTTGATAATAATTCATGAAAACATTTGACACAAGCCCATAAAATACCCAAATTATAATTTTCAAATGAAAAAATGTGCCCTTCCCCTCCCATCCTCTCTGAGTCCAGGATAGCGCCTTAGTTTCCCCAGGCCTGCACCTCATACAGCAAGTACATCCATCCATGGCTCTTTGCACTCTCGTTTGTCAATAATCAGAAAAGAACAGCAGAAGATGCAGTAGTAATATCGCTACTATTCATGATAACATACTTTTTGAACATCCACCATGTGCCAGCACTGTGAGAAGCTCTTATCCTGCGTTTTTCATTCCATCCTTGTAACAACCCTGTGGGGTCCTTGCTGTTATTATCCCCATTTTCCAAATGAGAGAATAAGGTTCTGAGAGGGCAAGAAAGAACTTTCCCAAGATCTCTCAGCTAGACAGTGGTAGAGCCAGGACGGAAACTGGGATCTGGGTGTTACCAGAGCTGGTGCCCCTAACGTCACAACTATATCACCAACAGTGGCAGCCAGTACGATTTCCTCTACCCTTACCTGCCATGCCCTGTGCAGGTTGGAATCACAGCTATTCAAGTGTTGTTAATTCTGCCACCCTCTATTGGCTGGTGCCATAAGCCCCAGCTAACTGCTTTCAAAAGAAGAGCAGTTCTAATAAAAATGATGGCTCTTTTAGTTCAACAGGCTAAATTCAGAGTTGGGAATCAAGCACTTGAATTGTACGCATCATTTCCAGGGCTTAACAGAGAACGCTAATGTCAGCATGCATGTCCCCATAAATTGGTTATTGCCCATACACCAAGGAAAGTGCCGTGGTTTTTCGGAAGTCAAATCCTTTCATCCTTCAGTAAAAATACAAAAGACGCATTCTTTTTGCAGTGAATTACAGCATCATCTAGGAGGCACTGGCACTTTGGCAGATAGAAAGCCTTTCCTTTTGAATTACACTTGAGGCATGCTTACATTTCTTTTCAGGACTAGAGATCATTACCTGTGCCTCCTGGTGAGAGGTTGAGTAATGAGTCCCAGCAAAGGATTTGGGAAACAGGTTTCCCTCCCAGGCCTCCCTGCCCACTCTCTGGAAAAACTCTCTGTGAATAATTCTTCCCTTCCTGGCCAGGGTGGAAAATATTTTCAGAAGAAGAGTAGAAATTAGTCTAAATAAGTAAATCAGGGCTGGTTTGTGGAGTATTTGGCTCTCTAGGTAATTTGATTAATGTGGATTCTGTGGGTGCGTTTGTAAATGTGTGAATGGTCACCTTCCATCCAAAGCTTTTACCGGCGAACAGCCAGTGTACGGAGGGTCCTCCTGAATTCTTCCCAGATGTGAAATTCATTCTTGCTGCTGTTTCTCAATTTGCAGCCTGAGCCACCCTCAACCAACAAGTGGCAGTTGGATAAATGGCTTAACAAAGTGACATCCCAGAACAAATCGTTTATTTGTGGCCAAAATGAAACGCCCATGGAGACGGTTTCTGTGCCTCCTCCAATCATCCAACCAATGGAAGTTCAGATGAAAGTGAAGACAACAGCCAGCCAGGTTCTGGCTGAACCCAAAGAAAGACCTCTCGTGAATCTCATCAGAGAGAAAGCCCGTCCACGGCCCACCCAGAAAATTCCGGAAACAAAGGCTTTGAAACATAAGTTGTCAACAACTATGGAGACAGCTTCTCAAAGGACAATTGGGAAAAAACAGCCCAAAAAGGTTGAGAAGAACACCAACATTGATGAGTTTACCTGGCCCAAACCAAATATTACCAGCAGTACTCCCAAAGAAAAAGAAAGTGTGCAGCTTCCTGACCCACCAAGAAGCCGCAACAAAGCCACTGCCCACAAACCAGTCCCTAGGAAAGAACCAAGGCCTAACATCGCTTTGGCTGCCGAGAAGAAGAAATACCGAGGGCCTGGCAAAATCGTGCCAAAGTCCCGGGAATTCATTGAAACGGATTCGTCTACATCTGATTCCAACACAGATCAGGAAGAAACCCTGCAAATCAAAGTCCTGCCTCCGTCTGTTGCTCCCGGGGGCAATTTTGCCAAATCCAAGGAAACCTGTGGTGCCAGCCTGACCCTCAGCACCTTAATCAACAGCAGCAGCAACAGCTTATCCATCAGTAGTGAGGAAGCGACTTTTTCACCCATCCCTGTCATGCAAACTGAGCATCTGTCCCCTCTACGAGAGCATGAGAATATGAAAAATCTCTGGGTGAAGATTGACCTTGACCTACTTTCTAGAGTGCCTGGCCACGACTCACTGCAAGCAGCACCAGGCAAGCCCGACCACAAGGAGACAGCCTCAAAACCTAAGCGTCAGGCTGCTGCTGCAGCTGCGGAAAAACCCACCCCTAAGGGCAAGCGTAAGCACAAGGTAAGCTGTTCGGTGTGGTCTGCCAAGTAATCATGAGCAGTGACTGTACATTGGCTAACTGGACCTTGAGTCTCGTTTTTAGGGATGCCAATGGCAGTGGATTGCCATCTTTGGTGAAGGCAATGATGCTTTCTATGGGAAATGTAGTATTTGACATGACCAGGGAGGAAAGTATTAGAAATGATCAGGCTTTGGCAGCTGCTGTCAAGAATGTCCAAATGTCACATGGAGGGATTATGACGTGTAGGAAAGAAGAGGAAGAGAGTCTGTTTCCTCAGGTAGCCAGTCCCTAGGGTCGGCTCTTCAAGCAGCTCCTGCTTTCATGGACTCATGGGTCATTATGCTACCGTCCCCCACACGACCAGCAGCAGGGAAGCCAAGTGCTCCTAAGGTGAAAATGCATCCTTCGTGCCTTGTCAATTCCTCTGGACAAACACCAGCATCCCCCAAATCCAGTTGCACTTTGATTATCCTGACTCCTACTAGACACACGTTCTGCCCAGCTTGCTGGGTCCCCTGACCTGTGTGATCAGCTTGACTTGTGAAAATCTCCCCTGCAAGAGGTTAGGGCTGACTTCCAGGGCTACATATTATAATCAGAAGGTTAAACTCAGGATGGCCTCTTCCATTTCACATACCTCTAGGGAATTGAGTTCATATCTAAAAGGCTCGTGCTGTTGTAGCTCCTGATATTATGGTAGTAGTTTATTGTAGAGTTACATCATCTCATGGTCGTTTGGGTAATACTTTTAATGGCTGCCACAGTGGCTAGAAAGGAGGGTCCTATTCTTTCTCTATTTCTTCTGTCTGTTCCCAGAAGAGACTTAAGAATGGTCAGAAATGGCTCAGATTCTTCATTACGGAACAGTCCTACTTGTAAGCAAGACACACTGCTGAATGGCATATTGCTAGGATGATTTAAGTCTTCATTCAGCATTAGGTATTCAAAAACAGAGAGTATTATCTCTGAGCTGTACACCAACTTATCCAATAAGAGTATTCAAAATAGGGACCAAAATCTGGGGGCCTTGCCCCATCACTGTTTCCCCCCACTCTTAGTGATGACAACAGTACAACCAGGGGTAAAAAGTACCTTCAGGACAAGCATATGCAAAGCTCCAGAGGCATGCCTTACACATGGTTAATTTCATTGCATGTTGGTGATTGTAGAACTGCTCTTTATATGTTACCCACAATCCCCACACTGCTTGGACAGGATTTATGCCATGTTAGAGTTGTGAAGTTAGATTCTAAATTTCTCATTTGTGGGGACATTGTTGATGGGAGAAGTGTCTGAAAATCATAGATTCTCTTTACTTTTGGGATGAGATTCCTCTGCCACCCAATCTTTAATCAGAAGTTCACATCATAGTTCAACTCTTCAAATTCCAACTTCTTGGTTGGAGTAGGCTAGGCAAGGCTGATTGCTTTTCTGTCGGAGCAGAGGTGCATATTTAACTCCCGTCTCATCTGGCAGTTAAGGGAAGCAAACTGTCCACCTTCCTCATTGTGTTTATTTATCTATTGATTTGTTTAAAGTTTATTGGGGTGACAATTGTTCGCAAAGTTACACAGGTTTCAGGTGTACAGTTCTGTATTACATCATGTATATATCACATTGTGTGTTCACCACCCAGAGTCAGTTCTCTTTCCATCACCATATATTTGATCCCCTTTACCCTCATATGATTTCACTGGTATGTGGGATATAAAACTGAAAACAACAAAAGAACAAGACAAACAAATGAAGAAACAAAAACTCACAGACACAGACTACAGTTTACTTTAGACCAGAGAGTAACGGGAGAGGGGGCAGCTCATTGTTTTTAAATGTCTGCATGTACCATGTATTTTAAGCTGTGTATTTTTTTTTTCTGTTAAAGCCAACGGAAGTTGCAGAGAAAATCCCTGAGAAGAAGCAACGCCTGGAGGAGGCCACCACTATCTGCCTGCTCCCCCCTTGCATCTCACCAATTCCACCCCACAAGCCTCCCAACACTAAAGAGTGAGTTTGCCCTGTCTTTGTATAATACTTCCATTGTTCAGACACTTCAAAAATCCTCTTTGGGGAGGTCTTGTCTCAGAAGAATGTTAGGTACAAAACGAGTTGCCCAGTTCAGTCCTGACAGCTCCCCGTGGTCACTGGTCTAACAAGGGTAGGCTAAGGAGTGGAACACGGGCTGCCAGATTTTGGGTGACACCATGAGCTTCTTAGCAACATTTCTTTACTCCAACTCAGGTTGATCACCCAAATCGGCCAACGTGAGCTTTTAGCACTAAATGAAGGATAAAAGGAAGTAAATGAATTAATAAAGGGCAGCATCAAGAGACAGCTATGCCTTGAACCAGATCACCCGATCCTGGGCTACTTCCAGTTCTGATGGTGATTAAACAATTTCCCTGGAAAGCAACCCCTTGGCCTTGACAGGATGACCCAACTGCTGCTTCCTCTGTGGTGTCGTTACTTAACCTTAATATAAAGCTTGAGGACCAGTAGCTACATCCTGGACTCCTCGGAGGCCAGGGGAATGACGCATCTGGGAAGGCCTGAGAGATGAGCTATGTAGGAGTGGTCTTCCCCCAGGCAGTTCTCTGTTGGGGAAAGCCAGCTAGGAATGGATTACGTAAATTCCAATCAGTTGACAAGTCTTCGCCCTTCTTCCTCTTTGTGGAAAGTGCCAGAGTCAGGTGCCAGAGTCAGAGTCCTTGTCTCCTCTTCACTCAAGCAGCCCCAGTTTTCCCTAGAGAAGTCCTGCCCTCTCTGTTTCTACCGAGCTTTGTGACCGAGTTCTTTCGTCTTATAAATATCACTTAACTAACAATCATGTCAGCTACTGGAACCATTCCGTCTGGATAATTATTGCCATAAATTCATTCAACATTAGCGATTACTTCCATCAAAGACCAGTTTTGGAGCCTATTAGCAGCCCAGAGCAGAGAGGCAATCTGGCTAACTGCTGCTAACAATTGATTTCACAGATTACTGTTTAATGTCAGTGATATGGCATCAATCTGCCACAGATAAGGTGTCACAAAGAAATTCTCAGCTTGTATTTATTTGGATCCTTGTTGTTCTGAGATGAAAGGTAGGCAAAGAATAATTACCACTACATCCTTTCGATATCATAAGGTGATTTGGACCCTGGGCTGCCCATCTCCCTGAAGATCCATAGCTCTTTGTGAAGTAAGTGAAGTACATCTGTATGCCCTGGTATAACTTTGATCCAAAACATCCCTTCACATGCTTGGAATTCTCAGGAGTAGAAAAGCGTCCAGTAGAGCAAGCCAACCCTCTTCACCCCGGGGTGGGCCAGGCATGGGAGAAACATGCTTCTCCCCCAGTTGTCAAACGTGGTCATCCCAGGACCCTCCTCCTTTCCAAGGAGGAAGGATTAAAATGTCATCGCTGTGGTGTCACTATCTCCCCAGTTCCCAGGCACTGACCAGTTCAGGCCACCTGAAGGCAAAAGGAAAAGGCAGGGGACAGTGGGGGAATCGTCACACCATCAGTGCCCGTTGCTAGTCTCCTTAAGTGACCCAGTGACCTGTCACTGTTCCCATTTCATGGAAGGAGACCTGATCAAGTGTTAAGTAAATGTCTAATCATTTGAGTTTGTCATGAAATGGTGTTTTTAACTCACGGTCATTACAGTCTTTCTGCTTTTGTACTAGGTAGGAAAGCAGTATTTAACGAGTAGCAGTTTTTGATCAGGGAATGCCTGAGTCAGGTTATCATGTTCATTCAACAAATCCAAGTCTCTGGAAAACTCTCTGGAGTTGAGGGAAAATGAAGCATGGACTGGCCTCTCAGAAGTCTTCTCCTGGGAACTACTCCTCAAGCTTTGCCTGCTCCGTTGTGCTTCATTGACCCTTTGAACTAAATCCTTGGAAATTTCTGAGAAAACAGTCGCTTTCCTAAATGAATATTCTAAACCTTACAAAGAACGCCACAGCAGACTATGACAGCTGGAGTTCCCCATCGTCCAATAGAAGGGCCCGGCTGTGTTCCTCCCCCTTCTTTAGACCTTGAACCATCAGCTATGCCTCTGAGACACTGGGGATGGTGGTGATACACTTCTCTTGTCTGCTGTCCTCCTCTGGCCTACTACAACAGGTGCCAAAAGTAGCAAAAAACTATTCTTGTAGTAAGAAGCTGTAATGGTGACAGAGGTGTCTAGAAAATACTCCCTGTATATCTTTCACCAGAGACGTCATTAAAGGTCCTATGGTTCCAGGTTACTACCAAACAGATGGAAAGGGGGCCGGGTGACTGGTGCCTACTGCACAGAATGTCCTGTACTGTGTGCAATGTACTGTGTGCAATGGCAGATTGGAAAGCCTAGCATGACTGTAGTAGCCAATGGCAAATCAGCTGCCTTTAGGAAGCAGCTCTTCCCCCTGCAGCCCCCACAGCCTTCCCAGGGAGCTCAAGTCATGAAGGAGTGGTCATAGCGAATGAACCATTCACCTCCTATAGGTGCCACAGCAATGCTGAGCATCTCGCTATATAAATTCCCCAAAGTCTGATGTCTTTGTAATGATGATACTTAGTACTGGCTGATGTGTGTGGAGCTTCCTCATAGACACAAATCTTAATCCATATGTTTACCATTATTTTAATCAGGTATCACAATATTTTAAAATGGTTCTACATGTCAAAGCAATTCTTAAAATCCATAAATCCATCGGCATATATTTCTAATTAATTTTAACCGATTGAGGTAATGGCAGAAACACTTAAGATTTTGTTTTGTTTTTTTTAAATTTTGTCAACAGACAAGAATCGACATAGGGCCATGTTATGAAACAAAACATGGATAAGATGACAAATATTATTACAATTGGCAGATTTAGGGAACACAGAGAAAGTGGAAGAAGGAGACTGCATTGACTCCCACCATTTCAGGAAATCAAGCCACTTGAATGCTTGTTCATCTTTGATTTGTTGCTTTGAGATATTGTAAATCTATATTTCTAGACACTGACTGGAATTGACCAAGAGGAAAACATAAATTCTTGTTGACTTAATTTGCTATTGAAAATTGTAGTCAATAATCATGAAAAGTAAATGGCTGCACAGTACAATATTAGTTGTCTAAGAAAAGATTAAAATTCAAGTAATCTTCATTGATTAGTCTAAGACAGTAACTAAAATGAAAATCCATGACCCAATTACCATGTTAAGCAGCTAGTATAAGGTTTTAGTTGTTCTGTTTTATTTGAAGTCTCAGTCTATTTGATAGTGCCCATTTAATGGGCAGATAAATCAGTTTGAAAGCACAGGAGTACTTCTAAGACTGCATGTGTCTTGTGGCAATATGACAAAATATTTTTCTAATGGAGTTTAGTAAAATGGAGTACATCAGTACTTCAATACAACAATTTAAGGTCAGGGACTCATTATGCTGTAGCATTGGGGTAGAACATTTTGAACGTGCAATTTGCAATGTATCACAAACTTATTTAGTGTATTATTTATTTCTAAGTAACGTATAAACATAGTATTTCTTAAGAAAAATATCCTTTCACTAATTGTTTATTGTGCCATTTGTTGTGTGATTGCGCAGTTAAGTCCTAGGGCCAAATAAGTAGGAACTATCCTTAAAAATGATCGGATTAAAGTCTGCATTGGATTTTCCATAAAAATTTAATTAACTGTAATCTTGAAATGTTGCAAATATCACACCGTAGCACACTCCATTAGACACTTATATTTATCGTGGAGTTCTGCTTCAAAGATATGCGTTTATTCTTGGGCACATGTGTTTACATTTATCTATAGCTATATCTATAGAGAGGGTGAGTTCTCTATAGATATCTATGTCTATATGCATTTTTATATATACTATTCATCGCAGATGAAGGACCATCAACTAAAATATTACTTCAGCTGAAAGTACCAGTATCATGGGAAAAATCAGGATAAAGAGAAACAAAATCTTATATACCCTACACTTTCTGTTTACACAGAAATAATTCATCCCGGAGAGCAAATAGAAGAAAAGAAGAAAGGCTGTTCCCTCCTCCACTTTCCCCACTGCCAGAGGATCCTCCACGCCGCAGACACATCAGTGGCAATAATGGTCCCTTCAGTCAAGACAGAAACATCCCTACGATTGGACAGGTCACCTCTGCCAAACCTAAGAGGAGTGAAGGCAAATTCTGTGCTACTTTCAAAGGGATATCTGTGAATGTAAGCATCTTAGAATAAATATTATGATCGTCCGGTAGAAACAAGTTGACCCAGCTTATCTAACTAGACTTGACAACAGGGAGATGTTTCAGGGGAGGGGAGGAAAAAGCAGAGAGAAAATGTAAGTGTGTGTTCACACAATTACACAAACTCTCCAATACTGTCTTTCCTCGAAAATAAGACCTAGCCAGACCATGGTCTTATTTTCAGGGAAACACGGTATTTCAAATCTCAATTATTCTAATTTAGCATGAATTTTTAATTTCAGTCTTACTGCTCCAAACAGGTTGCTATGCAGAAACTTGGGGCTATGGACGTCCTTTAGTCCAATCCCTTCATATCTTGGGGGTGGGGGACACTTCCAAAATCCTGAGCACAGCACCTGGCACAAGGTAGGCACTGATCATTTAGTGAAGGAGAGAACAAATGGATGGGATGGCATTGCCCAAGGTCACTGAACTGGGGCTGGAACTCCAAGTTACAACTTTCCACCACCCAGCTTAGCAGGTGTGAATTGTTTTACAAAATGGTGACTCAAAAAGATGGAATTTAAAAGGTGAATTTTTTGATAAAATCACACAATTGTGGTTCTAAGCCCTACTAAATGATTATCGAGTCCTTTGGCTTTTCTATACTGGTACTCGATTGACATAGATAATGGAGGATTTGTATCACCTTTTCACATCCACACACTAGATCTTGTCATTTGTCTCAGTGTAAGTACGTGAACTGTGGAAACCATGAGCAATTAGTGTCACTAGTTCATATTAATGACAAATGTATCTGCCTTCCCCTGTAAATACATGTATATGCAGATATAGCACCTGTATGCATCTAGTCTCCTTTAAGTGTCTAAAGCAAATGAGTGAAAAGCAAATGAGTGAAACTCAATGAGTTTTCAAATGTCTGGTGCCAACCTGGTGGACCCTGAACCAAAAGCGTCCATTTAACACCCCGTGGAAAGCCATGAGGCCTGTGCACTTTAAGGACCCCAATTTATAGTCCTCCATCATCTGAGATGACTGACAGGACATGGATATCTAGGTAAATTTCATCACTGATAAAAAGAAATTGCTTTATTATGAAGTTGTCGTTTTTCCATGTGAAATTCATGTTTGTATGTGTTGTATGCACACACACATATTTGCATTCTCATTTAAAGATGCTGACTATAATGTTAGGAATTTAACCACCTATTCAAAACAGTAATTATACTATCAATCCTATTTTTCATACTGAATATAATTAATGTTGTGTACTCCAACTGACGTTCTCTTCTGTTGCAAGCTTTTGGAGGGTATATGCCATATCTAGCCAATTCTCTTTGTACAGTGGTCAGTATATTGTCACAAATAATTAGGTGCTTCATATGGATGTTATTATGACAATGGTAATGCTTACGAGAATCTGCAAAGTCATTTCCACAAGAGCTAAAAGCTACTGCGGAAACATGATAAATCTGATTACAGTTGTAGCCAGAAATCAATCAACCTTCTTAAGGAAATCACTCGGGTCCCCCATGATAAGACTGAGCACCCATTGCCTCTTCTTTGGACATCCTGCTTTCTATTAATGGCTTGTAATCCAGGAGATTTTGTAGTATATTATTGCCCTAGCCTGGGAGTTAAGAGAATTGACACATAGGGATAGCACTGCAACAACTTTGCTCTGTGACCTTGGACAAATTATGAAACCTCTCTGAGTTCATAAAATGAGTAGATTTAACTAGGTGATCAATAAATAAGACTTCCTCCAATTCGAAAAATGTCTTCGATTTTGTGCTCTCAGAGTCTTCTCTCTTCCATTTATGCATGAAGTCTTGTTTACTAACTCAATGGATAGGTGAGTGTGGACAGAGGACATGTTTATATAACTTACATGATCATGGCTGAATGCAGCCATTTCCAGTCAGGTGTGCCAAGACTGAGATCAATGCCATGTGCATGGCCGGCGAGTTGTTTTAGGGTTCTTGTCACATATCTTGACCATCGAGACAGTGGCACTGTCTTGGGCTGACTGCACTGGTCTGGGCCGTGTGGCTGTGGCAGTAGAAACATGAAGCTGGCATAGGAGCTTTAGAAGACTGATTTTTGTAATGTGTTTGGATTGAATAAAATCCATGATGATATTTAAACTCTTTTATTCATAGCCATTGTAACAATTTTTGGACATGTAGCCTCTCAGTACATTTATCCCAGTGAGATCTTGGTGATAAGAATTTTTGATAATCAGAAAGTCCAGGATCAAATGGAAAAGATAGACTTTCAAGGCTATGAGAAATGTTCACATCTGGCTTTTATCTTTAAAGTGACCCTTTTGACTAGGTAGGCATGCATGCATTCAGCCTTACATGCCAGCACTGGGCTATTGGGCAGGGCAGATGGGGTCGGGATAGCAGTGTCATACATCAGAGATGGCACCAGTGCTCAAAAAGCTCTCGATCTAAGGTGAACAGTGAGAGATGTACTCAAAGAACTAGAATATAAAATATCCGGTAATTGGTGTCATACAGAAGGGATTGAGACAGACCCTTCAGATCTCTAAAAGGACCAAAGAGGATTAAGGTACTTCTGGTCATAGACATAAGGCATGTTTCCTGGAGGAGAAGACATTTGTTGTGTTGGGTCTTAATTAAATGAGTAGAGTTTAGAAATGGAGGGAAGTAGTTAGACAAAATGTGGTATATCCATACAATGGAATATTATTTAGCCTTAAAAATGAAGGAAATTCTGATGTATGCTACAACATGGATGAAACTTGAGGACATTTTAATGAATGAAATAAGCCAGTCACAAAAAGAGAAATACTGCACGATTACACTTAAATGTGGTAACTAGAGTAGTCAAATTCACAAAGACAGAAAGTAAAAAGGATAGTTACCAGGGACTGAGGAGATGGGGGGATGGGAAATTGTTGTTTAATGGGGACAGAGTTTCAATTTTGCAAGATGATTGGTTAGACAACAATGTGAATATACGTATCACTACTGAACTATACACCTAAAAATGGTTAAGGTGGTAAATTTGACGTTACATTTGTTTTACCATAATTTAAAACATTTAAAGATTGAGTAAATTATCACAGGGTAAAAAAGAAAGTAATGAAGGGAAGGTTGTTTTCCAACCCCAAGGGTCTGCACAAAGCAAAGCAGGAAAGTGCAGAAAGCAGAATATGTTGTTTGGTGGAAGATCCATGGGAGGGAGTGATGGCAGATGAGGCGGGAAGCTGAAGCCAGATCAGGGAGAACCTTTCATGCCAGCAAAGGACCTCAGCCTTGGTTTGCATTTGGGTGCAAGGGAGTGAAATGCATGGAGCCTTGTTTGGGAAGCTCAGGCTGGCAGGCAGCAGGTTGAAAGTGGAACGGAAAAGCTAGCTTGGGTTTGGGATTTGACCAGGAGGCTGTTTGATAGTCTCGGTTGGAAACCATGAGGGCCTGCTCTTTGAGGCTTCAGAGGAGAAAGGGGCAGATTTGAGAGGCATTGGGCAATACAATAAATAGGATTTTGTAATTGTTTGGATAAGGGTAATGGAGAGGAAGAATGAAAGATGAAATAGAGCAGTGGTTTTCAAAAAGAATTTTAGGAGCATTATCATTTTCTGAAGTGCAATCATTTACAGAACTTCAATATATAAAGTTGATTAAAACAGAGCAGTGCAGAAGGCAAGGTGGACAGTGCACCAAGTCTGATCTCTAGGCCCAGGCATGGCCACAGCACGCTTACTGACATGGAGAAATCCAGCCTTGGTGACAAGAAAGACTATCTTGTCATTAACAGAAAGAGGGAACTGGTTTGGTTATCCATTTGGTTTCAAACAAATTGAGATGCTACTGGGCCATCTTGGTGGAACTATCCAGAGGTGGTCACTGTAGGTCTGGAGCTTTGGAGAAAGGGTAAGGCTGAGGTTCTATTCGGGAGTTAACTGCTTGTTATCAAATCTGTGATAATACATACAGGATTGTCAAATCCTGTCAAGGTCAAGAAAGAAGAGAGCTGGGGAATGAACCTTGGGGGATACCAACCTTAGGTAGCTACCAACTCAAAAGCACAGAAAGAGGAAGAGGCACCATGACAACTATGGTCACATATACAACAGTCAGTATCGTCCCACAGTTGCCAAGTGGGGAGTACACAGTCTGCCATGTGAACACAGCAGGTGGTCTCAGGACACATACTGTCACATAATTACAAATCTTACCACCTACTTTCTTCATCTGGATCCCATTATTTCTATGGCAATGCCAGCTCAGAGTGAAACTCAGAAGTCTCTTACCCATTTGATTTTTGACCTGGTCGAAATAAGCTGTCACCATCTCAAGACTTCAAAATGAGGAGGCTTTCATGTGGCATTCACTTAGCTGGGAATCAGTCAAGCTCCTCACGTGAACAAAACAACAGCTTGGGCCTTGGTCCCGGGGTAATGACTATTAAAGGACAGTACCTGGTTTGCTGGTATTTTGCTGCACTGGATCTGGTGTTTTGCAGAGTGACCCGAATACCATATTTTACCGTGTATCATGTGCTCCCGTGTATAATGTGCACCCATGTTTTTGGCCCAAACTTTGAGGGAAAAATCATTTGTTTTAATTTTTTAATTCAAATTTTAATTCGTTTACATTTAGGTACCTGTTTTTTGTATTATAAAGGAATTTTAGCATTTATTTTTTAATGTATTATGGTACAAGAAATTTTATGTAACAAATAATTACAAAACACAAGAACAGAGACAAGGTACAAGAAATTTTATGTACCAGTCACAAATTTACGATATTTACGCATCATAGAAGGCCAAGAACTCTTCGTCATTGCAAGTTCGTTGTAAGTTCAATAAAATGATTATCGTATTCCAGAGTATTATTTTACATACGGATATCGTTATTGATTTCTAGAGTCACACTTGTAACTCATAAGCATAAATAAAAGAATTAAAAACATTTATGTAGATACAGAATTAATACTACCTATGTATAATGCGCATCCTTATTTTTCCCTCACAAATTTAGGTAAAAAAAAGTATGCATTATACACGGCAAAATATGGTACTTACCCTAGTGAAAGGCTCTGGGCTGGTTCCTTATCAAAAATATGCACATCAGGGTTATCTCTCTTCCTCTCCCTCTCCCTGTCCCTCCCTCCCTTTCCCATTCCTCCCATCTCCCTTCACAGCCTCTGCCAGATTTACACCTTTGTCAGTGGCTGTCTTCATGGGATGATGGGGCTATGTAATCACAGTGCCTGACTAGCTTGGTGTTTGGTGTTATCATAGAACAAAATCTGGTGATTCAGAGTTCATAAAATATACCAGGGTCACCTATTTATCGTCAAACTCTGTCCATTGTTTTTTGTTTTTGTTTTTCCCTTGCCTTGCTTCCTAATGTGCTCAACATTTGAAGCATTTATGAAAAGATGTTCTAAAAATCTGGACCTAATGGAAGTTATTTGTTTCCTTTCTCCCCAGGAGGGAGACACTCCAAAAAAGGCAGCCTCTGCCACCATCACTATCACCAACACTGCTGTTGCCACTGTCGCTGCTACTGCCATGGTCACCGCCACTGTTACGGCCACTGCCACTACTACTGCCACGGCTACTACCACAACCACTACCACTACCATTTCCACCATCACCTCTACCATCACTACTGGTCTTATGGATAGCAGTCACCTGGAAAAGACATCCTGGGCAGCCCTGCCCCTTCTGTCCAGCAGCACCACCAATGTCCGGAGACCCAAGCTCACTTTTGATGACTCGTATGTTATCCCCCCAGATTATCATGGACCCAGTTCGGGAATGGTGAATAGGGGGCGGGGACAGTATGACTTTTCAAGCACCATGCATGTGTCACCCAAAATAAGACCTCAGCAGCAGCTCCTATAGCCTTAAAAGTATATCCCTCTGTCCCACGCACTCCTGTCCTCACCAAGAAACATCTTCGGCCCATTTTAATTGTGGATCTCTGTTGCTATTTACAAAGGCAGGTGCTCAATTCAACAAAGAGGTTTACAGCTTGGTTTTGCTTGATCTGTTCGGATAACTGGAATGATTGGGGTTGGAGGATGTAGTTATGTATCCCAATGGACCATGATGCACTTCAGATTTCATTTAAAGAATTATTTCAAGGTTAACTATTGTATGAATGATATCGTTCATCTGCCCTTCTCAATGCATTGTATAGCAATGGATTTATAGCAAAAAAAAAAACCTTTGACCTTTCAGTTTTTAATGAAACGATGAACCAGTGGTTTCTTTCTGACAGAGCTCATTTTGTATGTTTAGGGTTCACAATGCTGATTATTATATGCAAGAGGCCAAGAAACTGAAGCACAAAGCTGATGCACTGGTAGGTTTCCTTCCTTCATTGCTTTGCTCTCATTAAGGTATTATACTTTCAAGGAAAACAACGAAGGCACTTTACAAACAATTCAAGCTTTTTCATTGCTGTTCTGACATAGGGAGATTGGATCTGGTTAATTCCTTAGCACTGTAATTCCCAGAGTTCTTTGGATTGTGTTACCCTGCCATTACATGTATTCATTTTCACACTATTCTTTCCCTTTTCCCAACTTCAGATGCTAAATAGCATATACTGTTGTCATTGCCCTTCAAGTAAATTTGAAATGACTTTTGAAACTGTTCTGGAGAATGTTGGAGCTTTCATTGGGTCTGGTAAACCAGAACCTAGGGTAGGCACAGAGAGGGTTGTTGAGAGCTGGTTAAGTAGCCTCAAAAACTGGTCTTGCAAAACTCAAGTCTAGGAAAAACTCAGCTCCTTATTACATTTGATTATGTGTTTCCAGAATGAGGCCCATAGCCAGTCTAGGATCCTGCACAGAGAAAGGAAGTTCTATCATCTGGATTTCCCAGGACATTGGCCCTTCTTCCTCCAAGGGTTTTGGCCACCTAGAACAAGGATGAGCTCAGCATGTTGAGTTGTTTGCCTTGATTGATCCTCCTAACAAGGGGTCTCAACCATGTGTTATAATCCCCTGAGGAGCTTTAAAATAACCCTGATGCCCAGCCTACACCGTGCACAAATAGAATCAGAATTTCTGAGACTAGGACCCAGGTATTAAAGCTTCCTAGGTGATTCCCAAGTATAGCCAAGATTGAGAACCACTGCTCTAGAGAAGGCCCAAAATTCAGACTCCTCACCTTTGACTAAACCCCATCACAATTAGAGGCATCAGTTCAACCTCATTGTTTTTTTAAAAAAACACACCCTCCATCGTTGCATTGTATCAGCCAGGATTTAGCTGTCCCGTAGTCCTGTAGTGTTTCACACTGGGAGGGCTGTAATGGAGTACTGTAACAGTCTCTGTGCTATGATTTGTGGGTGGCCAACATCAACTGCCCATGGCCCTAGCATTAGCCACTTCCCTACTTTCTGTCATTTTCCCACTGTGGTCCAGATTGCCCGCTATTGTCTGTAGCTAACCTTTCTGTGGTGTGAACTGTCTCTTGGAAACACTTGTTCCCTACTCCTGCAGACAAAATTGCTAAGGCAGGCTGGGCAAAAGCTTCACTAGATGCTGGGAAGACTGTACCTGTGACCACTGTATGCGTGGTGACAGATTTAAATGTCATCGAGGTGGCAGTCCTGCTGGATTGAACACCAAAGGTTTTTTTGTTTGTTTTGTTTTTTAAATTTTATTGGGTAACAGTGTTTTTTCCAGGACCCATCAGTTCCACATCAAGTTGTTGTCCTTCAATCTTAGTTGTACAGGGGGCAGCTCAGCTCCAAGTCCAGTCGCCGTTTTCAATCTTTAGTGGCAGGGGGGCACAGCCCACTATCCCATGCAGAAATTGAACTGGCGACTTTGTTGTTAAGAGCTCGCGCTCTAACCAACTGAGCCATCCAGCCACCCACCAGTGGCTCAGTGGCAGCTCAGCGGCAGCTTGTTGTCTTCAATGTAGTTGTGGAGGGCGCAGCTCAGCTCCAAGTCCAGTCACTGTTTTCAATCTTAGTTGCAGGGGGCACAGCCCACCATCCCATGGGGGAATTGAACCGGTAACCTTGTTGTTGAGAGCTCGTGCTCCAACCAACTGAGCCATCTAGCTGCCCCTCTCGCAGCTCAGCGGCAGCTCGTTGTCTTCAATGTAGTTGTGGAGGGCGCAGCTCACTGGCCCATGTGGGAATCGAACCGGTAGCCTTGTTAAGGGCTCTGGAGTTTGCCCTCTGTCAATATCAGGACAAACTGGTCCATGAGCTGGTGTAGACTGGGGCACATGTGATACCATGTAGATGAAAAGTTAAAAGAACTGAGAAAAATCAGAGCCACAGAGATACATAGATATGATTTGAATCAACATCACTCTCTGCCTTCTAGGATGTGTTGATGAGTCTCCCCAAAAACACTTTTGGTCTAATCCATTTAGGGAATCCATTTTCATTTGTGGAGATTCTGCCCGCGTGGGGGTAAAAATTGGTTGTTGGAAGTAGGGTAACAAAGTGTTAGATATTTCAATGGTGTGTGACCCTCCAAAGGGCCGCAGTACATAAAGATATCAGGATATCGTTGGTAGTAAAATTTCACTGGGGGTGCGTGAGAAAAAAATATCTAAAAAAAGTCCTATCGTGGGGTGGTGATAATGGGGAAAAGGTTGAGAAACATTCACTTAGAAAAAGACATCATTTAGAGAAAGAAATTGAAGCCCAGGAAGGGGGTATGACCTGACCACTCTGGCCATGAAATTTTCTCCCTGGACTTCAGTTTCTCCTTTCGGAAATTATCTTGTAAGGCAAGAGAAGAAGGAGATAGTTTGCATATACATGGGTTTTCATCAAATCACTTTGAACTTGGTTGAAACAGATATTTTTCCACAGTAGCTTACTGAAAAGAAACCACAGAATTCCTGCAGTACATAAAAGCTGAAGAACATTTATTGTAAAAAAAAGTCATTTACAGCAAGAGATTCTGCAGGACCTGTAACTCATCATTTTATAGTTGTACTTAATCCTTTGCTAGAGACAGCCACTCTGCCATTTTGAGAATTGAAGCCTTCACAGTTGCATAGAAAATATTTTGATAAAAGATATACAAAGAAAATTAAAATAGCTAAATCTGCATTATATTGGTTCTTTTACATAAAGTTCTACATTAGTAGAATTCTTATATCCAGCTATCAAAAAATGAAAATGTTAAATACTGTTATAAAATACTCACCATAAAAGTGTCATATATAATATTCATTACACATAAAAAAGAAATCAGTATGTCTAAGTCACTTTAATCGTGACCGTTATCAAGACTAAAACCTTTTGCAATAAAATTTTACTAAACTAAAATATTTAGTAGTGCTATATATTTTGCCTTTTGACACACTATGTCAGACTATCATTTACAATGAAAGTGATGTGATTATTGTCAACAGTCACACTATAGCTTCACATCTTTCATGACAATAGCATCAATTTGTTACTCTTCTCCTGGGGCTGGGGTTGATGTGCTCACAGAGTTCCAAGCAAAGACCGTATGTGTTAGTTGTCCGCGAGGCTTACAAAAAGAAGAGTTTCATCCCAAGCTCTGCCTATAGGACACTACAACGACCCGTCTAGGAAATTTAGTGAATAGAAACTAGTCAAGGCAGTGATTTGGATTCCAGTCCACCAAAAAGATAATAACAATAATACCACAAATACATGGTAAGACCACCACACATGACACTTTAGCTGCAGTTTTCTTTTCTCAACCAGCCTCAGTGTGATGACAGTAGAACCTTCAATCAGTTACATTATTGTCAATACAAATTCATACATTGTCCCGTGTCTATATCAGGCTTTCTCAACCTTGGCACTGTCAGGCTGGGCAATTCTCCCACCCCTATTGTGGGGGCTGCCTGTGCATTGCAGGATGTCTGTTTAGAAGCATCTCTGGCCTCTGCCCGCTAGATCGCCCATGGCCCTAGTGACAACTAACCAAAACCATCTCCAGACACTGCCAAATGTTCCCTGGGGGAGGGGTGCAAATTCGGTCTGGTTTGAGAACCCCTCCTTTATATGAAGGCGAAAAGGGAATATCATGTTGAAAAAGTCTTCTTCCTGTTTCAGTTTGAGAAATTTGGCAAAGCTGTGAATTATGCCGATGCAGCCCTGTCCTTCACCGAATGTGGCAATGCGATGGAGCGTGACCCTCTGGAAGCAAAGTCTCCGTATACCATGTACTCTGAGACTGTGGAGCTCCTCAGGTTAATGGCCTTTCTGCAACCATCTTCCTAAACTCATTTCAGTCATAATTAGAAACTGCTATGTGTTTTTTTTTTAAATATCATTTCCACATAGTAATGATTTGTCCAAGGCATCTTCTTAGAAGTCATGATAATTAGTTCTTGCCATTTTATTAATGTCATGGAAAATCCATAATTGATGGACACTGCTTTTATAAATTATCCCCTTCAGAGGTCATTATATGAGTGTTATAATTTGCAATATTCATAAAATTAAAATGGAAACAGTGGGAGGAAGTATAATAATTTCACCGTTTGGCATTGACACTTATCTTTTCAAAGTGCACTTTTATAATTCAAAAGAAGTGGTATTATCGGGATTTCTGTTATAAAGCATGTTTCCTAAGAATTTTACTACCTTGGTTATTAAAAAGGGAGGGGCACTATTCTAACACAAACTTGGCATTAAGGCCGCAGGTGTGGAGTACTTTCCCCATATCTGGAATTTAAGGGAAACAGATGAGGTGGTAGCAGGGGGCAGAGTAGAGATGAGAGGATGAGAATAAGAGAGGGTATATTAACTGCACAGATTATTAGTCTCATTTGCATTTTAAATGAAATTTTCTGGCCTGTTGGTCTTGGCAGAGTAGAATTTGTGGGTAGTCAAAAACTTTCTGGAAGAAGGAGAAAGAGAAGAAATTATATCCATTCTAGTGTTTTCCAGTAACTTGCAGATATTTGTAAAATAATTTAATCCACCTCTGAATAGTGGATATGGAGCATCGTTCACTGGATCGACTAAATAATTGCTTTGGATTGAGTGAGCCCTTCTTTCTCTGACAGGCCCTAATATTGTGCTCACCTCTGTCTTGATTAACGATAATGCCAGGCTTGGATTTTACTATGTGGCTTGTGTCTGCATAAATGCTTACAAGTCTGAGGACACTTGTACCTAAACATTTAGACAAACACTGGACAAATTTAGCATGCATATTTTCCCAGGAAAGCATTCCAAAATGTCTAAAGAATGTGAACTCTGATGAAGAAAAAAAAAAAAAAAACAACGATGCTTACATGGAATAAAAAGATTTTGTTAAAGCCACAAAAGTAGGGAGCTCATGAGGAAAGCTTCAGCCTGGCCTTGCCAGGCCAGGCAACCATCTTTGGTTTTTCTCTGCTCTGTGCATTGTGCAAAGTATCTCTCCTACTTTATGCCCTTTGAAAGCCACCACTGCTGTTCTGTAGCTTTTAAGGGGAAAATGGTTTCTCAGTGTCTATTCAAGGCTGCACATGGTTGTCAAAGATGCTCCAGATGAAAATTCTGGCAAAAATTATAAGCATTAAAAATTGAGGGAAAACATTCATGAACAAACATGGAAAACATTCATGTCCTCTATTCATCCCAAAATGCAAATTTTAAAAAGGCACTTTTTAAATTAACAAGAAAATGTAACAATGTTAATACCTAGTGTTAGTGCACACACACACACACACACACACACACACACACACACACAAATATTGGAGAACTAGGCCGGTCCTATGCTGCTGGTGAGTGTGGAAATTGATCATTGTAAACAGGAAAATTTGGCATTGGGTAGGAAAACCTATACAAATGAGCATTCGCATCTTTTGAGCCAGTAACTCAACTTCTGGAAATTTGAATTTCCTCTACTGAAGAAAATAATTGTAAGAGTAGAATGAGTTATCTGTATGGTGTTCAGTTTGGCATATATTATAGCACATAATTAGAAGCAAATGAAATAATAATAGAAGCGTAATTAATTATATCTTAGTACCCTCCACAGAATACTTTGCAGCCATTGAATTGCAACAATGATGGAGACTATGTATCTGCATTAAAATGTTTATAATATGATGTTAAAGTAAAAGCAAGCTGCAGAATTATATACACATTACCTTTCTGACCATGAAAAGCATGTTTCTGCATGTGGACCAACATGGAAGGGAAATGAGATCATAGCTGTAATGGGGTGAAATTATGGGTGTTTTCCCTCTCTCTAGATTTTTCTTTCTTATTCATTTTCTTGTAGGAAAACGCATGCTCTCTTAAAACTATAAGAGCAGGACATCAGATTTCATTTTTGGTAAAAATGCAGTGTGAGCTGTTGAGTAATATTTATTTCCATTAGAAAACAATGCTTTCCCCTTAATTATTTACAAAACATTCTTTCTTTCTAAGCACAGTTTATTTTTGTTTGTTTTTCATCATGTGATAGTTTACTCTCCAAAGGAGTATGTTTCAGTGGAACCTGGTGAAAGTCAATGAAGAATTTATGGGCATTCACTTTCAAGTCAATATTTTTAAACTTGATTTTGAGTTCATTATAGATTCACATGCAATTGTAAGAAATGATCTAGAAAGTTCCTGTGTAGCCTCACCCAGTCTCCCTCAGTGGTATTGTCTTGCATAATTATAGTACAATACCACGACCAAGACTCAGACATTGATAATCCGTGAACTTTATTTAGATTTCACCAGTTTTACATGAACTCCTTTGTGTGTCCTGTGTGTGTGTGTGTGTGTGTGTGTGTGTGTGTTTACACTTACTGTAAAGTGTATGTATAATTCTTCTTTACAAGAGAAATTTCAGCTGGGCATCAAAAGAGCTAAAGCATCTAGGTTTTATGATCCTTTTAAGCAATTGAAGTCCCACTATCAAGTCCTTTCAAAAGTGGCTGCAATTAGAGGGTAACTGTAATATGAATGTAGTTTTTAGTAGTGTAATATTGTGTTAAAGAGATCTTGTATTACTCTTTCCCCAATAGTATGCTGACTACAGAGAGAGAGAACCCCATTTCTTCATTCAAGTAATTATAGTCACTCTGAGCCTTAGGAATCTGCAGTGGAAATGTATTTGTGAAAACAAGTGGGGCATTACAAAAACTTGACATTTCAGTGATCCAATTGTCAAAGGCAGATTTATTACATAATAATAATAATCCCTTTGCTTAACATTGCAACAACAGGAGGGACCCACTTGAAGTGCACAGGTCCTTTTGTTGGGAAATGTTCATTCAGCAGAACTTGGAAGTAAATGGGAGAGCAGGGGGTTAGAGTATGCTGGGGGAGGCGAGTGTTGGGGGGCAAGCCCAGGGGCCACTGCTGTTCTGGGGACACTGATAAAATGAGGAGTTCATGGTACAAGTGCAGCGTGCCTGCAAGTTCTCCATCACCTTCTCGTAAATGAGACCTAGTCCAGGCTGCCTACACACTTCAACTTCCTTCTGCAACACTGAACTTTGGTACTTATTCCGCCACAAGTACCTGTGAAATTGCATTAAAGCTCAGACAATGATTTTAGGCAATGAATTGATGTTCAAGAATCTAAATGCCCAGAATGGAATGTGCTCAACTAGAAGAAAAAAAAAAAAGGAATTATTCAACCTTCGATCACCCTAGTGTGGAAAGTTACAATTAAAGAGAATGGAAAGACAAAATATACAAGCACCATAAATTAAGGGTGCTCAGACCTTCAAATGCTGTGAAATTGACCTTCCTTTGAAAAAGAAAAAAAACACAAAACCACTTTCTATAGGAATATATTTCAAACCTGAGCCATTAGAAAAGACCTTTTTAACTGTGTGATTGTGGTTTCCCCATTGCTCACGTCCGACATAGTTGTATATTATTTACCTCATCTGTCAAACTCAATGGAGACTGACATTTGTGTCCACCACACATTGAAAACCAATAATATTTAGCTAGAATGCTCCTAGAAACAACATTTATACACACAGCAAACCAAGAGTAATTCCACGGTACTGTATTAGAATACAGGCTCCGGATTTAGCTGACTTCTTAGAGCCAACTTCTTTTATATATTTATAAAATATATATAACATATTATATATATATATATATAAATATATATATATATATTTCCATCTTTTTTTAAGTTTTCAAAATTTATTTTTCAATTACCATTGATATGCAATATTATATTAGTTACAGGTATACAAAACAAGGTCACCTCAGTGCCATGGTGACACTCTTTTGATTGTCATTTTGTATGTTTTCAAAACAGCATGGCTTTGCCGCATGCCCTAGTCAGTCCTCCCCCACACCCCCCCCCCAGAGCAAATGTGGGGCTAACACATTCAGAAGATGGGGATACCAATCACTTGGGGACTTTCTGAAAGGTAATACAGAGCCCACTTGAGCTTGTCCTTTCTCTTCAAAGGTATGCAATGAGGCTGAAGAACTTTGCAAGCCCCTTGGCTTCAGATGGGGACAAAAAGCTGGCGGTACTATGGTAAGTCTCAGGGAGGCCATGAGGAAATGGCTGAAATGTCACAGAAGGATTTGAAAACTCCAGATGAACTTAAGCTGCTTATGCCAGGTCATTATTCTTGTTTTCCATTAAAGTATTAAAGGATAACTAATGGATGTCTTCAGTTGCTCAGTAAACATTTGCTCTCCTAATTTATACCCTTATCTAGATGGGATTTTAATGCTGACCCCTTCTCTTTTAATTTTTTTATACTTGTGTTCCTCAATAACTGTAGGAGTATAACTGCAAAATATGAATCAGCGTTTTGGTTTTTTACAGTTTCCAGGTTTCATTAAGCACTGGCATTAACATAATCCTTTCCTTATCACCACAGCTACCGATGCTTATCACTTCTCTACTTGCGGATGTTTAAGCTGAAGAAGGACCATGCTATGAAGTACTCCAGATCACTGATGGAATATTTTAAGGTAATCCTTATTTTGTATAATTTATAGGTACTGGGTGATTAAATCACGAATGAGACATGGCAGGCATGTTATTAAATGCCAAGGTTGTTGCTGTCAAAGGCTTAATCTCCAGCGGACCATGGCTGTCCCATCTCTCCTTTGGGGCTCAGCAGAGAGCTTAGGTTTCATTTGATTCCAGGGAGAGAAGGTACAATAGTGCAATCCCCTGATTATTCTCTGGACTGACCAAATGGCCCTCCGCAACTTCCCAGTTGCAGTCAGGGAGATGCTACCTTCTTCCCCACCTGGCATGGTGGACCCACATGCCGGGGACACAGCTTGTGACTGTAGCTATGTCCAGCCTTCTGTTAAATGAGAAGCTAGTCCAGAAATTGCTCAGCAGTGAGAGAAGTCACTGTGGCCACCCTGGGCTCTGGATGGGGCGGGGGTTGGAGAGGGCAGACATTCATACCCCACAGAGCCATTTGACCATGAGGAGTCTTGCAGTATAGTGGTTGCACTTGATACATCTGATTATTTTGATTACCAAAATCATCAAACACGCAAACAACAAATAAATAAATCTGCCATCTACAGAGCTGGAGTTTTTAATTTGCAAGCAGAAAAAAAAGGACAATTCAACCTCAAAATGCAATGCCAAAATTTGGGAATGAGCCTGGATGAAAAATGCAAGCAGCAGCCTGGTGCTAGGCCTGGCCATGGTACCAGATGCCGCTGGCTTGAGGGTCAGTGGAGCTTCTGCTGCTTCTGCCCCTCAACCATGGTCATGATAAAATTGAGGAAGCTCAGGGCTCCTGTTGGGCTGGTCTCAAAAGAAAAGAACAATTTTTTTAACTAATTAATTAATTTAACTTACTTATTTGCCAATTGCATGACACTGCTTCGCTAAATTGCACCAAAACAGTTTGAAATGAATCAAATCATGACCTTACATCCATCATCCAAACCCAGTGAGTGTCAGTGCACAGCTGTATGAGAATGCTGGTAAGGACACTCTTCACCAGGTATTATTCGGTGTGACCCTTAGGCTGTAAAGCTAGTGTTCGTGTCGGTGAATAGGGTCAAATGCAACAGCTGCCCATCCCTTCATATGTCTACTGTTCCAACCTGTGATCTAGAAAGGTGGTTCTTAAACTTGAGAGGGCATCCCCATCCCCTGGAGGGCTCGTGAAACCAGAGTGCTGGGTCCCATCCCCCAGTGTCTGATACTGTAGGTCTGGGATGGGGCCTGAGAATTGGCATTTCTAACAAGTTCCCAGGTAATGCTGATGCCACTGGTTTTGTGATCACACTTTAAGAGCCACTGCTCTAAAATCTGTGCTCAGGCCTGTCCTGTGTAGCTTTTGGGGCATTACAAAATACCAAACAGATGTTAAATGACTCACTCCCCTGGTAGTGCATTGAGCTTCTTTGAGATTAAAAACGAGTCGGCAGAACATACCTTAGGTGTGAGTTCTCTGCGTTCCAGAGAAGTGCTGCATTCTCACTGGGCTCCTAAAAGTGCTGACTCACTATAGCACCTCCTTTGCAAAGGGGGCTGGGCAGGAACACAAGAGGCAGGAGAGGAGCATAACCTGGCCATGAGGACAGAGAGGCAGGCCTGAGTCAGGCTCAAGGCCACAGGTGTCCAGACCCTGTGCTACTTGGGCTCCAACGTGGTGAGGTCAATCTAATGAGCTTAGTGTCAGGAGTCCCTACACTCCACAAGTGTTTGGCCCTGAAAAAACAGAAGGCCCGCTCTTTAAACCAGTCCATTCTATCAGAGGAAAATAACGAACGTTCAGCATTCCATTGCAATGCAGCCGTGGACCAGTTGCATTGCTAAATAGTGAAAACTGTCAGCCATGAGGATTTGCATGTAAAGATAGCAAATCAAGTTGAGTCACAAAAAACCAACCACAAAACCACTGCTTGGTCCTGGCACATCTCTAGGATATCAGAATGATAGCCCACCTTGCATCCCAGGGAAAAGTTTGCAACTGTAGCTAAAGGTTAAGAGCTTGCCTATGCTCTGAAGAGCTTGTTTTGCAGAATAAATTTCAGATGAGGATAATTAAACCACTTCTTGGAGAACTGAATCTGATTTCACTGGGCCTTTTAGTATATAAGATTTTTCATCAAGTAACTTTCATGGTCCTGATTGGAGCCCACTAATTATCCTAACCAGCTATTTTCATTGAGTGTGTGTTGTGGTGTGCTGATGTGCAAATACATCGGAGCTCTGCTAACGAAACAGGAGGCATCCCAAAATGCTGCAATCAATATTAATGTACTCGAAATCACACTTCCATCTGTTTCTGAATTAATAAAACACAAATAGATGTCCTTATTTCCACCCCCTCTCTCTCTTTCAGCAAAATGCTTCAAAAGTCGCTCAGATACCGTCTCCATGGGTAGGCAATGGAAAGTAAGTATCTTATGAAAATTGCTTTTTCAGAAAATGAGTGATGTAATAGACCCCAAATATTTTGTATTGACAACTCAGAAGCGAAGGTCAATTCTGAGACTACAGTAATTTTCGTACGCACAAAATTCTAGTTAGGTTTCAGTTAATGGCAAGACAGAAAAGTTCAACATGATCTGATTCCCAATTTCTTTAACTATTTGATCTTGAAGCCAAATTATGGCCATAAAAATATCTTTTAATGAGATGGCAAGCACCATGCCATTTCTAGGAGGTAAAAGTTAACTTCGCTGCTGTGATTTTTCAATGATTCACCCAGTAATGAAAGACCAAAGAAATATTCATTGATATGTGGTAAGTGCTGTTTAATAAAACCAAAGGCATAATAGTGCTGAAAATGGGAAGGCACTTAGTCAGCCAATTATCTGAGCCTTCATGATGATTTTTATATTAATACTAGAATACCCTGACCTAAAATATAAAACCATCTCCTATAATGCTGATTGGAGTCTCCGTGAACTCCCCCATTCTCACGGCCATATTTAGCACGGTATGTGTTTGGGGCAGCTCATTCTTCCAGCCGTAAGGTGGGTGTCAGGAAACCCATTGATCTGGTCCTGATGCTGCCCTTGGCTTCCAAGGTAAGCTAAGTGAGCCCCTCCCTCTGTGTGGCTTTGTTTCTCCATCTCTAAAACGAAAGGGCTGGACCTGATGACTTCTAGTCCCATCTGACGAGCTGTTCCTTCTAAGAGGGCAGTTTTAAATCGTAGTTCTGTCTCAGCCATGAGCTGTCTATGTGCCTGCACTTACTTGCTTGAGCTTTAGTTTCTCCTCTGATCCCAGTACCTCCCTCACCACTCCAAGCCAGGAGTGGGAAGGGAAACTAGATGATTGTGGGCACGTAGTTACGCAAAGTGTTGCTTTTTTTTTTCATTTTTCGTCGTTTCAAAATCCTTGAGTCTCTGATCAAAACATTTTCTTTGAGAGTAACAGTCTCCTCTGCCACTTTATAAATATCTGCAAAGCACACTCCCAAAGCATGATGAACTCTAAGATCATAAAAACGTTCAGAGTGAGGGAACGGCTCCATTAAAAACTATGTGTTAACTTAATTACTGTATTAAAAGCAAGTACCATTTAAATTGTTGAATGAGGCCTTAGTCTTACATTGACGAATAAAAGCGAAAGAACGCTTCTCTCTGGAAGTTCAGAAAATAAAAATAACCATTGAAAGGTCCAGAGAAAGCTATTTTCTCTGAGCACAAAGTAAATCAAGGGCAAGTTCAGGCAAGCAACCATTAAAGGTTCACTGAGTATATATATATATATATATATATATATATATATATATATATATATATATATATTCCTAGGCTTGTTAAGTTACATTGAAAGCTTCCTGAAATGATTTTTTAAGCAGCTTCTGTCTGAAGAAAGCACACTCCTTTGGTAGGCCACAGAAATTCTGAATGAGACGACTCAAAACAATCGCCCAGGGGTCACATCCTGTTCATTCTGCAAACACTTTGGCCTATTTCCTTATGAGGGGCTGAGGACACAGCTGAATTCGATGTGATTCCTATACTCCAGAAGCACACAAATCCAGTGGAGGATGGTGACATAATGTGAACAAAGTTCTGTGGAAGCCCAAGAGAAAGAGAGCAAGCAAGCGAGCTTGGGCCTCCCTAGTTAGGGAGGGTTTCTTGTCTGCAAGTAAAGATGATATTACCTGGTTTCCCCAGTGATTGAGGATAGCTGGCCCCACAGAGAGCATCTCAGAGCACCTTTCAGACGGAGCACCCCCTGACCCTCAGGACTGGGGTAAGAAAGTGCAAAGAAGCAGTTGATAAAAGAAGAAGAAAATTCTGCTTGCTATAGAGCAGGGGTTGGCAAACTTTTTCTGTGAAGGGCTAGAGTGTACATATTTTGGAATTTGTGGGCCAACAGGCAGAACTGAGGTTATTATATAGAGAGAATATAAGAGAAAAAACAAATTTCTGCAAAAATTGACTGATGAAATTCAAAATATCTTAACAGTGAAGCACAATTTTTATGCTATAGGTCTACTAAGGAGAAGAATGGAATTTTTTAAAAAGATAACATTTTGCTTCATTGAGGTTCAAAGTTGGTGTTCCACTCTCATCAAATCGATTGCAAATGATCATTCTTTTCAAAGCATTGTAGCACACAGGCCTTACAGAAACAGGTAGTGGGCCGGATTTTCCGACCCCTGATGCAGAGTCATGAAAGCCACGTAGTAGGCCGTTTAAAGGGCTGGGCAACAATTTCAAATGTCACACAGAGAGAATAAAGAGGACTAGGCAGGCTATGTAATTGTGAAAGAAGGAGGCCATTGGAGGCCTTTAGAGGAGCTGTTTCAGTAGACAGGTAGAAAATCGAAAGAAGGAAGGGGGTACAAAGGGCTGCTGGGGATGGGGCAGGGAGCAGTGGAACAATGTGGAATAGGGACATTCGAGGAGGACAATGGGAGAGCGAGCCCTGCAGATACCTGGAGTTCATTCAACAGCAACCACCTCGGAAGTGGGTACCCGCCTGCTGAGTCCAAGGAACAGCAAGGGGGTGAGTGTGGCTGAGAGCTGAGAGGCTGGTGGGTTGGACCAGGATGATAATGGTGGAAGTGGTGGGAAGTTTGTACTTGTTTGTGCATGCTCATTTGCATGTGCCACAGACATGTAAAGGAAAGGACAAGATCTGCAAATAGAACCACAGAAAGAATACAGGACGAGGAACCCCAAGCAGTGGGGAGAGCCAAGTTGGAGTTGGAGTCCCACCGAGATGAGTGCTTTCAGCCAGAGTCACGATTTCTTAGGCAGGTTTTCACTTTTTACATTTCATTAGTACAATGTGGTGTGCAGATGTGCTCATCAGAAGGTCAGCCCATGGAGCCTCATGTGAGATCAGTAATGACTGAAAGCAAACCCTAGCTCTCCTTGAGTCCATTACTTCGAAGAAAGTAAGTAGGAAGTGGAAGACAAAGAAAGCTTCTCAATAGCACTGCAGTGTTGTAAACTGAAAAGGCTTTTTCAAGATGTACAAGGTCAACAGAGGTGATTTGTTTTCCCTTGTGACTTCTGGACACGATTGGAAATCATTGACTCCAACCTTTTCTTCCAGTTGAGGAAAGGCCCAGCGAGGTGATGACACTTGCTCAGGAGCACACAGCAATTTATGAAAGAGCTAGGGCTGAAATCCAGGTCTCCTGGGATTCCAGTACTTCTTTCCCAACACCAGTGCGACACCTGACAGCTTCACAGTTTTCTCTAGAAATTACAAATGAGTACATATTCCGTTCTTGCCTTAAATTGACATTTGAAAATTAATGACCAACACTGGGGAAACGCTAGAAAATAGCACCTGAAACCTGCTGTGACAAAGAAATCCAGCATTCTCTGCTTTGTGTGTATGTGTCATTAGCTCACCCTTCTGTACCTAGGTCCCTTAGCTTGGGCAGCTCCCCATGGCACCCCTGACTTGAGAATAAATCTTTCTATCAAGAAGTAGCAAACCAAACAAATACATTTATAGACACAGAGAACATATTGATGGTTGCCAGCTGGTAGGGGTTTTGGGGAGCTGGGTGAAAAAGAGGAAGGGATGAAGAAGTACAAATTGGTTGTTACACAGTAGTCATGGGGATATAGGGCATAGCATAAGAAATATAGTCAATAATATTATAGTAATTATGTATAGTGTCGATGGGTACTAGATTTGTTGGGGTGATAGATGAGAGAGGGAGGGGGACAGAGTGAAAAAGTTGAAGAGATAAAGAAGTACAAATTGACAGTTGCAAAATAGTCATGGGGATGTAAAGTACAGCATAGGGAATACAGTCAATGATATTGTAATAACTATAGTGTGGTGTCAGATAGGTTCTAGAGTTATCGGGGTGATAACCTTCATAAGTCATGTAAATATCTAACCATTATGTTGCATACCTGAAGCTAATATAATCCGTCAACTGTAATTGAAAAATGAAACAATTATTTTTAAAAAAAAATATATCAAAACAGCTCAGAAATTACAAACCTCCACACCCTCTTACACCAGACAAGTGCAAAGCAAGTGTGAGGATCCACTTTCCCCCTCATACCAGAACATGCCAGAAGGTACATAGTCTGTTTGCGGAAATGGACCAAAGCTCTCCTGTAGCTATAGGCACAGCGTGCGTGAGTCTTGAGGCAAGTATGAGTTTGAATTGCTCCCAGATTGGGTCAGCAGCACTTGGACATTTTGGGACATTGTGATGGCGGTACCCCCAGATCCTCTGCATGGGCTGCCTGTCCTGGGGTATGTCCATTCTATGAGCAGGCTTAGTTCTGAAGAACACAGGGCACTCTGGAAATCTGGAGTTGCCAAAAGCAGCAGCTGGTAAAGGCGATGAGGAGTGAGACAGGGTTCCTTGGTGGTGTGCGGGGCTGTATTTGGAGGAATGAAGAGGAGATTCCTTCAAACATGCCGACTTAGGGAGTCCCAAATTCAGCGTTCTCCTGTTTGTTTTACTCCCCGTCCCCCAAATGTTCAATCATAATAAAGTGGTGCATTTTCCTGGGCAGCTGTTCACAGTCTGAGTGAAGGAGGATAGGGAGGCTGCGGGTGCACACACACCTATGCCTGGACTGACCTAAATCCAGGCCCTCCACGCTATGTGCAGCCAGCAGGTGACTCCTTGTTGCTGATATTAAACAATTAAACAAAAATTTATCTGCGAACATTGCTACTCCCCAAAGTAGGAATGCTAAAGACGTCTCTCTAAACCAGCATACAGGTGCACAGTGAGCAATTAACAGCTATCCCTGTAGCATGACTTAAAGAATCCTAAAGAGATCTTCCAGCTTCCCTAATACTGCTCCTTGGGGAGAAGAGGGGAGCTTTAAGAATTGCACTTTGCTTATTGTGGTGAGTGAATTTGGAATGAATCGTCCTTGGGTTTCCACAGAACACTTTGATAATAGACCAGTATCGCACATCAAGATTTTCTAAATGCCAACAGCCGTTCTGGCAGCAGGTGGAGAAATCATCATAGTTGTTGTATGGTCATGGGTAGAGTTAATGCCAGAGAAAGACTCACCCAGCTCCTTCTGGTATTCTAAAATGAATCTACCGATAATGCATGGCGTCATCCATGATGGCCAGAGGCAGGGAGACTCAGTGTTTAACGTTAGAAAAGGAGAACAGCTCATTGTATAGTCTGGTGCTGTAGTCCTGTGTTGCTTGGTCAGAGGAGGCAGGAATGGTCCACGCTGGGGCCTCTGGAGAAACTTACCATGCTGACAAAAGTTATCGGATGTCCTTTGATAAGAGTCATTGGGAGGTGGGAACAAGCTCCACTCCACTTGGGCTTCATATATGTTCACCACGCCAAACCTCACTGTGACATATGGTGTTCTCATGAGGTCCCAGTGTGACGCGGGAGGTCTCGAACCCTCTGTCACTCTTCCCAAGCCGCTTCACAAGACCTGTCTCTTCCCATTCCCCAGGAACACTCCATCCCCAATGTGTCTCAACAACGTCTCTCCCATCAACGCCATGGGGAACTGTAACAACGGCCCTGTCACCATCCCCCAGCGCATTCACCACATGGCTGCCAGCCACGTCAACATCACTAGCAACGTGTTACGGGGCTACGAACACTGGGACATGGCCGACAAACTGACAAGAGAGAACAAAGGTATGCTCACGTGCTCTACCCAGAGCTCACAGGCTAGGGTGGAGTCAACTGTACTTCGAACGACTTGACTTTTCCATGGTCACCTTATCTTTGTCTCTCTAATGTCCAAGGCTTAGATGAGAGAAGAGGGGGTTAACTCTGGGCTGACCCAGTGACCAGGTTTTGCTGAGAGAATGATAAAAACCTGGGACTTCGTTCTCTTCTACAGCTTACACTAATCTGAACTGTGATGTGTTGGCAAATGCCTGTTTCAGATTTTCACTCCATGGTAAGGATCGATACAGAGAAACAGAGGCAAAGGAAAAGAATAATTTGCAAATTAATTAAGATCCCGTTGGCTTCTGTTGTCAACTTTTTTTTTTTTTTTTGAGAGGTGAGGTTGAACTAAGGCCTTCTACCTTCATTATAACCGTCAATTCCACAGGGTACATGATAATGTGGCTTGAATTCAGGAGCAAAGGCCAAAGCTCAGCTCGTGTTTTTAATACAATGACAGCTGGGATGAAGGATCGGGCACCTGTTCATGGTAACAGTTGAGGTTTGCTACAAAACAAATGCAAGAAGAGTGAATCAGTGGTCTTGGGTGACTCATGCTGCCATCTGTGACCCTAGCTGTCACATAAGTTTATAATGAAGTCTCACTATCCTAGTGAAGGTGGAAAGTAAAAATAAACTGTAGTTTTGTCCTGGCCATTTATTCGACTTGGCTGATTCTGGCCCGGGGGGGTGGGGGGTCACAGACAGCCCCTCTCCAGTCAGGGTGGGGACAGATGTGGGCCTGTCAGAATCACACTGCAAAGAGGTAACCAGCAATTTGGAGCAGTAGAACTGTCTGGTGAGGAAGAGGGAGGCATTAGTATCGCACATGGTCTGCTGGCTGCTGCTGGGTAAGTTGCATGGAGTGGGCCAGGCAGAGGTAGGGCTTTCCTGGAATCAGGCTGAGGCTGCAGGCCACCTAGATGCAGATGGAAGTTCCCATGGGTTTGACCCCAAAGGACTTACTGTGCCTTCTAGCCCAATTCTTCTCCCAAGCCCAGCCACAGTCCTCACAGCCCAGGTAGCTCTCCTTTCCTTTCCACTGTGGTCCCAGGACTCCAAGCCTGCTTCTCTTCTCTCTGCAAAGCTGCTGCTCTAATCTCTGGGGTGGTTTTCCCCAGTGCCTGATTATGGAGTGAGGCACAGTCTTCCCACCCTCCTCCTTGCCGTACCTTTCAAACTGCATTGCTGAGTGTGTGGAGACAGTCCCAGTGGGAATGGGAAGGGTGCAGATTTTGAAGCCTGATCATCTAAGTTGCAATCTTGCCTGAATCGTGCCCTGGCTGGGTGACCTCAGGGAAGTTACTTAAATCCGTGAGCTACTTCCTAGCTTCCCTCTCTATAATGGAAATAAGAAGGAGAAGGAGAAGAAGAAAGAAGAAGATGAAACTACTCCAAAGGATGATAGAGATGGGTTGAATGAAATAACATGTAAAGCACCTAGCACAAAATAATCAGGTGCAGGTAGAAATCCTACAGATATTTATTCTCTTCCCTTGGTCCATATGATTGCATATCTCTATAATGCAAAGATTCTGTGGCTATTAGAGCACATTCCATAATTTGAAACTCCAACCCTCAACCCAGCTATAATTTTGCACTGACTTCTGGGATTATTTGTAAATATTGGTTACATGAGTTTGTGCGGTAATTTTTATATGCTAGGAACTACATTATTTGCTTTATCATTTGTTGTCTCATTTATCCCATGTCGTAAATGAAGAAATTGAGGCTCAGTGAGGTTAAGAAACTTACCCATGATATCACAGCTCTTAATGTTGGAAGCAGGAATTGAATCTAAAACTGTCCAATTCTGGAATCTGAACTCTTAACATGGGCTACACTGCCCATCTAGAGAGTGATACCATATTTCCCTGAAAATAAGACCTAGCCAGAAAATCAGCTCAAAAATTAGTATAAGACCCGGTCTTATTTTACTACAATATAAGACCGGGTCTTATCTAACATAATATGATATAAGACTGGGTCTTACATTAATTTTTGCTCCAAAAGACGCATTAGAGCTGATTGTCTGGCTAGGTCTTATTTTCGGGGAAACACGGTATGAATAATGGGTCCTCAGAGACCTTCAGTCAGCCCCTGCCCTCAGTTACCTGAGTCATGGGCAAGTCTTAATTTGTCTAATTTTCTAGGCTTCTGGAAATCCAAACAACTGATCTAGATAAACAGGCCCATCCAAAGGTTCTAGAACAGCAAGCGAAGGCACACACATCTTAAGACTTGCCTAGCTCGTCTGCCTCCACCACTATCTTATTTTGTATTGGTAACTGGAGGGCAGCTCAATAGTTATGGATTTCCTTCATAATTGCATCCACTTTCAAAATCTGTTAAAGTAATTTCTTCTAAATTAACTGCAGAACTTCCCCGGAGCAATGTGGTGGTTATGCTGATGTTCAAGTAAGATGGCGCTAAGCTTGTCTTTAGCACAGTGTGTCAAGGAGTTGTTAAATTTCCTCCCTAACATTGAATCAAAACAACTCTGTCACTCTACCAGCAGAAGAAAATGTATCCTGGGAACGTTGTCGTTGCTGTCATTGCAGACTAGGGAGAGGACCTAGTTTGGAATCTTCTGTTTGCTCCCTTGAGTTTCATACACTTGTCATTTCTGAACTGCTTAAGAGTTGGGGATGCTTCCCACATCTGACTTGGCCACATAGAGATGGGACAACTGAGGAGCTTCCCTTTGAATTGGTATCCCACTGCATCCCACTGGAGACAACCGTGTATTTCCACCTTTTCCCACCCAATTGTGCAATGGAGAGGATTGAGGCTGGCTCTCTCAGTGGAAATTCTCCACTTCCACCCCATGTCCACCCACCCATACAGCTGCAGATGGCTTATTGCAGAAAATGTGGATGCTAAAATGGGCCAACGGGGCTGATGCCGTTCTCTGGCCTTTGGTCTAGAAGCCCTGTTCCCCACCTCCCCAGCTGCTTCCTTGAAGCAGTTATTAAAATGGTGACCTGGATAGCTAGTTAAGAATGCCACAGTAGGCTTTGTATAGAATACCCAGGGGACATCCTGGCTCCCATGCAGCTCACATTCAGTCAACAATGACTAGGTCCTTTCACAGTTCCCTTAATATTGTATTACATAAGAAACTATTTTAGATGCCAAAAATAATTTACGCCTTTATCAGCAGAAATGACTTTTATTGCATAGTACAAGTTAAAAAGTGTCACATAATCAAATGAAGTTGATATCTACAGCAGGAGCCCATATGTGAGACATAACATGTAGAATATGTGACATACCATCTGCTAGGCAATCAAGCTCATGGAACCCATGCATGGAATTTGCTTTCCAAGAAGGCAAGAGAGCATCCTGACTACTTTAAGGTAGTCTCCAGCCTCCCTCCAGATCCCTCACCCTCAACCGGCATGGGCGTGATTTCCTGTTGGCTGAGTCTGCCTCCTCTGTCAGGAGCTAATAAAGGAGATGACTGGGAGCCCTCTCATAACCGAGATCAGTGCAGTGCTAGACAAATCAATTCAGATGTGGAAAGGGGAAGCCTAGCTAGTTTGTAGACATCATATAGTCTTTCCCACATCCCCCCACCGCACCCCAAAGCAGAGCTTGGGCATTCTTACCATCCATGTCCTGGTGGGTGGGGGAAGTTGTTATGTGACACATACTTGCAGGTCTTGTTTCTTCCCTGAAGGAAATAAAGCTTGGCAATAAGGCTTACCAAATTAGATGTCTCCTAGACATTTATTTGGCCTTAGATGCTGACAGCTATCATTGCTGTCCAAGTTCACTGGCTATGTCTGTATTGTGCTAAGAAAAATCAGTAAACCCAGTTCATTTACACAAAAGGAAAAGAGAATACTTTCAGTTCGATGACACACAGAATGACAGACAGCTTGATATCTTATTGACCATAGTTCCTTACTGTGTTTTGTATAAGTGTCCTTTTCTAAATATAAATTTATAATATGTAAAAATATAAATTTAATATGTAATATAAAAATATATTTAAATGCACTTTATGTATATACATCATTTATGTATATGTAAATATATATTATGTAAACATCTAAATATATAGACAAATATATTTTTATTTTTAATATATACATATTGTGACGTATGTGCATATATATGTGTGTGTGTGTGTGCGTGTGTGCGTGTGTGTGTGCATATCTCACAAACCTCCACAGTACTGGAATGTACTTGTAGAATCACAGTCTGAAAATATATATAGTGATTTGAAAAAACTTACTATGAATTAATAGATTTAAATGAATTTGTGTTGTATTAATCACAGTAACACAAACATTATGCTGCAGAGCGTTTGGAGCTAACTAAAGATTAAAATAATAGTGCTTGGTGTTCATATGGAGTTTGGGTTCCCTACTGGCTGATCCATAAATTTTTGTTGAATGAAAGAGCAATGAATAACTTTTCCAATTTCCACATGATTGTGTTGTTGCGTGAAGGCAGCTTAAGCAATTTGGTGTATATTTTCATGATATCATTTAAAGACCTCACCAAGGTATGTTCTGATTTTCAGAATTCTTTGGCGATCTGGACACGTTGATGGGGCCCCTGACGCAGCACAGCAGCATGACCAACCTTGTCCGCTACGTTCGCCAGGGACTGTGTTGGCTACGCATCGATGCCCATTTGTTGTAGTGGGTGCTCCCCCATCGCCAGCATTACCATCCATCACTCTACCTCTACCAGAGCACCGATGGTCACTGGTGGAACTCCACTCATTTGGAAAAGTTTTCTTGGATTATGTTTGTTTTTATGCTTCTTTTGATATCTGTGAAAAACAAAAAAAGCATTGTAAGTGGACACTACAACTTGAGAACAGTGTATGTTTTATTACTTAGTCATTTTTTAGTATTTTATATGCATTTCTTAGATCCCACCATCCTTTTGTGCTTGATGAAATGACAGTGTTCTTTTAAGTCCTTATAGCATTGTTTTAAGTTCACACACACAACCCAAAACAAAGAATGGAATGCACTTGTGATAGTAACAGGTTCCTGAGAAATGAAACCATATATATATATATATATCCTGCAAAGATTCAAATTTTCAGCAATAGCCATTCCCCAAACTGTACTCTTATGTCCAGAAAAAAAAGTATTTCACAATCTGTTGTTAAACTTTTGTGGTTCCCACAGACTCAATCTTCAGGTGAGGATTTTCATTGTCAAAACCCACTGGTTAGATGTTGTAGCAACACCATTAAATCAAGAGTATTAAGAAAATAAATGAAACATAGCAATGCCACTCTTAAAATGATACTATGGCACACAACCAGAGGATTTTTTGGTTTTTTTAAGCATCCCTTTACTGATTCCCTATTTTTAAAATTTTAATGATGAGGAGTGGCAACATTTATTTCTACAACTTTAAGGCATCAACTGGCATAAATATTTTTGAACTCTGTGATTTGAAGCGTAAATCCTCACCTGTGATTCTCTTTGTGTAAAGCTCTCCTTTTGAGGGGCATTTTAGTGGGTACATACCCTAGTAGCCAAAATGCTACACTCCAGTTTTAGAGATGAGAGATAGGAAGTCTGGAAAACATCCAAGGAATTCACACCTCTGCCTCTTTTGCAGTTGGTAGGTGTATCCAGAATTGGCAGGATTTTTTAAATTATATTTTGCTCAAATCTCTGGAAACAAAAGTCAAGTTATCACTACCTAGAAGTAATAACATACAGTTTGCTTCTTAGTGGCTTTAAAATATGGACTTCCCCAATAATTATCTCCATTTTCTATTTACAGGGTTTCTTTTGTTCTTCTTTCTTTTATATTTCTTTTATTTTCCTTTTTGAGGGGGGTTTATTAGGTTCTGACTGAAATACAATCACTGATTTTATTCAAGTCTATATTAGTATGAATCATTTCCATTAAAATTCCAAAGAAAACTCCAAACTCTAAGTAGTAGCTAGCCTTTTAACAAAACAAAAACAAAAAGAAAGAAAGAAGAAAAATGAGTTTTGGGGTAATGTTTCACCCTAGGGTGCTTTGAAGGAGCGCTGAACATTGGGAACAGCTCACCTAATTTGGACATTTCCGTATCAGTTGCAACTATCCCCACCCCTTATGATACTCTGCATTCATTTTATATCCCTAAACATTACAATGTAAATATCACCTTTGGTGTTCCAGCTCACCAGAAGAATCCCCCACGTGTAGTAAACACTATCCATACATTAGTTCCTCATAATTACTTGCCGGTATATAATTCCATGTAGCCTTTAATCTGCTGAGTTACTGAATTCTGTTCACTGAGTTATGACCAGTTAAATAATAGATAGATGCACACAAAAGATGCAAACTTGTATGATTTTTAAAGCAAGTCATGCGAGTCTATGATTGGAACAGCAAGGGATCACTCTGCACTCATTGTCAAGTTTAGCTATATCCCCAGTTGCAAAAGAGCCAGACTTGAGCTCCGCTCTGGTCATCTTTGAGTTTAAGGCCCTTTGTTGTATAATAAGGTTGTGGAAGTTTACTCCAATGGCTGAGGCCAGATTGTTAAAAGGACTGCTGGAAAGTTCCCAGCAGCTGAACCCAGCACTTTTTATGCTCCCAATGTGGTTGAGCTTCACCGTTCACAGTCTCAGCAACAACACTCACACATACAGACACACACACAGATAAATGAAACCTGAGAGAATCTTTTCTGAGCCTCTTAAATGAGGAAAATGATTATATGAAAGACTCTGAACACCCAAGGTGGGTGTCACATATAAAACTTAAGCCGATGGCTTTGCAGTGACTCAAGTTCTCTGTTTGTTTTTAATGGCTTACCAGGTAGAGTGCCTGACTATTACTATATAATGAAGCCGACTGGTTTGACATATAAGTTCAACATAGACCACAATCCTAGACCATCATGGATTTAGGAGCAGATTCTTCTTGAAATTAAATCTCCAGAAACTAGACATTAGAATGCTAGGGGAAGTTTCCCAGGGAGACAGGCATATTGCCTCATGGATGAATGACTTGTAGCTCTAGTTTCAGTGAGTCATTATATCTACTTTACATACAACAGGGAGGTAGCAGAGAATCCTGCTGCCTGATGTCACCTCTGGTGGCTGAGTGTAGTGTGTGCCAAATCAGCAGCATGATTATCAAATCTGACAGTCGAGCTCAGGATCACCACCAGATTATTTAGTAGACCCATTGGTAAAGCAGCTTAGAAACCAATTAAACACGGAGGATGAATTGCCTTCCTGTCCCGGGAGATGAGACGTCTTTTGGTTTCATGATTAAGGATTGTTGCTGTTTTCTAGGCACTCTATTCATCACATTGTAAATGGTGATGTGTGTCGTAGGTGTGCAGCTATTTAAGGGATTGAGATAGTTTGTCAAGTTAATCTCTTCAGTGTACCAGTTTGTGGGAGGGATACAAGACATGTGGATGGCAGTGACAGATCCTACCTCAAGACCTTGAGGGAGGCTTGGTGAGACACATCTCAATAAGCACATGGAGGTAGGGTAATGGGCAAAACAACGAGCAGCTCCACCTGAGCAAGTATACAGAAGGATCTCAGCCCTGCAACGTGACCCAGGTAGGGCCACCGCTATGCCTTCCTTTGTTACCCAAGCTCCAACCACAGAGAGTTTGACGAGTTTGTGTTATGATGTTGGCTTGGCTTTGTAATTTTAATTAACTTTGGATTTTTTAGTGGTTTTGTCATATTACTGTCTGAGTTTGGTAGGTAGGATTAATTTGAAAAGAGTATACTAGTGTGGTCCTCGGGGTAGAATTAGCCATAAGCATGTTGTTAGCCAGCCTGTAGACTGTTAATTACTTAATAATCTCATTGGGAAAGTACTAGTAGTTTTATATTTGGATGACATAATTGGAAAAGCAGATTAGCTGCTGCTAACTTTTAAAAGACTTGAGGTTGGGATGCCTTTTTTCCATGTAATGACATAAAAAGATTCAAATCTTCAGTCAGTACCAAGTTGCTAAATTAGCAAACACATTTCCTCAAATGTGTTTTGTTGAGTTTCCAAATGGATGAATTTTTGGACATTACATCAGTAAATGCATTGGATTCGGTCTGCATTGGAAAGATAGTTATTCTATGGTATCTTTCCCAAAGCTATCTAATTCGGATTTTGTTTTATTCAAATTTGCATCCCAGAGGTTGAAGTTGGAAAGCATTTTTGAAGGCAGAATCGATTTAGCTGTGAGGGTGATGATGCCCTCATGTACTTCTCAACAGACATGATAAAATTCACCTGCATGAGTTGGCAGGTGGGAGAACCAAACTGGATCACTGGGTAGGACTACTCAGTAAGGCGATGAACTGCTTGCTTAGAGAAACACCACTCACTATCCCCATTGAGAAAAAGTGTGGCAAGATGATAGAGCTACACAATATCAAACGAATGGGTCCATTCAGTGCCCTCAAATTCAATTCTGTGGGGAAAAAATATTGAGCCAGTCGTCACTGCGCTGTTATACGACTGGTAGACTAAGTTCTTCTTTGTCGTCGTAGTCGTCATTGTTGTTGTTGTTGTTGTTGTTTCTCATTTCCACTTGCACAGCCTTATTCTCATAATTAAACTCTGATTCATTTTCTCTCTGGTGTTAGGAAACTCCAGCGACAGAAATGGCATCTGTGTATTGATAATCAGCATTTACCCTGGCAGGAGGCTAATCGGATAGGCTGGTTCCAGACATTAATCTTCCCATCTGATATTTTTTTGGGGAAAAAAATATTAATTCCCTTTCCATTCTCCTCCTCACAGATCTAGAAGCCCTCTTTACCAAGAGCATCACATTTTCCTGTGTAATCCATCGACTCAAAGAAAATTGCATTGTGGGGACGGTGGAGGGGGCTGTGGGTGGGGGGTGGAGGGTAGGGATGCCCTTCCAGGCCAGGCTGCAGTTCTTGCCCCTTTCTGCTTCTGACATGAGATGTTAATGAATCATTCATCAGGCTCACATTGGGTTAGGGGACACTAAACTGCTTTTCTGATCCATGACCAATCATCGTTCTTCTAAGAGATTGGAGCTTTGCTGTTTCATTAACTGTGCAGTGTAGACTAATGGTGTTTAATAAAAATCATTCAAAATTTCAAACTCTTTTGCCAGTGACCTCAATTTTGTTGGCTCTTTGATTCGTACCAGACTTTGAGGAGGGAAGGGGGAAGCAAAGGAAGCCTGCCTGATACCAGGCCCCTGGCAGGATGCTGCAGTGGCAAACCCGTTGCCTGCCAGCACTTACAACAGTGGCATTCAGACCATCTGTGGAAAGCCTGAAGAATGCCCCAGTGGATGCTTTCAGCTGGGGATAGTTTGTTTCTACTGTCATTGTTCTCCAGCCTCTGCAGCAGGAAGTCAGCTGCCATATCCGGAGCTTAATAAGAATTGCAAATGTTTTACCTGTTTGGTTTTGGCCTGCATCACTCATGTGGCTACCAAATAGGAGAAGTGTGTCTGACAGTAGAGCCCAGTCCAGTGACAATGGGTAGCTAAAAGCATCCCACATGCTCATGCCCTTCTGTGGCTCTGCAGTACTTGTGAAATTAGTGGAAGAGCAGCCCCTGCACAGGAAGCAGGATTGGAGAAACTCCCAAAGAGACTGAGTTGGTGCCCCATTGCCCAGATCAAGAGCTAGCTTCTTTTTCAGTCCGCCTGGCATGCACTCACTGATATATTGGTCAAATGTTTAACAACCAGCTCTCTGAGACGAGAAAGCACTTGATTTGTAGCATTTGCCAATTTCCGTGGTGTAAATACGCATACCATGGCTGATTTCAAGCTGCTAACGACAATGTCACTGAACACAGAGTTGGGAAGAGATGCAAGCAAAATCGGGAGACAGGGCGTACCAGCTCCAACACATACTGAATGCAGTCAGTCAAGAGGCTTTGGATTTCACACTTCTGTTCATGTAGACAGACAGACACACACACACACACACACACACACACACACACTTCTACAACAAACTATTACATCATTTTCAAATATGAATCAGTCCTCTGTGAATGTAGGTAGTTTCTGATGATGCCCTCAAGGTATGAGTTTTATGCAAGAAAAGGCTGAAAAGAATGAAGCCTTCTTGAGCCCATTGCGAGTGAGTGGTCTGGTCATCTCCACATCCCTAAGGTAAAACGGAAGTGAGATAAGCACTTAGAAAGTCCTCATGGTTGGTTTAAAATAAGTATAGGTGAGTGTTCTTTTTTTTAAAACGTCCAAGTGGCATTTCTAACTTGTAAATGTAACTTGGATAAATTATTTGCGATTGCCCCTTCTAATGACAGCCTTTGTGTGGTTAGGAAACATAAGGGCCTCTATGGAGACTAGCACAGTCCCAAATGTATTGTGTTGTTTCTCATAAGACGGAAACTCAGCAATTCTCCCTTCTCCCCGATGTTGTCCAGGAGTTGTTGATATTAGTTATTAGGGACCGAAGTTATTCATTTAACATGTGTTTTTAGTTAAAAGTACCTACTTAACTGTCCTAGCTCTGAATTCAAACCAGAATCTCCTGTATCAATTACATGATTAATATTCAGAAATAATCATCCAAACCCAAATAATTCCCTTTTCTACCCAATATAAAGAAAACCACGGTCACTAACAAGAAACTATAAACTTCAGTGTATTTTTCTAAGAGAATGAGGTTTTCATTAAGGACACACACACACACACACACATATACACACACAATCTTTTTCATTACACCTCCTCATCATAAATCATCCTGAAAGTAGAATAGAAAGTCTCAAGGGAACTGTTCTCCTGGTCCTGTGCATCTTTTGCAGTTAATAAGAGGTTCGCATCTGGAAAAGTTGAAGAATTTGCCCTAAAATCCTATTTTTCTTAATACTTCTGTGTTATGTCCAAGCCTATGCCCTCAGTGGAATGTTAGCCCTGGAGATCCATATCTTACTCTTTCTTTAGGCCTTTTCTTTTGCCCTTGCAGCCCTTTCTGTGGCCAGCACAACAACAAGGTTTGGGGAGGTATTCAATCCCCTCGTAGTATTCCTGCAACGCTTGTCCTGACTGGAGAATGGTAACATCTGGGGCTGGTTTAATTGACGTTTACACTCACACAGGGACTTGGAGTCCCCCTAGGCAATGGACCGGTTTGCATGGATTCAGCGAGTGAGAATTGTGTTCATCATCATCCAGTGATTCCCTATTTCAAAATCATCCTCACTAATCAATCACATTCACCCACAAATATTACAAATGAGATTGATTTTGTCTCAAGATGATTTGTCACATAGTTTTCTTCCTGGATGATTCTACTCTCTGGATATATTAGAAAGAGAAACATGAGATTAAATCCCTCACATTCATTCAGTTCTACAAATTGCTGTTTTTATTCCTATTTTCATTGGAGTAGTGCTTCTGAAGATCGTTTGATATACTATTGTCTTTGGATAAAATTAATACATCAAAAGTGAGCCCAGTAGAGATGCTATGCTCAGAAGGCTCCTTGGGATCAGAAAATTCATAAAATTCTCCCCCTTGGCACACTTGGTTAGTTAAGTGGCATATCCTTAGGATTCTGTAAAAAAAAAAAAAGATACTCTTTTTTTCCTTCAGTTCTGTAGTCGTGGTGATGGTTGTTACTTGTTTCTCTCTCTCTCTCTCTCTCTCTCTCTCTCTCTCTCTCTCTCTCTCTCTCACTTTCCTGCTGAGACTCTTTCTTTCTCTAAACAAATGAGCAGTTGAATTAAACGTGAGCTTCTGAATTATACTTGTTCATGCTTTAAAGACATACAGATTAATAAAAATAGTTGTGTTCTGGTTTAAAACATGCCACCTGAAAAGGCATGTTGTATTATGAAACCATATTATAATAACTACATTATTACATGGCAGTATAAATATTAGTCTGCTGAATTCATTTGTCCAATTGTATAACTTTGTGGAGCAGTGTTTTGACCTTTATGACATAATTTTGGAGCAAGTAATGTGGTTGTAGGCAGATGAGACAGTTTATAACAGGATTTTTCAATGAACTTTAGATGGAGGCCTGGCAATTGTAAACGTCTTCAGATGTTGCTGTAACCATTATAGATATGAAGAATAAATTTCTGTTCAAGAAATTTCCCAGAACACTTCAACACTTCAGTCAAGCTGTTTTTTTAGGTTCATCGTTTTTTGTTTTTGTTTTTTTTTTCCCTTTTTCCATTTTCTTTTCTGAAAGGGTTTCTTATTGACTTGAAGAAATATTTTGATTGATTGCATCGTGTATTATTTCTCTCTCCCTCTCTCTCTCTCTCTCTCTCTCTCTCTCTCTCTCTCTCTCTCTCTCTAAAATATTGGTAAATCTGCATTAGACCAAGCTAAAGGCCAGAAATGATATCTGAATCTCAGCAAACATTGATGGGTTTTCAAAATGTAACACTCCATGGTCATCGGACCTTTCCATACTTCCACACTGACAGATGTTAAGAAGGACAAAGGTGGGTTTTACAGAGGGGGACACTTAGTATAATATCCTCTGAGACCTAATGCAGTTTAACAAAAGATTCCGCATGTTTTTCCAGTAAGTCACTTGACTGAGATTTGAAAAATACCCCTGAGACTTGCCGGGGTTTCTTCTGCCTAGTCTACAGTGTGTGTTGGCTTTGTATGTAAGAGGCACTTTCATGTTTTGTGTGCTCATTTGAAGTATTTCCTAACATTGCCATTGGCTTGTATATAAGAACTAGAAAGATAATCCCAACATGTTATAAGTGAAGCTGTGACTCTATAAATCTTTCTTTGGTTCTTGAAAAAAAAAGAAGACGTTTTCATGCATATTTAAAACAGAAACTTTGTATATGTAAGTGTCATGGAAAATACTTATTGAGTAACCAAGATACAAATGGGAATTTAATTGTCATCATGTGCTTTGTGTGTGTTGGCGGGGGTGGCGGGTGGGGTGGTGCTCCCCAATACCATGTTGCTGGACCATTGTGGCAAGCCATAACTGCACAGATAGAACATACCTTCTGTGTGTGTATGTGTGTGTGAACCATGTACAATATGTCTGGTTTGCTGTCCTTCATGGAATCTTGGCTTTCCCTTCTTGAAAAACATTGTTTTACAGTCCCAGGAGGCCATAGCTTCATGGCCATATGAAGGCAGTAATTTGAAATGAAAACTCCTTTTCACTTGGAAGCTTTTGTCATAATATTATGGTTTAACCACATGGATTCCACTGGCCTTTGTCAGGAAAGAGGCTCTGTTCAAATCCAACTGAGTTTCCAAGAGAAAACTTGTAGGTCAAGACTCATGGGTGGGAAGATGAAGGCCGCCTCAGCTACAACGAATGAGCTGAGTTGAGCCCTTAGGGTTGGAGTAGGTGTGCCCTGAGCTGCAACTCAAATCCTTGGGGGTCAATGTCCTGGCCTGAGCTCCCTCCACATCTGCATGCGAGCAGAACCGCCAGAAATAGCCTGGCCTGCTTCCTGAGAAGAAAACTTCCTGAAGCCCTGCTCTTAGAAGACCCTTTTCCACACTGGTGACACCCCAGGTGGCCTTTAAAATGCAATGGTGTCATGAAGTGCCCCTTTTGTTTCACCATACTCCAGTTTGTCCTTTGAACCACTTTTTTGGGTGCAGATTTCCAATATCCATACTCATTGGAGATTCACCAGCTGTCACTCTTGTTGTTTTTTTGTTTGTTTGTTTTTTCCAATTAGTTTCAGGTGTACAAAACAACATAGTGATTAGACTTTTATACACCTCTGTCACTGTTCTTAACAAGCATGCTTGTCTCGTGAGAATCTCAGTTAAGTTCAGATGTTCTGTATAGACCAAGGTAACTGTTCTAACATCAATGAAATGGTATCTGGTTCCTAAAACCTGTTTTCTCGTGCTTTATATGTATAAAACTGTATCTGCCTGTGTTGCTTTGCATTTCAAATGTATGGCACACAAGCATTTTGTTGGTGCTTTGTTCTCAGTACAGTAACTCTGTGTACAAACATTTTGATGTAGTTTTGTTGTTTGCCAATATGATGTCTCTGTAAAAATGATATTGGCTGAGCCGGTGCATTGGTTTCTCTCATAAAGGCATTAACTAGACTGCCAATGCACTGAATTATTTAAAAATGCAAAATAAAATTTTTATGAAAATCTCATTTTAGACATGTAGATCATTCTGCTTACAGACTTTCCAGCCATAAGTACCTTGTTACCATCCTTTTTGCATTATAATGCATAGTCAATGATCACGCTGACGCCACAGCCTTAAAACTCAGGGCCATGAAGAAAATAATTCTTAAAAAGCCAATTCATCTTATAAGAGACAGACCCTTGTACCGTCATCCAAAGCCCATTTAAGAGGAAATCGTCCAATGTTTAGTTATCTGGATTCCTAGGACACAACACACAAAAAAAATCTTGCGAAGTATAAAGTCCTAGCTGTAGTAGTTGCTGAGAGAAGAGCACAGGAAATAATAAAACTAGCAATAATTTTAGATCACAATAATAATTTAAAGTCATTACGAAAAGGTTAAGTTTTCTAAAGTATATCCTTTTTACTAAGGCAGAGGAGCATGCCATATATTTTAGAACTGTTTCCTTCAAAATGTTCAACATTTTCCAGACAGTAAAAGAGGGGGTTTCAGGTATCTAGAAAATTCATTTATATGGAATGTATTCTCTGGCCATGTGAAGTGAGAAACCGCAATGCTAAGACACTATACAGCACACAACTCTTGGAAGTGAACACAACGTTAACAGTTAGCTTAGCTGACATTCAGTATTACTTTATATTAGTTTCAAGTGTGCAGAATAGTGGTTAGACATTTATATAACTTATGAAGTGACCACCCCAATTAGTCTAGTACCCATCTGACACGATACATAATAACTGTAACTGAAAAGAATAAGTAAATAATTTAAAAAATAATATCCCAGGATAAACAGAAAAAGAGCTCTTCTAACATTATGTGACTAGATATTTTGGTTTAAAAATGTTTTTAGTGATAGCTTCACATGTGGGTTCATAATGTGCTACAGTTCAAACAACTTAGAGACAAGCGAGTTTGATACGCTTTGGAAAAAAAAGTTTGAATATTTTTTTTTAAAGCAGCTCTAGTAATGACACACACATTGACTCGAAATGGTTGTGAAGAATATGAATAAGATTTATGAACTATGAAAAAAAAAACGATCAGCTTAGCTGAATTTCCTGTCAACAAATGAACTGCATTGGGCTTGGCCAGATATTTTCAGACTGCTTGATTGTAATCCAGGCGTGAACACTAATGTAGCTAAATGTGCTTCAAACTGATGGTTGTAACACTAGCACTAAGAATTCCAAATCCTTTCCAAAATCTGAAGCCTATGATATTGGTAAATAGGAACATTTTTCTTAGGCGGTAATGAAGAAATATTTGATCTGAGTAAATTGAGCTAAATGGATTGTAAATTTGTTCTCAAGCAACCAAGTTGTTTTCTACTTCTCTCAAAAAACAGGTGCCATAAATTATGAGCATGCCTAGGTAAAAGTATGCATGCGTGCAGAGAGGAACCGGGAGGAAATGTGCAGGATGACATTTTTAAAAATTAGAGGGATTATGCTAATTGATCAGCTTCTGCAGCGCTTACTGTGTGCCAGGCACTGTGCTGGGACTTTCTTATATATTAATTTATGTAATTACATATGTAATGACCCTATGAGACAGACACTATTCTATCCCTGTTCTATAGATGACAAAACAGAGGCACAGAGAGGTTAAGCAACTTTCCTAAGGTCACACAGCAAGGATTCGGACAGTGTGGCCCAAAAGACCTTGATCTTAACCACTTCCCTCTACTCCTTCTCACTATTATACATAATGCTATTGCTGCTATAGCATCATTTCATTTTAGAAACAAAAGAAGTTGCCCCAAGCCCTCAGGGAGGGCTCTTGGTACTTCCAGAAGACTCTAAATGAAAGGCATTGGGCTAGCCTTCCAGAAACACCTCCTTCCATGAAGACTGACAGCAAGGCTCAGGCGAATTCAACAACTCAGGAAAAGTTTGGTGAGGATGGGACCACTTATGCTTGGAAACAGCAAGTAGAAGAAACTTCACCACCATCTCAGCCCAGCCATTCTGGTTGTGGACAGCCAGGCCTTGGATTGACTTTGGAAAGCAGGCTTAGTGTGGCTTAACTCCTTGTCTTTGACGTGCAGATACTAGTTCAGAGGGAAGCAGAGCATTCCAGGAGGGCGAAGGCCTCGGCTGTGAGGCAGGATTTTAGAGTAGGTTCTTACTGCCTGCCTTAAAGGAAACTCTTAACCTTTCCGTGTCCCACTTCCTTCCTCTACAAAATGGAGTTGATAATATGTGCCGCCTTCTCCCTGCTTCCCAGAGATGAGCAAGATGTCATAAAAAACAGTGTTTCTCATTCGACATCCCCTCTTGGCAACTCTTGAGGAGTGTGTTGCCCCAAACAATTTCCCCTGACATACTGCCATGATCACAGCCAACACTCTTCATCCTCTGAGGGCGATGGTGGAGTGAGGGCAACTGCACAGTTGCATTGCTTGCAGGGGCAATGCCACAGTGGGTAGGCGGTAGCAGAGTGCACCACACAGAGGGAGGTCGAGGAGTGTACCGAGTCTCATGCTCCAGACAGAGAACATATTTAGCTTGGTGAGTTTCTCCAGGAAACACATTTTGGACGTGGGTGAGCTCTTTTGTCCTCATCCATATTTTAGAAAAGGAAATAAAATCATAAAAACTTTAGCTGTGATATGAGGGATCTACATAATTTGTTAAGGGGGATTTTGTCCATAAGTTTCAAGTATAGTCATTTGAAATTGACACGCATTCTTGGGCCCTTTGCAACTGTGATTGGTTATGTGCAGATTGCATTGCAAGCTGGGGGTCTATTGGGGCTGACAGTCACAGGACCTAGTGTGTGAGTTCAGGAGATGGGTGGGGGCCAGGAAAATGACCTTCAAGCCTTGTCTTTCTAGCCCTGTGACTCTCCACCCTGAGGAAACACCAGAAGGGCTTTTAAAAATGCAAACGCCAGGCCTCACTCCCTGAGATTCTGATTCCATAGGTCTGGGTCTGGGTCTGTGTTGGGGTCTGTGGCATTAAAACTCCTTTATTGATTCTAATGTGAAACCAGCAGGAAGAATCACCCCTCCAGGCCTATCAATGAAAGAGGTCCCAGATACTCTCCATCCTTCCCACCTTCCTGCAGTGGCGGGAGAAACACTTTAAGAGCAAAGAGGGGACAGGACATAATGATGCTTCTACTGCTCTAGAGAAAGCATCCCATGGGAACTCAAGCTCAAAGTATTCTTCTCCAGAGAAGGGATTTCCTTTCGGGTTTTTTGTTTGTTTGTTTGTTTTAACTCTCCAGGCATTTCCCAATTAGCTCAAGCCACAATTCACTTGAACGTATTGTCATGTCCCAAATAAGACAGGCCCTGCATCAAGACAGAGATGGGAGGGAAACCCAAGAGGAGGGCTGTAACGCTCTGGAAACATCTTGAGCAGGGCTGGACCTGGGCAGAGGATGGTGCTGGTGATCTCAGGGTCTACTGGAATTCCCGACTCTCAGGACACAGCATAACCCAGGGAGCAGGCAGAAAGCTTCCCTTAGGACTCATTCCTTTGAAAAGACCCTCTGCAAGCCCTGGTTGGGCTGAAGCATTTGAGGAACAGAAATCTCCAGACTAAGCTGAGGGGCCAAGCTCTTTGAGGGACTCCCGGTGTGATACATACATAGTAAATGATGGCCTCCTTGCGTTGGCCCCCGCGCTGCTTACTTCTTCACAGTAGGCCAGGACTGGTTAGCTCTAAAGCCCACTGGTAAAAAACCTCAAAACTTCGCACATGCATTTGTTTTAAATAGAGCCCAAAGAAGCAGAATTCTTACCCATTTGGAGACTGCCTGCTTTGCATACCCCATAAAACTTTGCCCAAAGCCTAGTAGCTATAGATCAGGTAAACCCTAGAGATATAAGGACCCTAAGCCACAGTTGTCCTTCAGAGCTCTCTGGCCCAGCTACTCCCCATCGCACTGCTGCGTACCACCTCATAGTTGTATCTCTTTCCACAGTTAGCCCCCAAATCCCTCGAACTCACTACACCCAGGCAGCAAAAAGGGCACTGAAGGATGAACTGACAGGGAATGGTGGCAGGCTCGATTTAGTGTCCCTTCCTGGAAGCCCCCAAGTACCCTAGGCACTCCCTAAATGAATCATCATCATCATGTAGACGTCAACAGTTTCCCAACTAGCCACCCTGCCTCTGCCGGGTCGTTGGCAGAACTCATTTCCTTGCAGCTGTGGAACTCATGTCACCTTACTTCATCAAGGCCAGCAGGAGAGGGAGTCGGTCCTCTAGACCCAGTTTTAAAGGACTCACCTGATTAGATCAGGCCCACCCAGGATAATTTTGAGAAACTCAAATGAAACTGAGTAGGAGCCTTAATTACTTCTGCAAAATCCTGGCACCTTTTCCATACAATGCAGCCTAATCACACAAGTGACATTCGTTCTATTCGTGGGTCCTGCCCACACTCGAGGGAGCTTACACAGAGCATGTACACTAGAGGTGGGACTCCTGGGGCCATCTTAGAATTTTGCCCACTGCATACCTCTTAGACACCAGAAGACTCTTCCCCCTCCCCATGACCCCCTAGAGCAGTGAACCTAGAGCTTCTTGAACTGTGGCCCGGCCACCAACATAGTCTTTTTCTCCTGCCTTAGTTTCTCCAAGCAGAAAATTATTCAAGCAATCCTTACTTCTGTGCTCCTTAGGGGAGCATATGAAATTAATGTATTAAGCTCATTAGTTAGATGAAAGGTGGTATCAACATGCAAATTATTATTATTTTGAAATCTTGTGGCTGTCATTGCAAAGTTTGCACTTAGTTATTAGACACTGTGCCTTTGGCATCCATTAGCCTTCAGTTCAATAACAATGCTCGTATTTTGCTTCAAACCATTAATTTGAAAATAACCACCTTGGTGCTCATGATGTGCTGATGGGGAATTATCAGCCCTGGGAACTTGCCAACAAGAATTATAAAAAGAGATTTGCGGTAGATGATTGGTTCTCCTCTCAGCTAGAAGAGGAGAACCAATGAGAAAGCAGGAGGCACATATTCCCACTGGTTGCCTCGCTTACCTTCCAGGGACTACAGAATGATATGGTGGGCTAGCTCCCAGCATCTCCCACATCCCCAGGGGGCCCTCCTCTCCTGATGGGCAGCATACAGCCCAAGCGCTCTTTCCTTCTGACTATAGCTGCAGCGATCCCAAGATAATTTGGGTCTTCCTGCTCCAGTGGCTTGTCAGGGGCAACTTCCCTTCCTGATCACAGCTTCCCAGGCCCTCCTAGAAGATCTGAGCCCTGCTCCCCAGATAGCATTAGACTGTCCAAGGGGCCAAGCCTTATTCCTCTGAGCCTCCTCTCAAGCCTCTGTAAACATCTGTCCGTTTCCCTTGGGTTGTGTATACATGCCTGAGCTGTTTCTTTGTAAACACCCCCCTCAAGTTAGTCACATGGGATTTCTGTTCCACAGGCTTAGCCTTTATCCCTTTGGGAAGCCCCCACCCCATCCTCAGGCCTACATAGCCCTCCTGAGTCCATTCTCCTCGGGAGCACTTCCCAAGGCCCAGTCCAGACTCTGCCTCCATAGCTCACTGTGGGAGCTAATGGGTCAACAACAGGAGAGAGGACTGAGTGGGTGGGAAAGGAAAAGAAAGCAAGCCTTGACCTACAGACACCCAAGCCTGAGGGTTCCTGTCTGGCCCCATACCTTTGGATTAGTCCAGCCTTCCCCTAGCTGCAAGAGACCCATGCAGCCATTGGCAACAGGGTTGTGAAACTCAGCTGCAATCCTACCAGGGAACAGGTGACAGGATTTAAATGTGTAGGGTTGCAGGAGCAAGCTGGGCACAGACCTGTTATTCTCCTTAGCTCTGACCTGAAAAACATCTCTAAATGTTTTCCACTGAAGCACCTGAATAATACCTGCCGCTGGGTTAGTGGCCTCCAGATATGGGTTGAATTGTGCCCTTCCCTCTCACCCCAATTCATAAGTTGGAATGCTAAGCCCCAGAGCCTCAAAATGTGACCTTATTTGGAGACAGTCAGAATTACAGAATTAATCACGTTTGAAATGGTGTCATTAAGGTGGGCCATAATCCAATTGTAATGCGGGGTCTCTGGTCCCGCTCCCCACACAAGATCGCAGTTTATGGTGAGGCCAAAAAGGAACACACACGGAGCCATAGATAGGGGAGTCAGACCACTATAGTCTCAATGGCAGCTGGTCTAGACACAAAAGCAAACATCCGCCAGTACCCCAACAATGGGTCTTCCTGTACCCCAGTCTCGCTGGCGGCCAGGTGAGACATAGAAAGTAGCATCCGCAATCCACCATCCGCTTGCTAACCACACTTGCTAGCCACAATCTGCCGCCGTTTGCTTCTCTGCCAACCAACCAACCCCCTAGCGTAGCCATGGCAGTTATATTAGTGGCTAATGGCTAACTGGTAACAGCTGATGGCCACCAAGTCACAGCAGATGGCCATCTGATTACAGCTGATGGCCATCTGATAACCAAGCCAGTACCTTTCCACGTGAGGCCGAGAGCCTGGAAACTGCTCTCCTGGCTCTGTCCCCACACCAATATGACTGGTGTCCTTATAAAAAGGGCAAATGTGGAAAGAGACATACATGCAGGGAGAATGCCATGTGAACATGAAGACAGCCATCTACAAGCCAAGGGGAGAAACTTAGAACAGATTCTTCTCTTACAGCCCTCAGAAAAAACCAACCTTGCAGAGACCTTCATCTCAGACTTCTGCCTCTGGAAGTGGGAGTCAACAGACAATACGTGTCTGTTGTTTAAGCCACTCAGTCTGTGGTACTTTGTTATGGCAGCCCCCTTGAATGAATACACCTGTCATCATCCATCCATTCGGTAAATCTTTATTATGTGCACAGTGTGAGTTTGTGGGAACTCATAGGGGAGCACAACTCGACCCTCCCCTCCCCTCATGGAGCTCATGGGCCAGCAGGACAGAGAATCATTCAGCAGCTAACGACGCAAAATAAATGTAAAATTGCAACGCAGGTAAATATTGTGAAAAAAGTTACCTGGTGCTGTAAGAGCCTGTAATGGGTGTGTGTGACAAGTCAAGGAAGTCTTCACTGAGGAGGTGCCAATTCAGCTGAAATCTGAAAGTAGACATGGCAGAGACAGAAGAGCTGTTCAGAACTGGGAGCAGTAGGACATGCCCTCAAACATGCCCATCAGCCTCACCGCCCATGCACCAGTGTCATTTAGCCCTTGTCAGCTCCAGGAGGGCACCCCCAAAGGGCCCTCGCTGGGGAGGACCCATCACCAGGGAGGGAGAATTCAGATGAGAAAACAGTCTGGTTGTTCAGGCCAGAACGAGTATGCCCAAATACTGGCTTCAGTTCTCAGCTTCCTGGCTCCAGGAGACAGGCACTAAAGACAGCACAGGTGTGCAGGGTGGAGCCATGAGGAGGCTTGCCTTGGATTGAATCACCACTCTACCGCTTGCCAGCCAAGTCATCGCAAACATGTCACTTAACCTTTCTGAGTCTCAATTTTTTCATCTGTAACATGGGCATAATAAAAATGCCTCCCAGTATTGTATCTATCTAAAGGGTATACCATGGGAGAAATACCCAATAATAAGTCCCATTATTATTAGCATAGCGATCCTACCGCCACCCCGCCTGTTACACTCCCCTTTGGTATTGGTATTGTTTCTGGAAACGGAGAATGGCCGACAGACCTTACCCATCACAAGTAAACAGCCTTAGATTCACAGCACACTACAGGTGGTGCAGCATGACAAAGCAGGCCAAGCAAGTTGGGCTCCCGAGGAGAGAGTGCCTCCCATCAGTGCAGAGGCCAGTGGGATGAGGATATTGTAGGCAAGGGGAAGAGGCAGGGCTAGGCTCCGTCCCCAGGGCACCGGGGAGCTGCTCCTGAGACCTATCCCCAACCCACACTGGTCCTGGCCTACCACCTCTGGCCATGCGGCTATATTTCCTTCCTGCTTTTCAGGGACTACAATTTATGGCTTGGCAAACTCTGACTTCTTTGTAGTGGAGCCATTGTGTTTGTTAGCATAGTCATTTCTCAGAAAGGATGTCAATAAAAGCTGTAGACTGAAACGCAAAACCCCCCACAACCCCAACTGCTAAATAATTTCTGGAATGAGTTGTCAGGAACCTTTTATTTACTGATTTCGCGCATTTCATTTATTTCTGGCATGGGGCCAACCTTCCTGACAGTTAAGATTTATTGATTTAATTGCCTAGGGTAACCATGCAATAAAATCATCTCAAAGATAAATTTTTGTGGCACTGTGCAGCATGAAGGCAATTTTTCAAATGCTATGGCTATATTTCTGCAGGTTACAGGTGCAAAATTTGCTTAAAGCAGGGGTGTCTCATTATTGTAGCCCAGGTACATCGGGGGCCAGCTCTTTGGTGGAAATTCTTTAGTCAGAGAAAAAGCAAGTGAGAGAGAGTGAGACAAAAGGAGAGAGAAAAGGGGAGAGAGAGAGAGAGAGAACACAGCCCTTTCAGGAAAGAAATGATATTTCCTTAATTGGTTCATATATTCAATGCCCAGGAGAAAGTGGGGCTTCACTTTAATTAGGAGTGGGCATGGAGGTTATTTACAGTGTTCTGAGGAATCATTTGTTTCCAGTTGTGCGACTCTTTTTACAGCATGAGCCTCACAAGGTAGATGATTGCCACTTGTGACATTCGCGTTTATTGCTTCTTTAGATCTTTTTATTTACCTTGTTAAAGTGCTCATTATGGCTCCAAACAACGGGTAAATGAAAAACTCTGATTAACTCCCAGGTTAATGGTAACATTTCGGGAAGTCAGAAATAGCATAAACTTTTAACAATGTGAAATCTTTTATCTCTCTTGATTTATTTTACAGTGTTTTTGCTTTGATTGCAGGTTTCAGATGGTGCCGTTTAATAGCTTATTAAACTTGCAGCTAGCAGGTTTGCTGCTGGGATAAAATTTTACTTTTGCTCAGGTATAAACTTTTGGGGCAGGTAGGTTTTCTTTTCCTCCACATTATTGAATTCCAATGGCCAGGATCTGGCCAGTTTTCTCAGATGCTCTTTGCGCAACACAGGACTATGCAGGAACTGGTCTGAAACGTATCCTTGAGACCTCACCCTTGCCCATCATGGAAGGGGTGACAACCTGGAATGAGGGGAGGGAGGTAGCTACGGGCTTTTCAGATGAACCTGGACGAGGAGCCAAGGACTACGTGCTGTAGTTGAATCCCAGTCCAAGCCACTCATTGTTTAGATAGGGAAACTGAGGTCCAGAGAGTAAGGAGCAGATATGAGTCTAAAAGTGATGTCTAGGTGCTCCGGTCAGATTGTCTCATTTTCTGATACCCATGTTGCCCCTTCTCATTGCTCAGTCATACATTCCAACTACGCATTGTCCCAGGCAACTCATCTGTACTTCATTTTCTCTGTTGGAAGGTGAAAGGGGTTGGAGTAGATTCTCACCTCAGTGCTCATCCAGTTCTGACAGTCTGCATCTCTAAACATATGCACATCTAGCCAGTCTCACCCCAACCACCTCGCCATTACTACAACAGAACCATCATCCCCCTTAAATATCAGCCCTTATGAATTGAATATCCACACGTTCCCGTGGCCCAAACTCATATCATCCACTGTTTCATGGTTACATATTCTCTTCCAATGGAATGGGCTTTGCATAGTTCATAGGCTGTGATTTGCAGAACTACAACAAAGTGAAGTTAGACTTTGACTAAAGAGACAGCAATGGGAATTTGAAATAAGACGAAGTGGTGAGTCCAGCTGACCATGTGGACCTGTTGCCCTGCCACAGCCAATGGCTGGGTGGAAACAAATCCAATGAATGGGGTGCCCATTGCAGTATATGAGGCTCAGTAGCAGAACTGGGTGCTAGGCACAGGGTCTTTGTGTGTTAGCACATTCACTTAGCCAACGCAAATGTGTAAAGAGTCCATTGTACCCAGGGTCCTGTACAGAAGAAAGTGTGAAGAACAAGGAGCAATTGGAGCTTTGAGGGAATCAGACATATGCTTGGTTCAGGTAGCCTGGCTAGCACCTGCTTGGCAAACTAAGGTTCAGAGCACTCTATCCTTGCACTGTAGCAACAGCCTCCTATCTTTTCTCTCTGCCTCTTCTCTTGCCCCCTCCAATATACTCAATCCAGAGGCATCTTTGTAACATGCAAATCTGATCAGGCCATTCCCCCACTTAAAAGGCTTAAAAGACTCCACATCACCTCACAACAGAGTCCAGAAGCCTTAGCATGACTTGACAAGGCTTGGATGACCTGGCTCCTGCCTTGCTCTCTAGCTGTCCTCTCTCTTCTTATCCAACCAATTACCAACTACTTTACAGCTTTGGTGAATGGGCCACCAAACAACCCAGGTGCTCAAATTACACACACACACACACACACACACACACACACACACACACACACACACTCCTTGATTTTCTTCTTTCCATAATCATTTATATTCAATCCATCAAGAAGTCCGATCAACTCTACCTCAAATACAGATACATAAGTCATCTCCACTCACACAGACTCCACCCAAGTCCAAGCCATCATCATCTCTCACCTGCGTGTTAGCATATTAAAGACTCTTTGAAATCTCTGGAAAAGAAAAGCTGTTTAACTATGGTTAACCCTCAGGTTCCCAGTTATATTCGACAATGACTTTTGTGGAACAACTATTAACATCACTCATTCACCCATTATTTATTGAGTGCTTTCTTTGTGCAGTGAGTAGTCTAGGTGTTGAGAATACATCATTGAAAATAAAAAAGGCAAAGTCTCTGCCATTACAGAGCTTATGTTCCAATGAAGAAGACAGTGCACAAAATGAACTCATATCTAGAACATAGGCAGTAAATACTGCTAAAGTATGGCACAAGGACGCCTAGGGACAGTTGGTGCTAGATAGGAGTAGAAACAGTCCATCCACTGTGACAAAAGGGAAGGCTATGCACATCAGCACACACAACTTAGAATGAAATGTTCCAGTGTTCCAAGAAACATTGTTCAGGAAATGCTAACTCGAGAATAAATATCTAACTGAAGAAATGCCTTGTTCCAGCTGTGTCTCTCATAGATCTTAGCTCTCGCCACCCACCCTCCCGTCTGCCCCTCCAACACAGACGCATACACCCCTCCTCTCCAGGCACACCCAGGCACTTTGCATTTGCCAAAAAAAACCCGCTACCTTGTGACCTTCTTTGCCCACACAGTTCTCTTTACCTGACATGCTTATGTCATGTGGTATGTCATGTGGGGGTCTCTGGTCCCACTCTCCGCACCAGAATGCAGGATATGGTGAGGCCAAAAAGGAACACCCACGGAGCCATAGATAGGGGAGTCATACCATTATATTCTCTCTGGCAGCTGCGTTGGAGACACAGGAAGCAGGAGCCACACGATCCACAATCCATCTTCCGCCTCTCTGACAACCAACCCACTCTCTAGCATAGCAAAGGCAGTTATATCAGTGGCCAATGGCTAACCGGTAACAGCTAATGGCCAACCAGTTACAGCTGATGGCCACCTACTACCTGAGCCAGCACCTTTCCACGTGAGGCTGAGAGCCTGGAAACTGCTCTCTGGGACTCTGTCCCCACAGCTTATCCCTCTATTTGCCTGTCACAGTCAAATTCATTTTTGTGTCCCTCACCTCCTTCTTCCTGGCAATTAGTACAAGGCCTTGCCTGGACTCGATGCTCCGAAGCTGACTGCTAACTTGAACAGTTCTACCTTTCCCTTTGTGTAATGCTTCCCTTCCCAGAGCCACACTACTGCCTGTATTTTTCAAAGGAGAAAACTAAGCTTCCCCAGAAGGTTGCCAAGGCCAACAGGCCGTCATGTCCCATTTGAACACAAAATGATATCTTAAGGCCTCCGGCCATGCAGAGGCCCGAATCTCCCTCAGAGGAAGTCCTGTAGGAAGCATGGGAAGCTCAGAGTTGCTCTGCCCCCTCCTCTCCACAAATCCTGAGAGTGAGAGCCCAGCCAAAACCAGCACATGTGAATCTCTGGTTCTTTCTGCTCATTCCTGGGTTACTACAAAGTGGCATGTGAAAGCAATCAAGGTCCTTCACCAAGCCAATAAGACAATGGCCAATAAAGGGCTAGCTCATGCCAAGAGAGCGGTTTGGGGATTAAAGAAGGGCAAGGCAGAAAGTTGACCCCCAGTGAGAATTTCTGGGAGCTTGTTAGGACCCAGTTAGTCCAAGGTGAAGGGTGGAAAAATGAAGGTCTCCCTCATATGGAAGACGTTAAGATTATAAAGCAGGAAGTTCGTGGTGGGAAGGATATTAAAAAGCACACACTTGTGCTAATTTGGAAACAGTCAATTGGAAGAATGTGCAGGAATCGGGCAGATCTGGCAGTGCTATCTGGCCTAGAAAGCTGGGGGCATATTTTTCAATTGATCAAATTCCTATGGGCGTCAGGCAGACTTCTGCTGCTGCCCCATCAAACAGCAGCCCGAATTACAAATGCACCAAAGCACTTATGGCTCTGCATTAACACTTTAAAGTCCTCTGGGACGTTCATGTCTCTCTAATTAAAAAATTCCCATTGTCTGGGGTGCCAGGCGCTGGCTTGGCAGAACCACAAAGGATCTTTCCATTGTAGTGCCCTATCTGCACCTGCACGGAAAGAATGACCAGGTTCCTGGGCTTGTCTATGCAGGAGACTGACTGACGTATTTGGCCTGTTGCACACTACAGTGGCCATTACAGAGTGTGTGTAATGGTTGTAAATTTAGGCTAGACAGAATTAAATAAACCACACTGGCACAGTGTAAAACCCTTTCTGTTGCTGAGTGGGTTCCACTCATAGGCGTGTGTCCACACAGACTCTCCTAGTTTGCTATCACTTTTGTGAGCCTGGGTGGTACAGTGGCAGCAGACAGGACAATGCACATTTCCCTTTGAATTGGGTCGTCACCACAGAGCCAAGCAAAACACATTATGTGAGGTTTCTGCATCCTATAACAATCCTTCCCCAGGGTATGCATGACTCAGCCTGGCCAATTGTATCAGCCTGAGAGAAGCCAGGGGCATAAGCCCTGATAGCTGGTCCTGCAGCATAAGCAGCACTTTTGAAGGAACTGAACTGGGTCTTCAGGTACCATATCATCGTTTAGTTCTACCCAGGGCTGTCTTCAGGTTGAACTGAACTGCTCTGCCTGACTTCCCAGGCCCCTCTTCTCTGAAACTATCTAGTATCTTATTGACTCATGCCTTCATGAGCTCAACAGTCACTGGACACACACTATGCACCAGGGACATTACTGGGCATAGAGGATACAAAAACGAATGCAAACAGGCTACCTTCCTCAAAGAGAGACAGACAATAGCCTTCCACAAAAGCTGTGCTAAGTGATTTGTGGGTGTTAACGTAGACATAGCCACATGCCTCACTCCTCCTCTACATCAGTAGATCTCAAGCTTTCTGGTCTTGGCACCCATTTATATTCTTTAAAATTATCGAAGACCCCAAAGGGCTTGTATTTATGTGGGTTGCATCTATCATTATTTACCATATTATAAATTAAAACTGAGAATTAAAAAAAAAAACCCATTAATGTGTAAATTCACTTTAAAATAAACCCAGTACATGGTAACATAAATAATATATTTTTAAGAAAAGTAACTATATTTTCCGAAAATAAAAACAATTTAGTGAGGAGTGTTGCATTGTTTTACATTTTTGCAGAATTTTAACATTGTCTTAATGAAAGATAGCTGGATTTTCATATCTACATCTGCATTGCATCTGTTGTTATATTTTGCGATAATTGAAGTATAGGAAAAAAGGCACCTAGATATACATTTGGAAAAGTGAAAGTTATTTTAATAGGCTTTTCAGATAATCGGGGATGCTCTTCTTTGATACAACATGAAAATTTCAACAAGAGGAAGGTTTTTAAAAGGTTAGTAACAATAAAGATCTAAAACCTACTGGTCTCTCTGACTTTGAATGGATCTTTTACAAAGTCATGATTTTGTAACACCGTGCATTAGTCATTTGGAAAACATTGGTGCCCTAAGTCGTCAGTTTTCCAAATGATGACACTTTTCATTATACAATACCTAAAAGCCACATTTGTAAATATTGCCACCGATCTGATGAGAAAAGTCTTTAAGTATTGGGAAGCTGTCAAGCTCATAGTGGTGGATACAAGTTTTCCAAAATTCTAATTTTTTCTTGAAAGCTCAAATTGTATCATTGGGGGGAAAAATACTGTCAGTTCTTTTCCTTGAACTGACAAGCTCACTTTGTTCATTTTCAAGAAAATATCTACTAAATTCCCAACTCTAAATAGCATTTAAGTTTGTTCCTCATTCTTTCAAGTAAAAATTGAGTTCTATGAAAAAATAAGTCAGCCAGTTCAGCTCAAAGCTCAATTGCACAAGTGGTTTTCTTTGAATCAGCCATCTTATCATGGTGTGTAAAAAATGCTTTACACATAGTTCCTAATTTGTCATACAGAATATTAAAAAGATATATACTCAAGGTTTGAACTTTAATAAAATTAATCATCATTTATTTACCTCAAGGACATTCTTAAGGTAAACAATTTTGTTTTGTTTTGTTTTGTTTTGCTAACTGCAAGTTTATGGCAATAAAGAATACAAAAACTAGTACGGTTTGGAGTCACTGGCTTGATTGGCGCTCAGGTGCCAGCAGTTTGACACAGTGTTGCTTTTGCACTATCCATGCAAATGTCAACACAATGAAAAAGACAAATAATGCAAATAGGTTTGACCTCATAGACTCCCCTAAAGAGTCTTAGGATACTCAGGACACTTAGGACCACAAGAGTCACTGTTCTAGATTTCTGGTCAAGATGGAAGACTAGGTAAACACTGTACTTCCCTCTTCTCACAACCACATCAAAATTACAACTAAACTACAGAACAATCATCATTGAGAATCACCTGAAGTCTAGCTGAACCAAAGCCCTACAACTAAGGATATACAGAAAAAGCCACATTGAGACTGGAAGGAGGGTCAGAGACATGGAACGGGCTGGCTCCACAGCCATATGTGACCATTAAGAATGAGGCGGGATATCTCTGCTATGGGGGTTTCCACCGTTGCCCAGAAGAGTAACCCACAGCAGGCACCCCAGCCCAGGATTCTAGTGCTGGGAAGAGAAGTCCCCATAACCTCTGGCTGTGAAAACTATCAGAGACTGTGGCTGAGATGGAGGGCAGGTGGAGTCCCAGGTATTCTTCTTAAAGGGCCTGAGCATGAACTTACTCACTGACGGACTCACTGAGCTCCAGCACTGGAGCAGCAGCTCGAAGAGCAACAAGCACACACAAGGAGGAACTGAATTATCTAGCTTCCAGGCAATGACTGGAGGGGCAGTGTGGAGACAGAGCCAGGAGTGCAGTTTCCAGGCTCTCGGCCTCACGTGGAAAGGTGCTCACTCGGGTAGTAAATGGCCATCAACTGTGATTGGATGGCCATCAGCTGTGGCTAGTTGGCCGTCAGCTGTAACCAGTGAGCCATTGGCCACTAATATAACTGTTGTGGCCATGCTAGCAGAAAAAGTGGGGGCTAGCAAGAAGATGGTGCCTGAGCTAGCAAGCGGTGGAGTGCAGGTTGCAGATTGCAGAGAAGTGGACGGCAGGTTGCGGATCGTGTGGCTCCTGCTTCCTGTGTCTCCAACCCAGCCGCCAGCGAGACTATAGTGGTGTGACTCCCCTATCTATGGCTCTGTGTTTTTTTTGGCCTCACCATGTCCTGCGTTCTTATGTGGGGAGCAGGACCAAAGACCCTGCGTGACACCCTACATGACAGGCAGCTTTCTCCCAGACAGAAGTGCTAGCAAACGCCATTGTTTCTTTGTTGTGCCCTCCCCCTTCCACGTTGTAGATGCAGCTGGCTGCCATATCTGACTCTCGATCAACCTAGCTAACAACGTTCATCAGCCATGCCCTGGTGCTTCCCTGAGACCCCACCCCATCCAACTTGTGGACCCACCCAAGCCGCTTCCAGTGGCTTTTCCATACAAACTGCCTATCTTGGCTCATGCTGCAAACTTTTCTAAAATCTCTCAAAGGTTTACAAACCTCAAACAAACAGCATCTGTGGCACCATGGATAGTCTGGTAGGGTGTTGTGCTGAGTCAAGTCTCAGACAAAGACAGATGCAATGTGATTTTGCTTATATGTAAAATCTAAAGAACAAAACAAACACAAAAAACAGAAACAAACTCACAGATACAGAGAACATTTTGATGGTTGCCATATGGGAAGGGGGTTGGTGGTGAGTGAAAAAAAGGAAGGGGTTAAGAATTACAAGTCGGTTGTTACACAGTGGTCATGGGGAAGTAGGGTATAGCATAGGGAATATAGTCCATAATATTGTAATAACTATGTATGGTATCCGATGGCTACTAGATTTATTGAGGTGATAGATGGCAGGGGGGTGAGGACAGGGTAAAAAAGGTGAAGGGATTAAAAAGTGGAAATTGGTAGTTACATAATAGTGATAGAGATGTAAAGTAAAACATAGGGAATATAATCAATAATATGATAATAACTATGTATAGTGCCAGGTGGGTACTAGACTAGTCAGGGGGATCACTTCTTAAACTATACAAATGTCTAACCACTATGCTGTACACCTGAGTTAATATAAAATAATATTGAATGTCAACTGTAGTTGCAAAATTTTAAAGGGAGGAAAAAGGTGAAGGGGAATAAGAGGTTTACATTTCCAGGTATAAAGCAAATAAGTCACGGGGATGTAATGCACAGCATAGGGAATATAGTCAGTAATATCGTGATAGCGTGGTACAGTGTCAGATGGTTGCTGGACTTATCATGGTGATCACTTCTCTAGGTCTATAAATGTTTAATAACTGTTCTGTACACCTGAAATTAATATAATATTGTATGTTAGCTATGTTTTAATAAAAATCTTTAACAAGGAAAAACAAAAAAAAATAATGACGATTTTAAAAACAAAACAAACTCATAGACACAGACGAGAACGGTAGTTAACAGTGGGGAAAGCAGACAGATGGAGGACAAAACGTGTAAAGGGTGTCAAATATATGGTGATGGAAGGAAACTAGACTTCGGCTGGTGAACACATGACAAAATATACAGATGTCATATTATAAAGCTGTACACCTAAAATTTATATAATATTATGAACCAATTGTTACCCCAATAAATTTAATTTAAAAAATGAATCACTGTTCTACTTCATTTTCATGCCACTGTCCTTAAAATGGGTGACTAAACCCCCTAGACTCTGGGACCTGTACCATTATGTCTGCAAACTTTATGGGGACAGAGTTCTTCTCCATGCTATATCCCTATCACCTGGCACAGTGTCTGATACATGGTAGGCCCTCATTTAATATTTGTTGAATGAGTAGATAAATGAATAAATGAATGAACAAATTAATGAATTGCTCAGGAGTGGCACTGAATTTAGGGCACTATGAAAGATTCACCAAGAGGTGGCCATTCTACTCTCTAGCTATTTGTCCACCATACTGGTTTCTGTGTATGTGAGAGTGCACTGTGCCTCTTGTGGAAGAGTGGTGTCTTCAGCACAAGATGACCAAAAACTCCACTTGCAGAGCCCTCTCTACAGGTAGTGCTTGCAGCAGTCCTAAAATCTCTCACTACATGGGAACTTGGTGGGCAAGATGAAAATCCTACTCTTTTTCTTGCATAAGCTATTTCATTTTTCATTTTAAGATACTGATGGTGCCGACCTAATGAGGTCTGACTGACAGAGGAGATGATACTGGGAGTCCCCTCAGGGAAAGAAGGCTGCACCTAAAGGGTAGGTTGGAGAGAACCACAATGAAGCACAGCAAATAGCTTGTCTGAACCACTCTATAGAGAGCCTTGGACATGAGAGCCACATTTGAAAACAAATCCACATTTAAAAGGTTGCTCACAGGGATCACAGAAGAAGCAGAAACTGCTCAGGAGATGTGGCAATCTATATGAAAGTTTTCTCCTGTTCTGAGCTGCATGTACATGTGTGCAGTGATTGGAACTGTTGGGGAATGCGTAGGTCACACCTGCTGGTATGGGAAAAACTTCTATCTAGTTCACTGTGAACCAGCACAGTACCTGGCCAATAGTGGATCCCTATCTACATAAACATTATAATGAAAACATGTATAAAAAATTCATGGGCCCTTGAATCACTATGCAAGATATAGTGATTTGTTGCCTATGATTTAGCACACTAGGGAAAGAGAAGGGGCTTCCCTGCTTGTGTGTTGCCCCATCCGTACATGTGAAGGTCCATGTAGGATTCAGGCTCCATATCTTCCTGTTCAGCTCCAGGAACCATCTCTTCATGTCCCTAATTGCCCAATGTCCCATGCATGAATTATTTCATATCTCCCACTGAGAGGAAAAAGAAGTATTGCTGTTATACTTACTCACATTCCATGGCTCTTCAGAACCTGCTGGTATCGGAACAATCTAGATGTTGGCTGTGCAGGTTCCTGATACCATTAACTTAAATGCTGGCTACACCATTATCTATGGCCACCTGTGGACACCAGCTTCCAATGGACTCTCAGGCACTGTTACTGTGCTTTGTTGATGATGAGCACAAAGTAAAGCCTTCCCCAGAGTATTTAAGAAGATGTGAATGATAAACTGTTTTCTGTTTACCATTTTCTAGCATAAATGTAGAACAGCACATCTTCTAACCATGTCCTTTCTTAGGGCTCCCTAAGATGTAATTGCTGCATTCCTAGAATGAGATCTCTTTCAATGTTGACTACACCCCTGCATTTCACACACTGTCACCAGAAGGGAGGATAGGCAAAGGGCCCATTGGCAAATTGTGAAAATGAAGAGTGGTCCCATTCATGCAGGAAATGAACATGACATCACTACATGATTGAAATCAAAATAGGACATTTATCAGAAGAACCCATGGAGGAATGAGGCAACCGTCACCTCCATATGATTTTGACAAGTAGCACAGATCCACAGAAGGGTTGGTGTCCTGGGTGCCAGAGACGGGGGATATACCCAGTAAAGGACTCCTGCCAGTACCCTCACCCTCATGTGCTGTAGACTGGAGGTAGGTTGCGGTCAGAATCAGACAGGCAGGGGCCCATGTGCAGGGCCACGCATGCAACTCAAGCCCAAGGGCTGGTGGTGGACTGACGAGCTCGGTACCCTGGACTTATTCTGTGTTAGTCATGAATGAGAGTCACATCAAGTCAGCATGTATTATTTTTGCAACTCAGTGTTGGACAATGTCATGAAATATACACAACAGAACACATGGGAACAACCCTTGGTCTGAATCCGGCAGCTCTTCCGGCCATCAGGTTGACCCCACAGTCAGGAGTAAGGGGCACCACAGAGAAATAATTGGAGAGTGCCCATAGAGGAGTAATGGGGACTGAGACCTACATGAGTCTGGAACACTGGGCCTGGAAGACACTCCTACCGCTATCTAGTCCCAGGCACCAGAGAGCGGTCTTAGAAAATTCTGGAAGGCATTCCAAATTAAGGAACCTTCTGAGGGATGGGGACTGGGACAGATGATATGCTTGTTCATGTCTGAGAGCAGTATTACAGTGGGAGACTATTTCCAAGCTCTCCTTAAATCTAGGTGGAGTTATGAGACTAGTTTTCACTAGTGTAAGGAATAGAATTGAAGTGTGTTGCTTCCAGACCAAGCTAGCTAGAGAGCAGGTATAACTTTTCCAGCTTTTATGTCCATTTGTGCAGTTGGAAGCAGAGTTCCCTGAGGCTTTAGTGGTAGCATAGCCACATTATGGAAGGACTCTGGGTCTCTGGGTCACCATGTAGGGGAAAGCCTGCCAACCAATAATGCCTGAATGAGAAACAAACTTTGATCATAGTAAGCTACTGACATTTGGGAGGTTTATTTTTTTAAAGAACCAAGTGTTATCCGAAATATACAGCCCAAGTTTACACAGGCTTACGTTAAAAATGGGCATGATACAGTATTAAAGCGCTCTCTTCTAGCATTCCAATTACCAGCAACCTTGTTCAGGCTGACATAGCTCATGATTCAGTGGGATTGCAACAAATGAAGATACCAAATGCCTAGAGGTCACAGCCCAGGGAAGAAGGATTAGCAGGAGGGATAAGGACTGTCTTTTTAGCATTTCTAGCTATACTCTGCAAAACTGACGCTGCTCTTCCAGGTTCTGACAGCTGAGTCTGAGCTCTCCACAAAATCCTCCCAATGTCCGGGAGCCACTTTAGAAATATGGGATATAGGACAATGGTGGTTAAACTCTGGGGCCAAAGAAATAGATGGAGAGAGGTATTGAGGTTGATTTGTGGTCCCTGAATTTATTCGGCGAAGCTTTGACTAACTACATGATTTCTTGTCCTTTCGTGTTCTCCACTTTTCAGTGAAATATAGCATATAGAACACTAATAATGGATGATATTGACTTAATGGTGGATTCTCACAAGAAACAAATTTTTATGAGATGCAACAGTACGTATTTGAAACATATTGACATTTTCAGTGGTTGACAGCATACATGCTGAGTAGCTTTCAGATTTACAGGATGCAGGATAAGAGGGGGGGAGAAAAGACAATGAAGATCATTAAGAATTCTAAATTAAATTGAGAATCTTTAAGAACTGTAAAATTTTAGTCAGAAAGTAGTGATCAAGAGGGCCCCAGGTTTTAACTCTGGGATTACCAGCCAGAGCAATCATGCCTTACAAAACAATAGAAAGGAAAATTCATTTTTAGCTGTTTTAATACAGAAACTCATCCCAATAGGAACTGTCTTGGCTTTACTCCAACCCTGGGAGTTTCCAGCAAGTAAGATTGCTTCTTTTGTGGTTGCTCAGCTATCAGTCCAAGAAACCCTGCAAAGCTAAGTGATGGAGTTCTATGAGTGAGACAGAGAGATAGAGACAGCATGAAAAGCAACATCTTTATCATCAAACTGGGTTGTAAGCTTCTAAATATATCACTAGTCCCTTGGGGCTGGAATAGTGTCAGCTACTCATCTTTGTACATCCCTCCAAGCAATCACCCAGTGAGTCTAACTCAATGTGTGCACATAGTAGGAACTAAAAGTCACTCATTGAATACATATTACCCAAGGCCTGCTCTGTGGTAGGCCTGGGAATACAGAAAGATGGACAAGGCCTGACCCAAAGCCTCCAATTTCACAGTATAACAAGGAGGTATACACGTAGATATCCACAATCTATTTTGAGCAGCATGAATAGAAGTATGCTATTGTAGAATAATATTCAATGGCATGTAGAAATGTTCAAGATTATAGCAGGTTATAAAACATGATAGACACGCTGTTTCAATGTTATGTAAAAAATAACAACGCAAGTATATTTTAGCAAAGAAAAAGTTGGAAACTTCTACTCAAGATGGCATTTAAGGTTCATATTTTGAGCCACCTCATCATTTCTCCCTTCACCAACCCCTTCCCATTCTTTGGACACACACCAATGTGAGCTGAAATGTAGAAAGATGTGTAACCACACCCCAAAACAAAATAATATATCTGGACTTACAATGGTACAGAAAAACAAAGTAGCAAACAGGGATGAAGTGTCCAGCAGGGTCTTCAGGGCACTGGTTTTGAAAACAACCAGAAGTGTGTAAGATTTCAGTGTCTGATGGATATCGGGGCACAAAAATACACCACATGATATAGAAAAAGAGGCAAGGTTTACTGCTTGAAATGATGGGCTGGAATAGGGCTCCCCCACTGAGAAAATAGACTAAAGCTAGCTGTGATTCACTGTACCTGGAGCTACCATTTATAAAAAGCTCCACTGAACATCCAGGCATGTGGGAAGAAGCAGACCAAACTGTTCATCTAGCCCATGTTGCTGATGGTCTTATGGTTGGATCTGTGATATTGCCAGTATCATGAGAGGGGAACCTTATTCTGGACTGAGGGTCTGAAGGGTTGGGGTGAGGGCAAGTCAAAATCAAATATGATTGTTTATAATCCTCAAAAAGAGAAAGGAAAGAGTAATTGATAAAATGAACAATAAATTATGAAAAAGATACATGGAGAAACAAAACAATTAGAAATTTAAAACACTAGAAATTACATATGTATAGAAAGAGAGAGACAAAGAGGCAGAGACAGAGAGATAAAGACAGGGAAGAAAGATATATAGAGAGAGTATATACTCAATAGATATAGAATAATACTCGATAGATAGAAAAGAGTCAAGAATCCAATAGCAAATTAGTAAACTGCAGGAAAACACTAAAGAATTCACCTAAAATCATCACAGAGAGACAGATATTAAAACATTTATGAAAGTATTTGCAAAAAGTATAATAAAAAAGTTAAGAGACATAACAGATAGATTTAGAGATGTCAACAAACATGTGTTAAGAGTTACAGAAGTAAAGACATGACAGAAAATAAATATTTGAAGAGTTAATAACTGAGAATTTTCCAGAACTAAAAATGGATATGAAAGTACATCAAATCAATTTCACATGGATTGCTGATTTAAATGTTAAAGGAAAAGCAATAAAGCTTATCACAAATAAAGTAGTAGAATAACATAAGAGAATATCTTCAAGACCTTGGGTTAGACAAAGATGCCTGAAATAAAAGAAAAAAAATCCCTAACCCTAAAGGAAAAGATTACAATTTTAACTCCACTGAAATTAACAACTTCTGTTCATCCAAAGACACAATTAAAAAATTTGAAAAGCAAGAAACAAAGTAGGAAATACATTTGTGATAAATATAAGTGGTAAAGAACATTTATCCAGAATATTTAAAGAATCCCTGCAATTCAATAATAAAAAAATAAAAGACATGTTTAGAAAAATAGAGAAAGGACTTGAGCAGAGACACTTCATAAGAGAAGTTATCCAAATGGCCAGCAAACATATGAACGGTACTCAAACTCATTAGCCATCAGGGAAATTCAAATTAAAACCACAGTAAAATACTCCTATACACCTGCCAAATTGTTTAAAAATATTGACAATAGTATCACATATTTAGTGAAACAGCCAGAACTCTCAAACACTAATGAAAGAGTGGGTACAGCTATATTGGGAAATTGTCAGTATCTACTAAAGCTGAATATATGCATACCTTATGATCCTACAATTATGCTTTTACATAAAAACAAGACAAAAGTATATATAGTTCACGAAAAGACATGCACCAGAATGTTCACAGCACCACTATTTTTATAAAGCCTGAAACTGAAAAAAGCCCAAATGTCCATCAACATTTATAGGTCAATAAATTATGCTATATTTATATAATAGAACACTATCCAGCAATAAGAATAAATGGTCTGATTCTACATATAGCAACATAGATGAATCTCACAAACAGTGATGAAAAGAAGCATCCAGACAAAATCAGTAGATAATATATGATTTCATGTATGTAAACTTCGAAAAACAGGCAAATTAATCTAGGGTGGTAGAAGTTAGAATCATGGCTATCTTTGAGATGGAGTGTGTGGAAAATGATTGGGAAGGTGCAAGAGAAGGGCTTCTAGGTGCTGGTACCGCTGTATTTCTTGATCTGGATGGTGCTCACGTGGATATATTCATTTTGTGAAAATTCTTCAAACCATGCCCTTAGGATTTGTGCATGTTTCCGCATGTAAAAATTTATAATGGACAAAAGACATCTAAAATCTCCAAGATGTACAGCTACTGAAAAAATTCAAGGAAGGGGAAAAGGTTTATATGTTCTCATTTATCTAAAAAGGGGAAGGCATCTGTGTCTTTGCTATACCCTCCTCCAAAAAACAAAAGGATAACCACACCATTTTTTAAATAAAATGGCCCCTTATAGGAAGGAGTGGACACAGGATGGGAATACAGGGATAAAAACCATACCTCTTTGAGTGTATTTGGATTGTATATTAAACTTTGGAATGATATAAACAATTTTGCATAATTATAATGCAAAATTAAATGAAAATGAAAACAAAGCCATTCATACAAATTAAAAATGAAACAAACTGTATATTGAGTTGATGGCAGAACAATACAGAAAGGAATTATTACAGTGGCAGTAATTTGACTGTTCATCCCTAGTGGGATATACCCTAAGAAAAAAAAAAAAAGCCAACCAAACAACAACAACAAAACCAACCAAACCAAGCCAAAAACCCCAGAACAATAAAACAAACATCAAAAAAAAAAACAACCTTAAACTGTTTTCAGTAATCATATTGGTAATAAAAACTTGGTATTACTGTTCTGAATCTATTACAAATTTATCAGTCAGTTGATAGAGATATATATAAAGCAATTAAGGAATTATGAAATGTCATTAGCAATTAAGATTTTCTGCAAGAGAAAAGGTATAGAAACATAATATTAAAGACATGAAATATAAAATCTAGATAGATGATAGATGAAAGATAGATAGATAGATAGATAGATAGATAGATAGATAGATAGATAGATAGATAGATGATAGATAAAATTCAGGTTATGAAGCCTGAGGTCTCTCACTTCAATTAAATGTAAAATTATCTCAATGAGGGTCTGAAGTTAAAAACTGGATGGGATTAATATAATAAAACTTTTGCTGTTAAAAAATGGTAATCTTAAAAAATGGTAGTTAAGGTGGTGAACACACAATGTAATGATGTATTACAGAATTGTACACTTGAATCCTAGTAATTTTACTAACCATTGTCACCCCAACAAATTTAATTTTTAAAAAATGGTAAAAAAAATCTGAAATCCTGATTTTTAATTGGAAACATTGGTATACGTTCATAACGTATTTGCATCCTGATTTGAATAAAACAAGTGCAAAACATTATAAGACAATTTGAAAATACACATTTGAACCATGACTGAATTTTTGATGACATTAAGGAATTATCATTTTAGGTGTGAACTACTCTGTAATAAAAATTTTTAAAAGTGCACTTAAAATGCCAAGCAGAGTAAATAAAGCTAAATCCTCAACCTCTGTACCTATACACATCATAATAAACCTCATGCTCTCATATGGAGGAAAAAGAAAATCTTAAAAATTACCATAAAGGAAGTTTATTAGTTACCTACTGTTGCATAACAGATGACCCCAAAGCTTAGTGTCTTAACACTTATGATCTCACAGTTTCAGTGGATCAGGAATCTGGGTACAGCTTAGCTAGCTGACTCTACCTCAAGGTCTCTCACAAGGCTCCAATCACGGTGTCAGCAGGGACAGCAGTGTCATCTGAAGGCTCAACTGAGGGAGGTTCTTCTTCCAAGCTCACTCATGTGAGCTTAACAGGATTTAATTCTCACTGGTTGTTGGACTGAGCCTCAGGTTTTCTGTTTGTTTGTTTGCTTGTTTGTTTTCTAGATGTTGGCTGGAGGTCTTCCTCAGTTTCTTGCCGTATACACTTCTCCATAGGGGAGCTCACAGTATGGCAGCTGATTTCATCAGGGCAACCAAGCAGGAAAAGAGTAGAGGCCATTCAAGATGGAAACCAGAGTTTTTCTGTAACCTAATCTTAAAAGTGGCATCCCATCACTTTTGTCATATTCACTACAAGAAATTCACTAGTCACAGCTCACAATAAAGGGCAGAGGACTACATATGGGGCACATTCCAGTAGGTTGAGATCATGAAGCATCATTTACTTTAGAGGTGGCCTAACATTGGCAGCTTACCAATAAACCAACAAAAATTATACTGCCATATTTTTTATCAGCAATAATGGATTCTAAAAGATAATGGGTGTATATTTTCAAAATGCTGAAGGAAAATAGCTACCAATCTAGAATTTTATTCCAAGCTAAACTTGGTATAATAAAAGAGATGCTTCTTCAAAAAGTCAACAAAAAGTCAATATTTTTTAAAAAGATCATAGCTCTGAAGTAAGCAAAATCATTGAATATATCTAGAATTCATATCAAGATAAACTGGTACAGCATTCAAGACTAAATGTATGATAAAACACGTTTGTTTTTTTCCATACAAATAATAAGAGAGTTTACCACCACTACTGAAAGATATACTTCAGTGGCATGAGGAAAAGTAATCCAAGAAGGGAAAGTGGGGTGCAAGAAGCAAAAGAAATGATATGAAGCAGTAAAACATGTCACATCAGGGTGAAAAGGAAGCTAAAAAGAATGTCATGAAGAAACAACTTTATTGTGACCAAAGAACGTCATAAATCTGATTCAGCACTTTTAAAGACAGCAATTACCATCACAACTTACCAGAAGAAAAAAATCGATGTGTTAAATGCTTCACATGGCTTGCACATAATGCAAGGCAGAACTCTCCCTTCCACAGTCCCTTCCTGAAAGGGGCCCTTTTAAAGTCATACGAAAGAGTTGGAGGCCATTGATATAAAATCTCACTGGAATTATTCCATAAAAGGTAGTAAATATCAACCAGAGAAAGTTTTGCTTCCTTAGAGATATTTCACTATGAGCTTCCCCTTTGTCTCCATCAAGAGGAAAACAGGAAGGAATCAACATTTTTTGAGTGAGGGAAGTCTATGGAGAGGCCAGAGGAGGGGAAAAAAAAAAAAAAAAACTGAGTGGTGCAAATAAAGAGAGACCAGAAAGCAGGGACTCTCACATGCCCAGTCAAGATAAAAATAATATTTTTAGACTTAGGAAAAGAAAAAAACATGGCAAAACAAGACACGGGAGTAAAGACATAGTTCCAAATGCTTACAAGGGTTATCTCTGTAAAATGGGATTACTGGTGATTTTTATTTTCTTTCTTTTTGATGTATTTTCATAAATTTCTCTGGTAATAACATATTTTTGTAATAATAAGAAATGACATCTCTTCAAAAATGAAAAGTGAATCAACAAAGCAATTTATATCTTTCCAGAGTCCTAGGGGTTTGTCATAGTGTGTTGGGAATAGAGTTGTTGAACATGGTACAGGGAAATATTGCAAACTTATCTCATCCCAACGCTCCCCCAATATCAGTTTAGGGTACCAGATTGCATCTATCTTCCTGTGGAAGTCATTAATGCTGTACACATGATATTTCTGGCTTTCTATCTTCTAGGAAACATGATATGATCGCATTTCCCTATCGTTTGAAATTAGGTTTGACTTGATTTGCCCATGAAATATGACTGCAAGTTACACTTGTCACTTCTGGGTGCAATTTGCTGAGTTGTCTTGTTCTTACTGAAGCAATGATGAGATCACACACTGAGGCAGAACTGAGTCGCTGAAAGGCTGCAGTGAGCAGAGGCCCTCTGCTGACCCATGTCAGACACAGACATAGCAGGAGGAAGAAATAGACGTTGGTTATGTGCCACCACTCACATTTGAGAAACATTTGCTACTGTAGCACAAGGGTTCTGCTCATCATGGCCCTCTAGAGATCCTCCTGAGAGAACTGTCCAGGTGATATTCTATTATTGGTAGGGTTTCTCATTTTTCTCCTGACAAATTTGAGAAGCAAATGAACTGGAGCAGAGAATAATAGGTCTCCTCTAACATCCTTCGAATGCTAGGCTTAAAATCACTTGATGACTTCACTTTAAACTTTCAACACTTCGTGCTTAGAAGACTGGCTCCAGTGGCCAGGGCTTCAGAAGGATCTGTTCCTGTTATTTACTCATGAAATGTCTCCAGTACTCAGAGAAAAAACATCTCAGGATTGCTGCACATTAAGGTCTCTTTTTCCTCCACACAAATGGCTAATTGCCTTGGAATCCCAGAGGCAGTGCATAGCAGAAGGGAGAGGGAGAATAAAAGAAAATTGCTTTAAATGGGCTAAATATACCTATGAAGAAAAAAAAAAAAAGCAAATCTCCCCTACAAGGCAAGTGCATCAATTAAACCTTTCAATGGGGAGATCTTACTTATGCTCTCGGCATTAGTCTGGAATATATATTATGGAACTCTATTTACTCCTCTAATTAATATAAATGAGTGGTTACCATAGCGATTATTGCATTATATGATGCACATAAAACTCTGGCTATGCTCAGAGCTAGGGTCAACATTTTAAATTACTCTTGACTCATCATGAATCAAATGTCCCTTTCTGGATGTTCCAATGTGCAAAGGTTGAGCATTTATTAGTAATAATGGAATGTAGAATTAATGTAGCACATTATATCTTCAAACGCTTTAACTATATTAACTAGCTACACTCCATGGTATTCTCTTTGGTGAGCATCTGTCTCTCCTCTCTCTCAAATAGGGAACCAAGATGTGGCCTGCTGAGGGGCCTGGGAGTCATGGCCAGAGAGGGAAATGGCTCTCTTTTCTACGGTTTAGAAATCCAAGGTATAGAATTTAATTATTTGTCATAGGATATATTTTCGGTATGTGCCTGAGGAGAAGAGTCTGAGGAAGTGTAAGAAGCCTGGAGTAGCCAGGTGTGTGTTGGGGAAGGCCAGGGAGGAGGACAAAAACAAGTATCTCTGAGCTCAAGTGTATGTGACATTAAATAGGAAATAAATATCACCAAGATAGGTCCAGAGAGAGATGGTGGAGAAAAAGAAAAAAGTTTTATAGTTTTGTAACATTAATAGTACCTTTTCCCTGACTTTTGAACAAGGGCCTCATATTTTAGTTTTGTACTGGTTCACGCAAATTATGTAGCTGGCCTTATCTTCAGTTAAGATTTGTTCATAATAGTAGCTATTATTTATTGAGCGCTTGCTTTTTCTAGGTACTATACTAGGTGGTTGGCATCATCTTATCTAATTCTTATGACAGCCTTAGGAAGTAGATATTTCTTCTTACTACCTCTATAGCCTATGTGCTTTGGGTCCAAGTTGCTTAGCTTTTATATGCCTCAGTTTTCTCATCTGCAAAATGGGCCATATTAGATTGTACTATATGAAATTGCCATTTTGTAGGTCAGAAATGGTCAAATATTGGTAATTTTGTATGATTCAACTTAATATTACTTTCATCATAGGAGTGCAGGGAAGAGTCAATGATACAGTACAGGAAAAGTACTGAGAAAAGTGCCCACCTCATGATAAGCACCTGACTTATATTGATGGTGACAATCTTAGTAGTAGAATATGAATCTTTTTGTAGAAGACTGGGACTCCTAGAAGTTAAGTGACATGATCAGAAAGTGATGGGTCTAAGATGGAAGCCCAGGCCTTTACTACTTGAACTATATTGCCTGGCTTCCATGGGCGGTTCAGAGAATGCACTAGGCTCTTCCATCCTGGTGCTCCCTTGGCCTAGGGACGTGTGTCTGGTGCTGCAGTATATCCTGTCCCTGTGGCTTACCCAAAGTTTGGAATCCAGCCTTAATGCTGTCCCTCAAAGCACATGGGAACATTGCTTTTTTCCTCATCTCTAAAATGAGAGAAATTTCTCCCACCTGAAAATACAGTGTCTTTGCGTGCATTGAGGGTGGGAATGCAACTTGCCAGAAAGGTACTGTCGTAAGAGAATGAGTGTTTGCCTGTGTTTAGATCCAGTTTTCCAAGGACATATACATCTCAGGATGTGTTCTCTCTGATGGCTTCCTTCTTGGAGGACTCATCAGGATTATTACTGCAATTGATTTCTTTTTATTAGCTGACGATGAACTGAAAAAGGGTAAAGGTTCATTTTGGATAAATCCTCCAAAGTTCGGAAAGCTCCCAAGACTCTCGCTGAACTTTCTTAATCTCTCCACAGCTTTGCACTCTGTGTAATTATCCATATTCGTGAAGGGTAAACTGCTCTTGCCTTCTTCATCTCTGTCACTGCTGATCGCCTGCTGGTCCCAGAAGCATTGCCGCCCTTCAGTGAGAATCCTGGGAAGACACAGAGGTAGCTCCTCCCTGAGCATGCCAGGCCTAAGAGGGGATTCCACTCAAATCACAGAGCCCGCAGGCAGGCGCCAGTGAGGAAAAACTCCTGAAATTAAAGATACTTTAAAAACAAAAGGCCTTTTGAAAACGAATATGGTGATGGAAGGAGAACTGACTCTGGGTGGTAAACACACAATGTGATTTATAGATGATGTAATACAGAATTGTACACCTAAAACTTATGTAACTTTACTAACCAGTGTCACCCCAATAAAATTTAATTAAAAACAACAACAACAATAACAAAAAAGGAGTGTGCCACTAAATCTTCCTGGTACGACCTGAGTAATGGTCTATTTCTCTTACTGATGGAAGAGTGAACAAAAACGTCTTTTCCACTCTCGTTCCCAAGAATATCCTGACACAGTCATTCCAGCAGTCTTGAGAAGGAATTTTCAGAAGTGTTTTCTAATCCAGTCTCAGTCTTACGACAACTTTGCCCCCAACAAACACGAGGAGAAGGGAGGTAAAGTGACTTTAAAAAGCTTCATGTCGATTTATTGATGATAGCCATTTTGACTGGGGTGAGGTGGTATCTCATTGTGGTTTTTATTTGCATTTCTCTGATGGTTAGTGAGGTTGAGCATTTCTTCATATGTCTGTTTGTCAAAATGGCTATCATCAATAAATCAACAAACAACAAGTGCTGGCGCGGATGTGGAGAAAAGGGAACGCTTGTGCACTGTTGGTGGGATTGCAGATTGGTGCAGCCACTATGGAAAACAGTATGGAGGTATCTCAAAAATCTGAAAATGGAACTACCCTATGATCCAGTAATCCCACTCCTAGGTATCTATCCGGAGAAATCCAAAACTCCAATTCAAAAATCTTTATGCACTCCTATGTTTATTGCAGCACTATACACAATAGCCAAGACATGGAAACAACCAAAATGCCCATCGGTAGATGACTGGATTAAGAAACTGTGGTACATTTATACAATGGAGTATTACACAGCCATAAAGAAGAAAGAAATCTTACCATTTGCAACAACATGGATGGACCTAGAGAACATTATGTTAAGTGAAATAAGTCAGACAGAGAAAGATAAGTACCATATGATCTCACTTATTTGCGGAATCTAAAGAAAAGAATAAGTGAATGAACTAACCAGAAACAGTGTTGGAGACAAAGAGGAAAAACTGAGGATTGCTAGATGGGCGGGGGGGGGGGGGGGGGGGGGGGGGATTGAAGGGCAGTCGGTGACCACAGGATGGCCACGGGGTTTGAAAATTAATCTGGGGAACGTAATTTAGCGGTTACCAGAGGGTAAAGGGGTTGGGGGTGGGAGATGAGGGTAAGGGGGATCAAATATACGGTGATGGAAGGAGAACTGACTCTGGGTGGTGAACACACAATGTAATTTATAGATGATGTGATATAGAATTGCACACCTGAAATCTATGTAATTTTAATAACAATTGTCACCCCAATAAATTTAAATAAAATAAATAAAAAAAAAAGCTTCATGTCCAATTTTGTCCTTCCACATGAGGAAGTAGCAAGGCTTGGAAACCTCGTCACAACTATCCTAGAGTCAGGAGCCCTGGTTTCATGTCCTGGCTCTGGCACTTTTCCCCAGGGACACCTTGCCGCAGCCATTTCCTTTTCTAGGTCTCAGTCCCTCCATCTGGAAAGTGAGGGTTTGGATGCAGTCTTTAAGGAGCCCTTTAGTTTCAACATCTTACCTTAAAACTTTTAGTGATAATAATATTCATAACAATTATACAGTAATACTAGCTGTTATTGAGAATTTATCATGTGTGATGCCATTTAGTACCTGTGTGCATTTAAGACAAGTTACTTAAGCTCTTTCTGCCTCAGTTTCCTCATTTGCAAAATGGAAATAATAGGACTTACCTCCCACCTAGGGGTGTCATGAGAATTAAAGGAGTTAATCTGTGTAAAATCTTTCTTGAGGAAGTCCTCAATAAATGTCATTATTATGATGTTATGGGCATTATGTTTGGAATTTCATGCAAATTTAGACTGTCTATGCTTCTCCCCCAATGCTAAAAGTACTGCTCAAATTAGTTAATCTGGAGGTGGTGAAATAGGCTGCCTGCAGAGTAACACAGGGGTAACAGAATCCATGAGGGGAAAAAAAGGTACTTGAACTACATGTAAAAAATCAGTATTTTTAACTAAACATTTTTAATATCTTTATTATTTAATCTACACTCAAAGCTAAGTGTCTACGTGAACTGATAAAACCCTCACAAAAATTCTGGAGGCCACAACCACAGAAGTCCATGTCTCCCCAGTTGGGAATAGCTGGCCAAGATCTTGTCAATTGACCTTTCCTCTCTAGTTTCTTTGGAGGGCCTGGGACAGGTCTGGGTAGAAAAGAAAGCACACGAAAGACCTACGTCTTCATCTCAGCTCTATTATTCTCTAGCTTTGATCTTGGGAGCAAGGCTTCTCTTCTCTAAACCTTGGTTTCTCTGGCTAGAAAAGGAGGGGGCAGACCAGCCAGATAGTCTTAGAGGCCAGTCCTGCCACCATAGGATGAAATCGTTCTAAATGAAATTTTACCCATAAACTCGTATTGGTGGCTATGACTACTTTAAGGAAATTACTACGTTCTTTAATAAAATAAAGGTTATGTCCTTCAAGGATGGCAATCCCTGCTATAAACTGAATACTTATATCCCCCTCCCAATTGATATGTTGAAGCCTTAATCCCCTGTGTAATGGTATTTGGAAGCGGGGGCCTTTGGGAGATAATTAGGTCAGGAGGGTGGAGCCCTCATGATGGGATTAGTGCCCTTACAAGAAGAGACATGAAAGAGACGATCTCTCTCTTCTCTGTGAAGATGCAACAAGAAGGCAACTGTCTACAAATCAAGAAGAGGGCCCTCACCAGAACCCAACCATTGCTGGTTAAAATTGGAACCCCTGGTGGTAGGAACATAAAATATTACAGCCACTGTGGAAAACAGTATGGCGGCTCCTCAAAAAATTAATCATAGAATTGCTCTATGATCCAGCAATTCCACTTCTGGGTATATATCCAAAAGAATTGAAAGCAAGGTCTCAAAGAAATATTTACACATCAATGTTTATAGCAGCATTATTTACAATACCCAAGAGGTGAAAGCAACCCAAATGTGCATAAACAAATGAATGGATACACAAAATGTGGTATATACATACAGTGTAATATTATTCAGCCTTAAAAAAAGAAGGAGATCTTGTGACGTGGTACAACATGGATGAATCTTGAGGACATTAGGGTAAGTGAAATAAGCCAGTCACAAAAAGATGAATACTGTATGATTCTGCTTATATGAGGTCCCCAGAGCAGTAAAATTCGTGGAGACAGAAAGTAGAGTGGTGGTTGCCAGGGGCTATAGGGAAGTAGGGAATTATGGCTTAGTTGGTACAGAGTTTCAGTTTTACAAGATGAAAAGCGTTAGGGGGATGGATGGTGGTGGTGGTTGCCCAGCAGTATGAATGTATTTAATACCATTGAACTGTACACTTAAAAATGGTTAGGATGGTAAATTTTATGTTATGTTTCTTACCACAATTTTTAAAAAGCATACAGATAAACCATGGCAGTTGTGCTATATTCCTGATCGAATATAAAGCTACAATTTTGAAGTGATGTCCACCGTATTGGCGTTTCCCAACGGACCTTTGTTCATACTGATGTTACCTTGATTTCTAAGCATCACAAGAAATGGCAAGCAGATGCATCTGGAATCCACAAATGAATCCCACTTTGCCCCTTCTTCTGTTTCTAAAAGCCCTTTTCCCCATATTAACACATTATTAACAACATAACCTGTCAACGGCTTATTTGGGAAGTCATAACCACAGCATAATGATCGATGTGCCCAATAACCATAACGCTACTTATTCTGCATGAGATAAAGAGCAGCAGAGTCTTGTAACAGGCCTCAAACATGTAAGCTATTGTCTTCCCACTGAAATCGAAGAGGTATCTACATCGGTACTGCTAAACAAGAAAAGTCCTCGAAAGGCAAAGAATGGCCCGTGGAGTGAAGACTAAGATCTCCCAGGGCTTGGCTTCAGCAAGCCTTGATGCCTACCCGCGTCTAGTGTAGTTGTCTTTGGGATGAATGGGGCCTGGGGAGGCCTCTGCAGTACTCAGCAGAGGCAGGCTCCATCCAGCCCTTCCCCTGGATCACTCCGTCAGTCACCATGTACTCACTTAGGTGAGATCTTGAAAGAACCTCTCATCAAGCTCCTGTTCTCAGCAAGGATGTAGTCCCGGGAGGAAAGATGGAAATGTGCAGTGTTTGAGAGTCTGGCTTCTGGAGTCTAAAACTCCTGGATTCAAATGCCAGCCCTTCCACTTCTTGGTAGACAGATGTTAGCAAACTCATTTCCCTCTGAGTCTCAGTTTCCTCATCTGTACAATATGGAGAATAACAGTACCAGGCTCACAGACTTGTGAGGAGTAATGAGATAATATATGTAAAGCACTTAGCACAGTACCTGGAATTTATTATATCCTTAATACATTATTGCTATTGTTAATATTGTTATTGTTATTGTTATTTGAATATGGTGCTTAAAAAGGGGGATGCTCCATGACCATCCTAAAGTTACTTTTGTAGTTAGATTTCCTGGAAGGGAAAAAGGTGAGTGTCTAGTAATTGCTACCTTTGGACATGGTGCAGTCAGTCAACAAGTTAGGTCCTGGGGACTCCAGGGGCTATAGCCCAATGTTGCCCGGGAACACTGCTGAATTTGCCCCTTGGTCTTCACATAAGACATGCTACTCTGCATTTAGTAGGCCTCAGGAAATGTGGCGCACAGGAGATGTCAAAGCAAGCACTGCCATGACTCAGTCCAGAGATTTCTGCTGCATCAATGGACTCCTCAATCACTATACCTCCTCACCATCACCAGAGCATCTGCCATGTTGTTTGGCTTGGAGCCAGCAGCAGAAAGCCCTGAAAGCCAAGGTCTCTTTCCTAGATCCAGTGCAGGTGTTTCTTGATCAGCCTTAAATTGCCAGACCACCAAAGAGGGGATGCCTTCCTTACCTGCTAGAGCTTAGTCCTTCCCAAAGAATGACTAGGGCTTCCCCAGACCAGCTAGTCAGTTGTCTGAGTGCCCATGAAGGTAGTTACGTTGGCAACGATCACACCCACTGGCTAACATTGGCTCCAAGTTGCACCTGGAATAGAGCAGGTCTAAATTATTTCTAATAATCTTAAATAGTCTCTTTCATTCCTAAAGCATTTATCACATGAGAGGCATAGTTCTAAGTATTCTACGTGTCTTGACTTGTTTAGTGCTCACAAACAACCCTATAAAGTAGATGCTCAAAGAGGTCAAGTATTCCAGTACAAACGAACTGCCCTCTGCTTGTGAACTGAGGTCAAATGAAGTTAAGTTATAAAAAGAAGAATCAGGAGAAGTATCACTTTTGAAAGGAGTTATGGAAATGATCTGAAGCCCTCGTACCTGGCATGCATCCCAGCATATAATACTGAGATTGTATGTGTGGGGTAGATGAAGAAATGAATGAAGCATATTCATTTTTTCAGCAAAGATTTATGTTAAATGATCCATGCTATGGTCCACATGATTGTCTTCCCAAAATGCGTATGTTGAAATCCTAACCCCCGATGTGATGGTGTTAGAAAGTGAGGCCTGTGGGAGGTCATGAGGTCATGAGCGTGGAGCCCTCATGAATGAGATTAGTGCCCTTAGAAAAGAGGCTCCACTGAGATCCCTTGGCCCTTCCACCATGTGAGGATATGATGAGAAGTCAGCTGTCTAACCTGGAAGCAGACTCGCCAGAATGTGACCAGGCTGGCACGCTGATCTTGAAGTTCCAGCCTCCTGAACTGTGAGAAATAAATGTCTGCTGTTTATAAGCCACCCAGCCTGTGACATTTTGTTTCACCAGCCGAACGGACTAAGACCATTCAATAGCTAAATAAACAAATAAAATCACATAGGTAAGAAGAGACTTTTCACTTCTACTTTGCAGGACCTAGCACCCAGGACATAGAGAAATAATTCTATTGGTTCCCAAACCTCTGCTGTGCCCTGAAATGGAAATGGGAGAGGAATTGATGACTCAGGATAGAGAAGCATGATGCTTGGGCAGGCGGGTATTTTATATACAGGACAGTAAAGGCGGGAGTTGGCTCTCACCCCTCAAGCCAGAAAAGGCTCCTGCCCACTCTGTCCTCTGAGCTATTGAGCATGAAGTTAGGAGATGGCTGCAGCCCTCCCAGGGTCTTGTATCTGAACAGAACCCCACTGAAAGCCTCGTCTTAGTGCTATTTCCTGGGGAAGTGTCTTCACGCGCAAGTCTGCCCAGCCCTGCACTATTACCTTTAAATGATCTGGGCAATGAAGATTTGTCATCCTTCATCTAGCGCTTTAGTCTGATTCCCCAGGAAAGAGCTTTGCTTCTTGGTTTCAGTAAACATCTTCTCTCTAATCTGTAAGCTATTTATCAAATATGAACGTGCTTTTTGAAATAAGTAACTCATTTCCCTGGCGTTTTTGTTCCAAAAATAATTGGAAGTGACAATACAAAGAATTACACATGGAGTTGAATCATCGTAAAATAAATATAAAGTTGGAACTGCCGTTTGAGGCTCGCTCTCTCATGCAGCTTCCTCTCCGAGGAAGCACGGGTACTTCTACAGGCAGATCTGTGTTCCATTATTGATTAGCTTTTAGACTCTTGTTATATATTAGATTAGAATGGCTCTGTGAATAGAGAATGAATAGTCCAGGCACACATACAAACATCTTAGGAAAGAGGTTCTAATGTGATTTTTTTTTAAAAGGAAACCTCATTTGTGCAAAATTGGAGAAAATTAGAGTCCATTAAGTCTACACTCTAGGTAACTTCTTATGTTTGTATTCTATTCTGTTTGGAATGAAGCTAAAGATCAATTTTACCCAATTTGGCATGTAGGCGTGTGTGTGTGTGTGTCAGTGTGTGTGTACTCGTGTATATACGTCAACCACTTTGGGCAGAAATTCGAAACTAAGGCATTAGAAGACATTCTAAAGGAGAAAAAAATGGTGTATGTTATGAGACTATTCTTTAAGATTATGCCATTAAACCTCTAAAATTTATGTGTAAAAGGGGTTTCAAGCTCAAATATTCCGAATTTAGCCAAAAAACATTTGGCAGCACACTCTTACTTCTGCTTCCTGTCCATCTCCTGCTGTCTTTACAATCTCCTTTCTTGTTCATGTGAGTATATCTAACTCTGAAATGGCACGGGCAAGGGACCAGTGAGCCTTGGAAAGTTGTGTTGCTTCTGACAGTCCAGTGCCAAAACAAACAACTGGATGCGAGCCTGTTTATTCAGAACACTTCTTCGGCAGGATCCCAACCACAAAATCCTCATTGCTAGACTGAACTCCACTTTACTCATTCTAGAATTTATTTCGATTAGTTAGAGAGGCACAAACTATATCCTTTTATGCTGCCTTTGTTGTCCTGTCATAGAGAAAATAGCCATCCTGGCCAGGCACTTGCTGATCAACATCTGAGCCCATATTCATTTGTATGGTTGCCGTAACAAATTACCACAAGCTTAGTGGCTTAAAACAACACACATTTATTATCTTACTGTTCCAGAGGTCAGAAGTCAGATATGGGACTCACTGGGCTAAGGTCAAGGTGTCAGCAGGGCTGGGTTCCTACTGGAGGCTCTAGGGGATAGTCTGTTTCCTTGTTCTTTCGAGTTTCTGGAGACTGCCTAGAAACTCGAGTTTCTAGAGAATTCCTTGGCTTATGGCCCATTCCTCCATCTTCAAAGTCAACAATGCCACACCTCTCCAACACTTCTTCCATCGTGGCGTGTCTTTCTGACTACAATCATGGAAGGTTCTCTGCTTATAAGGACTCGTAATTCAAGTCAGTCCAACCAGGTAATCCAGGGTAATCGCCCCATCTCAGGGTCATGTCTTCCTGAATCATATCTGCAGAGTCCCTTAGTCATGTAAGGTAACATATTCACAGGCTGAGAACTGAGGACATAGATATCTTTGGGGACCATTATCCTGCCTTCCACAGAGCTCCACCATGTTCGTTGTTGTTTTTCTTAATGACAGTGATGCAAGGAGAACCTCCTCACTTCTGGTGGATCTGTAAAGAACAACAGGGCTTAAATCCAAGAAACTTGAGGAATAGCCTCTACTCTTCAACCACCGTGGTGGTCACTGATGAGCTGTGACCCTCAGGTCCATCAGTATTTGGGCTTCATGGCTATTTAATAGCCATTTTAATAGCTTTTCCTTCCTGAGATGAGAAATTGCTTCTACGTGGATGGACGTTTTCAACTTCCACAAAATTGTATCTTAAAAGTTGACTGTTGTTCACAGATATATAAAGTATGTGTACATTTAACATAGAAACCACATTTTCTTTTGCCAGATTAGCACATAGCATGCTTTTGCCTTCACTTGATAAACACCTTTTTTCATTTAAATGCCTACTAAATTGCAATGTAACTGCACGGCATGAAGGGAAACTCAAAACTTGGCTGAGATGCCATAATCACCTTTTAAGTCAAGTTACTAGGCTTTCATTGAATCATGATTCCATGGCAGTTAAAACAAATGTAGGTTTCTGATGCTGAGCAGGAAATCCATTGCATTTTTCAGTTCAGGGAAGTAATGTATTTGCCCTCCTCCAAAGGTGTTTAAGTAATAAAATATTTCATGACACAAAGTGGCTAGGCAAGGAGGGGGGAGGCAGTGATTTCCAGTTAGGTTCAGTGTGGGAGCTTATACATGCACTACAACTCACATAAACAAATCCAGGCTCCAACATCCAGAGGATCAGCAATGTCTTGTAAATTTGGGCAGCTCAGACTGTTTAATTCAGCCTTAGAAAAATAATCCCCTTCTCTCCTTCATTTCCTGTGTAATTAAGGAAAACACTGACTTAGTTCCCTGTATAATTAAAGGCCTGAAGGCCTGGCCTCACACGGCCAGGCTGTCTGCACAAGTGCCAATAAAATCACCTGAAAAGTAAAAGATATCAATCAGCAGTGGCTTCGTCAAACAACTGGTTGAAATGGTTTCCCCTTCTCTTTTTTTAGATTATTTTTTATCTTTCATTTTTTAATTTTACAAAACAACATAATGGTTACACCCCTCACAAAGTGATAACATCCCCCAAGTCTACTAACCCTCTGACATCGCATATAGCTGTTACAAAGTCTCTTTTCAACTGAGAAAAGGTAAATGGGCCAGAAGTGTCTGCTCCTGAACCGCTTACTCTGCCTCACCTGCACATACACCCGAGCTATGCAAGATGCTGACAGAGTCACTCCTGTATGTCTGGTATTTCACACAAGCTGGCTCTCTAATTCACCCAAACCTCATTACAATAAACATTCCCTCCTGGGTCCCTACATCATTGAGGAAATCAAGGCCAAGAGGCATGCATTTTACCTCAACTTTCTGCCCTCTGCCCATCTGCTGGAGTATCCTCCAGGCCCATTCTTAGTTCTGTACTTCTTATTAGTTGTGTGACCTTGGGCAAGTCATTTCACTTCTGAGCCTCAGTTTGCTCATCTGTAAATGGGGCCAATTTGAAGGTACACTGCAGTAAGCACTATAGGAAGTGTGAGAGAGGATGACGATGGGGATGTGATGATGATGACTCTACTGAGTCTCCTGCGGGAAGGAGAAAGAAGATGAAGGTGAGATTAGGGAGTCACCTGTCTTGGCGAATCTCTGCTTGCACATTTCTCCACCTCTATCCCATCTCAACTCACTCAGTTGAGGGCTTGGAGGGGAAAAAGGAAAGTGAGGATAGAGTAACTCTCTAGGACACACAGTTGAGAACAGTTCTGAGGGAGACCAAGTTGCCTTTCATATCTCTTCCTCTCTTTGGGGAGAAGGAATCACAGATGTGGAATAAATGAAACCATTCAGTACTTAAGTGTAAAGAGAGATTTGGGGGCCATCAACTCCCTTTGCTTTTGGAAAGATTATATTGAGAGGTAAGATGAGAGAAGTAGAAAATTTTGGAGCTGCAGGTGCTTCTGGATGGAGAGTGGTCCAGTTGAGTCACAGCGAATAACCTCTCCTGGTCAATCTGTAGTTGTGTCCACATCACCACTCATTTCTCTTCCTCTGGGCAGATGAAGAAAGGTGCAAGTTTCATCCTGTGCAAAAAGCTATCTTTTCTTTAATGCAGTCTCTTCAAGTGTTATCTGTCAGAAATTTCCCAGATTATGAAACCTAGAAAGGAAAAAAATCAACCAGAAGTATAACCATCAATACCATAATCCAAACATGCAAGGAAACATGGCTTACAATCCAATAACATTTTTCTACCCACTAGCTTCTTTTAATTCAGATAGAGGCAGGAAAATCATGGGCTGTGGAAACAGTAAGATGTGGCTCAAATCCTAGTTCCTCATGTACAAGCTTCTATGATATTACACTACTCAGTTGACTTGTCAAAGCCTTGGTTGTCTCATCTCTGAAATGGGGGTGAGAATTATAAATATCCTAGTCACTTCTGAACATATGAAACATAGTTATAATTGTGTTTTGTGTGTTTTTAATTAAAATTTAATTTTAGAACAGTTTAAGATTTACAGAAAATTCTAAAGACAGCACAAAGAGTTTTTTATATTCCACAACAGGTTTTTCTATTGTTGACATCTTATGTTAGTATGAGACATTTATCACAACTAAAAAATCAATATTGATACATTATTTTGTATTTTTGAATACATCATTACTTCCTGGCACTACACAATGCTCTGTGCTGATCTTGTATATTTCCTTCCCCAGCCCTGGAATCTGCCATTTCTCTAAGGATCTCTGGTTTCTTTCTTTGGATAATGGAATTCGAAACCAACTTTCTGGGTTCTAGGTATGCTTGTTGCTATGAGGGTGTCACTGCTTCTAGTCTGTTCAGATATTTTTACACTATTTAAAATTGTATTGTTTGTTTTCTTATTGTTGAGTTTTAAGAGTTTTTTTGTGTATTTTGGATATAAGTGCTTGATCCGTATTGTGGTTTATCTTTTGATTTTCCTTACAGTGTCTTTCATAGAGCAAAAGTTTTTAATTTAAATAAAGTCCAACTTATCCATGTTTTATTTCACGGGTCGTGTTTTTGGTGTTACATATAAAAGCTCAGCACCAAATCCAGGGCCATGCAAATTTACACCTGTTTTCTTCTAGAAATTTAAAAGTTTCGGATTATGGACCTATCTCCCTACTTTAAAAATGTTTTACATTTAGGTCTTTGATCCATTTTGAGTTTTTTTTTGCTAAGGGTGAGAGGTGCATGTCTAGGTTCATTTGTTTTGTTTGCATATGGATCTCTAATTGTTCCAACTCCTTTTATTGAAAAGACAATCTTTCACACCATTAAATAGCTATTGTCCCTTTGTCAAAAATCAGTCGACTATAATTATGTGGCTTATTTCTGGTCTCTCTATTTTGTTTCCATTGTTCTACATCTATTTTTCACCACTACCGCACTTTCTTCATTATAGTCAATTCATAGAAAGTCTTAAAATTGGGTAATATGAGTCCTCTGATTATGTTCTTTTTCAGAATTGGTTGGTCCTCTGCCATATACGTTTTAGAATCAACTTGCCAATATCTACAAGAAAAAGTCTTGTTATGACTTTACTTGGGATTGTGTTGAATCTATAGATCAAGTTGAGAAGAACTGACATCTTACAACATTGCCTCTCCTAATCCATGAACATGGATTATCTCTCAATTTCTTTAGATCTACTTTGATTTCTTTTATCAGTGATTTACAGCTTCCGCATACAGATCCTATACACATTTTGTTAAATTAATACCTTAGTATTTCAATTTTTTTGGTGCTATTATAAGTGGTTTTTTGTTTGTTTGTTTGTTTGTTTGTTTAATTCAAACTCCAATTGTTCATTGCTGGTGTGTAGGAAAGTATTTGACTTTTGTACATTGCTTTCTATCCTGCAATCTTGGTATATTTACTTATTAGTTCCTGGAGTATTTTGTAAATTATCTGTGGTTTTCTACATAGATAATCATGTATCTTTGGAGAAAGACACTATTCCTTTCCAATCTCGACACATTTTATTCCGGTTTTCTTACTTTATTGCACTAGCTAGGATTTACAGTACAATGTTGAATAGGAGTGGTAAGAGAGGACATCCTTGCTTGTTCCCTGTCTTAGGGGAAAAGCATTCAGTGTCTCTCCATTAAGTGTAATGTTAGCTGTAGGTTTTTCACTTATATTCTTTATTAGGATAAGGAAGTCCCCTTCTAGTCCTAGCTTTTTGAGAGTTTTTACTACAAAAGGGTGTAGATTTTTGTCATATTCATTGTCTCCATCTATTAATATAATCACACTGATTTTCCTATTCAGTCAGTTAATATAATGAATTACATTGATATATTAATGCTGAAACAGCCTTACATTCCGAGAACAAACTCCACTTGGTTATAATGCATTATCTTTTTCATGTATTGCTAGATTCAATTTGTTAGTATTTTGCTGAGAATTTTTGCATCTATGTTTATGAGAAACGATAGTATGTAGTTCTCTTTTCCTGAAATGTCTTTGTCTAATTTTGGTATTAGGGCAATGCTGGCCTCATAAGATGAGGTGGGGAGTGTTCCCTCTATTTTCTGGTAGAGATTGTGTCAAATAGGTATTAAGTCTTTCTTAGTTTTTGGTAGAATTCACGAGGAAAACCATGTGGGCCAGGTGTTTTCTATTTTGGAAGGTTTTTAAGTGCTAATTCAATTTCTTTTGATAAACATACCACCTTCAAGTGAACTGTTTCTCATTGACTGAATATTTGTAGCTTGTGCCTTCCATGAAATTGGTTCATTTCATCTAAGTTATTAACTCTATGTGGGCATAGACTTAATTGCTCATAGTATTCCTGTGCAGGTATTATATATTTACTATCCATGAGGTTAACAGTGATTAACCTTTTTTCATTCCCGACATTGGTGATTTGTGTCTCTCTTTACTTGTCTTCATTAGCCTGGATAGAGACTTATCAATTTCATTGATCTTTTTTTTTTTAATCACCTTTCCATTTTCTTGATTTTCTCTATTATTTTTCTGTTTTCAATTTCATTGATTTCTGACTTAATTTTCATTATTCCCTTTTTTAGACTTACTTCAGTTTAATTTGTTATTCTTTCTCTATTTCTTAAAGTAGAAGCTGGGGTTATTAATTTTAGATCATTCTTCATTTCTGATATTTGCATGTAATTCTATAAATGTCACCTTAAGCATTTTTTTAGCACTATCACAAAGTTTGATAAACTGTATTTTCATTTTTATTTTAGTTCAATATAGTTTCAAATTTCTCTTCATACCTGTTCTTTGACCCACGGTTTACTTAGATGTGTGCAGTTTAATTTCCAAACATGTAGGGATTTTCTAGCTGTCTTTCTGTTATTGATTTTTAGTTTAATTACATTTTGGTCAGAGAACATGCTTTATATGATTGCTATGCTTTTAGATTTGTTAACGTGTGTTTTATCACCTACAATGTAGTCTATCTTGGTGAATGTTTCATGTGAACCTCAGAAGAATGTGTATTCTGTTGGTGGATGGATTATGCTATAAATGTCATTTAGATCAAGTTGATTGATGGTACTATTCAGGGCATCTATATCTTTATTGATTTTCTGCTTGCTGTATCTATCAATTAATGACACAAGGGGGTTGAAGTATCCAACTGTAATGGTGGACTATTTCTCCTTTAATCTATCAGATTTTGCCTCATGTACGTTGATGCTTTGTTGTTAGGTGCATAAATGTTAAGGATCGCTATGTGTCTTTGTAAAACAACATCTTTATCATTACATAATGTCCCTCTTTTTCTCTGTTAATCTTTATTCTGAAGCATGCTTTGTCTGAAATTAATATAGGTACTTTCTTTTGATTAGTGTTGGCATGATGTAATTTTCTCCAACTTTTAACTAATTTGACTCCTCATAATTAAAGTGGGTTTCTTGTACACAACATACGAGTATACTTTGGCCTTGATCTTTTTTTTTTTTCCCTTTAATTCATTCTGACAACCTCTGCCTTTGACTGGTATATTTAGACAATTTACATTTAGTGTGATTATTGATCTGCCATCTTGGTAACTGTTTTCTATCCGTTACTTTCTCTTTTTTAATATTTTTTTCTCCCTCTCTTTTTGTGTTCTCTCATTTTAATTGAGCTTTTTATATTATTCCAATTTATCTCTTTTCTTGACATGAAATTTATACTTCATTTGTAAACATTTTTAGTGTTACACTATGGTTTACAATATACACTTTTAAATAATATATGCCCACCCTCAAATACCACCATACCAGTTCACATAGCATGCAGGTACCTTATAGAAGAATATTCTTTTATTCATTCTGTCTCCTGTGACATTGCAGTCATTCATTTAACGTATTCATTTGCTATAATCACTCAATACATTGGTACTATTATTGCTTTGAATAAGCATTTATCTTTTACTAATTAAGAAAAAGAAAAATGAAATATTTTATTTTATTTTATCTTCATTTATTCATTTTTTTCACACTCTTCCTTTCTTTACTTAGCTCATAGCTTCTGTCCAATATCACTTTCCTTCTGTGTGAAGAACTTCTTTTAACATTTCTTGCAGAGCAGTTCTACTGAGAATGAATTCCCTGAGTTTTTTATTTGTATGAGAATGTCTTTATTTCTCCTTCACTTTTGAAGGATAATTTTTCTAGACATAGAATTCTAGGTTGATGTTTTTTAAACACTTTTTATTTAACGATGTATAGTTCATGTGCCATAAATTCACCATCCCTTATTCACAGGGGACCAAGATCTAAGCATGCTTTGCTAATGGGATACAGGGTGATCTGCACATTAAAGAAACAATGGCTTCCGCCAGCTCCTCCGTTTGGGAGAAAGCTGGCCCTCCAGTCTTTGCCCTGAAGCCAGTCAATTCAGTTCCTCCCTGGATGCCCCCAGCACCTTTTGAGCTGCTGCCCCAGTGCTGGAGCCCAGAGTGAGTGAGTCCATTAGTGAGTAAATCTGTACGTGGTCACATTAAGAAGAGCCCCTGGGACTCCAGCCACCTTCAGTCTCACTCAACCACAAACTCCGCTGATTTTCACAACCAGAAGTTAGGGAGACTTCTCTCCCCAGCACTGGAACCGTAGGGCTGGGAACTCTTACTCTTCTGGGTTACCTCCATAGATGATGAGGCATTTCTCCTAATTTTTAATGGTCACTCATGGGAGTGGGACAAGCCCATTCCATGTCTCTACCCTTCTTACCAGTCTCAAGGTGGCTTCTTCTTCATGTCCTTAGTTGTAGCACTTTGGTTCAACTAGACTTCAGGTGATTCCCAATGATGGTTATTCTGTAGTTTCATCGTAATTTTGATGTGGTTGTAAGAGTCTTTATATATTAGTGACATTAATGGCCCAGGTTACAACCCCTCCCCCAGTTTACCAGTTGTCTTCTGAATTTGTTTATGGTGGGCTTTGTTCTGCTTTTTAAATTTTTAAGCAGTGTGATGCATCCTGGGTGAGTAAGCAACTAGTGGATGCTAGGAATTGGGTTCTTCATGGAAAACCCCAGAAGTCGCACTAAACCAAAAGGTTATATGCCTAGGTGAGCACCTCAGCCTGTCTGAGCCTGCTAGTTGATTAGGAACATAAGGTTTGTGGTGAACCCTACCATGCCTTTCCTCCAGGGCCATAAACCCAAACGAAAGACCCTCTACCTAGGGAGTGTTATAGATAGGACATGGTCAAAAATATAGGAAGGACATCTTTCAAAAAGCTGGAAGCTTGTTGTAGACAGAGCCAGCTTCATGAGAACGTGACCTGTACATTCACACAGGGTCCCATGCTTAGAAGGGCTCAATCTACTTGGTTTGATGCTCTGCTATTGGAATGTTAAAATTTATAGTAATTTTTGAACAGGGGACCTGCATTTTCATTTTACACTCAGCCTTGCAAATGATGTAATCAGTTTTGTCCCCATCCTCAAACCTCTGGAATCAGAATTTCTGTGGTGAGCGCCAGACCTCTAAATAAGAGGGCTTAAGTTCCATGGCTGCACTGCTTCCCAGCTGCAAACAATTCTCTGACTCTCTTATCCTATTTCACATGGGAAAGACATAAGACATAAATAGATGCATTTAACGTAGACGGCAAACAAGTGCGTGGTCCTCAGGACACTCCTCCCAGCAGGTCCTCATGCTGGCCTACTGTGACTCCCAAATCTGGCATGCATGCAAAACCAGGACGCCAGCTGCTAGGGCCTCTTGTCTGCATCTGGAAAACGCATGTGGAACTCATTGCTTCATTTGCCTATTGAACCCATATCTTGAAACCAAGGGCAGCCCTGCAAGTAGGCAATACAGCTGCTTGCCGGAGTTGAAATCCATGAATACTCTTGACTTCTAAGTTCTGAAATGAGGCCATGACCTGCTGGAGCCTTGTGGTGTCCTCTGCTTCTGAGTCAGAAGAAAGGGGCTGGCAAAGCCTTTATAGGTTGTCAGGACATCAAAAGGCCCTTATGCCCTTTTTATAATTGTAAAGGATTCAGCAACATCTGGATGAAATTTTGCCTCGAGCATTCAAAAATTCTAACATGGGGAAAAGATGATGAGCAAAATATGCTGGTCAGACTCCAAAAGCAGCAGAGGATGTGGGGGACCCCCAGATGAAACCTCACTTGCCTTGCCCATGTATAGTTCAAGCCAAACAAAAATGCTTTGTCTTTTTTGGAAACCCTTTTTCTCACTATCTATTCCAACAGTCATGAAGATCTGAGAAAGCAGATTTCAAACGCTGATGACCACATGTTTTGGAGGATGGTACATTCAGGGCACCACAAGCTGCTTCTTTCATACTTTCCTTTTCTAACTTGCTAGCTACAAATCAGAGCTCTTGCCTTCCATGTAGAACATAAGCCATGTCATCTATTTCTTTTATAGTCGCTCCAAGTCAAAAATGACCCAACTACTGAAATGGGCATTTTACACCTGCCAGGAATTTACCCTGGAGGAGTCCCTTTCTGCACTGTGTCCACTGCTAAGCTTCTTCCAAGGGTGAGGATAAGCATAAGGATTCCACTTCCTACTTGGCTTCTAGCACAACATCTCCAAATCAAACCAGCATATCCATGTCTGCTCATATTTCAGTATTTTTTTCTTTTCTTTTTCTTTTTCTTTTTTTTTTTTTTTTTTTTTTTTTTTAGTGGTTGAGCCAGAACTTGTAAAATTTGGAAGGGAATGGATTTTGTCTCCTCTGAGTGTTTAGAGATGAAGCATCATGACAGTGGGGGAATAGGTACTATGACAGGCATTTCAATTCTGACCTCTGATAGCACTCCTGGGAGCACTAGATGAATTAGCCTTCCTAGTCCTTCATCTATGACAATAGAGTCAGAGAGCCTTGTTCACAGGGGACCAAGATCTAAGCATGCTTTGCTAATGGAATAATGGCTGATCTGCCACGTTAAAGAAATGGAAGAGCTCACTTTTCGAGTGCATTTGCCCGTTAGGGCCTCTCTGATATGACTCATCACATTACCTGGTTTGTGAATCACTAATGCCCATTTCTCACCAACAGGAGCAGGTCCATTAAATTGAAAAGGCTGCCGAATACCAGTCATCAGACAAGATCTCTGAGGCAGGCTGGGCCAGTAGCTGTTCCAGACTCATTCCAGCTTTCCCTCATTGGAGAGACCAGGTCCCATGAGTACATGAATCTCTGCAGTGCAACAGATTTTAATCAGGAATAAGTAAACATATTTCCTCTTACAAATAAATATGCTCCAAACTGAGAAGGCAGAAAAGCAAACACGAATCCCTTCCAAAGACAAGCAAAGCTTCCAAATCATGTGGTGTCCACACTGGTGCTTTGTCTTTCTTGCCTCTAAAGACCTTGCCCCACTCTTGCAACATGCAAATATGTAATATGAAAAAAAAAGACAACCCATCTCACACCTGTTAAGATGGTCATTATTAAAAAAAAAAAAAGACACAAAACACACAAAAATTCAGAAAATAGCAAGTGTTGGCAAGGATGTGGAAAAATTGGAACGCTTGTATACAGTTGCTTAGAATGTAAATTGGTACAAGCCACTACGAAAAATAGTACTGAGGTTCCCTCAGAAATGAAAAATAAAACTACCACATGATCCAGGAATCCCATTTCTATGTGTATATCCAAAGGAACAGAAAATAATATCTCAAAGAGATAGTTGCACTCCCATGTTCATTGCAGCATTATTCACATAGCTAAGAGGTGGAAACAACCTAAATGTCCATCAACAAGTGAATGGATAAAAAAATATAGCACATACATACCATAAAATAGTACTCTGCCTTAAAAAAGAAGAAAATCCTTTCATATGTGGATTATAACAACATGGATGAATCTTGAGGATATTATGCTAAGTGAAATAAACCAGTCATGGAGGACAAATATTGCATGATTCTACTTATATGAGGAATCTCAAACAGTCAAACTGACAGAAGCAGAAAGCCGAATGCTGGTTGCCAGGGACTGGGGGGGAGTGCAAACTGGGGAATTGCTGTGCAAAAGATACAGAGTTCCAGTCATGCGAGATAAGAAAGTTCTAGAGATCTGCCGTGCAGCATTGTGCCTGTAGTTAACGATACTGTATTGTGCACTCTAAAAATATGTTAAGGGAATAAATTTCATGTTATGTGTTTTAACCACAGTAGAAACAAAGACAACCCTTTATTTGCAGAGGCATCAACAGTACCTGTAAGTAGCTGGTTGCAGGGGGCTGGTGATGGTCCCAGATAATGTTTACCAACCAAGAATAGTTGGGGGATGTAGGGGACCCAGAGCCACTGTAGGCACAGATTCCACTACCTTGCCTCCTTCACCCTTTATTATTATGATTATTTGATAGGATATATCACTTCTCCTCTGAAACAACCTAGATAAGACTATATGTCTAGCATCATTTTGAAAGGCCTCTTGACTGTGTCTATGAGTTTTTGTTTCTTCATTTGTTTGTCTTGTTCTTTTGTTGTTTTCAGTTTTACATAAGAAACAAAAACTCACGCACACAGACAATAGTTCAGTGGTTACCAGAGGGTAAGGGGGGAGAGGGGTGGTAGATGAGGGTAAGGGGGATCCAATATATGGTGATGGGAAGAGAACTGACCCTGGGTGGTGAACACACAATGGGATTTATAGATGACGTATTACAGAACTGTACACCTGAAATCTATGTAACTTTACTAACCATTGTCACCCTGATAAACTTTAATAAAAACAAACAAACAAAAAAAAGCCACTTGAATCGCCTATGCCTTCAAATGCAGCTCAAGCACAACAGGGACCCCAACAGACCGTGAGGAGAAGTGCTAGCAAGAGAGAAGACAGAATGAAGTGTGGAGCCAGGGCCTTGGCCTTCACCAGCGGGCCTCCCAGGTTACTGATTCTGCTGAGACCCGGGACAGCAGGTCTCAGGACCCGGAATCACTCCTGTTTGCTGACCAGGGGCCAAGCATTTCAGAGCCAGAACACCATACTTGACTGAGCTCACTTGGCTGTCATTCATGACTCTGTCCCCTCACGCACTTGCTCAGGCATTCATTCCACACACACTTGCGTACCATTGTGTGTCTGATGATACTATGCTGGGACTAGAGGGAGTGGCAGAGAAAGGTGGCCAGAGGTGCACAAAAGGAGGTGATCCATTGGCCTGGCCTCTACACCAATGTTTCCCAACTCACTTTAATGCAGAGAGTTCAGTGTGGAAAGCAGGTCTCATGTCTGTACAGAATAGAAGTGCCAGTGCTTTCTAGAAGTGCTATAGTATAGTGATCAAGAGAAAGGTCTTGGAGCTAGACACCCTGGGTTGAAATCCCTTTTGGCATCAATTGGGATAAACAATAATATTTACATAAGAGTTAGTATATGTGAAGCATATAAATATTTAATCATTACATGCATTCTACAATTTTTCAAATGTGTATATTATACATAATATAGATTGTATATAATGTCTGTATTATATATTATAATAAATGAAATATACATTTATTTTCAACTGTAACTGAATCTGAAGTAGCTTATTGTCATTTTGCATTTTTCTCAATCAACTAACTGATGCCAAAAAGAATAATTACTATGAGGGGATCATGATTTATTTGGATGTACAAAATAAAAGACAGTAGACCTCCTTAATGCATTCTGCCATGTTGCAGTGTGTCTCCAGCCATTCCTCTAACTGTTCAGTCTGAGCTTCAGGACTGACTGGGCCCAACTTTTCATCTCAGCTCCACTCCTCTGTCAATCATTCAAAAAACATTGTGTTAAGAACCTAATTATACTAAGGCCAAGATGAGACACTACCTCTTGGCTGGGAAACTTGCAACGAAGTTCCCCTAAATCTCATTGGCCTAAATCTCATTTTCTTCACTGTGAAATGGACATCTAAGTCCCAGTTTGTTTTGAAAATTAGATGAATAATACATGTTAAATCATTTTGCACAGTGCCTGACACAGAGAAGATGCTCAATAAATGTCCCCTTTCTTTCTTACTCATGAAGTGGCAATTGAAAAATGGCTGTATAACTTGCTTAATCTCCTAAATATGAGAAATCACATATGGTGCCGTGGTAGTCACAAGAGGTGGTGAAATATAGCCTGCTCTCTTCAAGCAGGGGCTGGGGAATGTTATAAAAATTAGATCCCATAAAGCAGATCTTAGCCAGGAGTTGCTGCTGTCCTTTGTGGGAAAGCCTGGGAACTGGTAGGAGACACCCTAGGCTGGAAATGCTCGATGGCTCAGAATTTAATCAGGTTGGATGTCAACATTTAGTTATGGATATGACTCCTAAAGGAGCTCTAATCTCTATCAATATCCTTTAGATAAACATGTGGGGCCCTGAGACCAAAGGGAGGTGGAATGGGGCTCTGAGTGCTGGGATGAAGGATGGGAGGATGGATGGAAGCAGACCATGAACATCAATTAAGCCCAGGCAGTGAACACTCATATGTAACATCATCCCTGTGGTTAGCATGGCATTCAGGGAAGTACGGAAAGAACACTGCAGTAATGATGATAAATCCCCACTGCATCAGGCATCAGGGTAACATGTGCTATGAACTTTGTAGAAGCCAGTAATGCATCCCCCCAACCTGACACAGAGAATACAGGAGTGATCAAGTTGGACAAAGACTCTGCCTTCATAGAGCTTGCAGTCTAGTAGGAGAGACAGATAACAAACACATGAACATATAATGCCAAGGGGTGATAACCAGTATGAAGCAATATGAATCATGGTAAGGAATCCGTGAGTGACACCATAACTGAGGCTGAAGGTAGAGGTGCTGTTTTCAGATAGAGTGGTCAAGGAAAATGAGTCTGAAGAGGTAGCTTTTTTTAATTATTAGTTTCAGGTGTACAAAACAATGTAACAAATAGACATTTACACCCCTCACAAGGTGATAACCCCTCCCACAATCTACTACCCCGCTGGCATCATATATAACTGTTACAATTCCATCGACTATATTCCCTATGCTGCACTCCACAGCCTGTGAATATATATATATGTATATGTATGTATATATACACACACACACACATATATACATATATGTATATATATATAGAGAGAGAATATATATACATATATATGTGTGTATATATATATATATATATATATATAGAGAGAGAGAGAGAGAGAGAGAGAGAGAGAGAGACATTCAGTATTATTCAGCTTCAGCTTCAGATGTACATCTATCGGTAGGTGACTGGATTAAGAAACTGTGGTACATTTATACAATGGAGTATTACTCGGCCATAAAGAAGAATTAAATCTTACCATTTGAGGAGGTGGCTTTTAAACAGAGGGGTGGAAGTGGAGGGGGGAGCAAGCCCTGTGAAGGCCTGGGGAGAGTGTTCCAGTCAGATGATCAAGAAAGTGCAAAGACCTTGAGGCATAAACAAGCTGGTGAGTCAGGAACAGCAAGAAGAGCAGCATGGGGGATGTAAAGGAAAGATCAGAGACGAGGTCAGAAAGGTAGCCAAGATACGACCACTGCTAACCATCACTATTGCTACCATCTTGGCCTAAGCCTCCACCATCTCTTGCCTGGATCCCTATAATAGCCTCCTAACTGGTCTTCCAGCTTCTGCCCTTGGGTTCCTTCAGTCTATTCTACTGGTTCCCAATCTTTAGGATCACATTAGAATCACTTTGGGAGCTTTTCAAACTTCCCTTGTCCATGTGACATTCTACACTAATTAAATCAGAAAGCCTGGAGATGAGTGCCAGGCATTAGCATTTTTTAACAATCCCTAGGTGATTGTAATATACAGCAAAATTTGAGCATCACTGGCATATTTTCAACACTGCAGCTAGAGTTATCCTGATAAAACAAGCCTACTCATACATCCTCCCTGCTTAAAATGCTTCAATGGCCTAGTTGCACTTAGAACAAAGTCAAACTTTTTCCTATGACCTACAAGGTCATAACTTGACCTTGTTGCCCCTAAACATGACCTAGCTGACCCCTGTTCATCTCTCTGCTGTCATGTAGGGGCATTCCATCCCTCACTCACCATGCTCCAACCACTGACCTTTCTGTTCCTCAAACATGTTGAGCTTCTCCTGCCTTAGAGCCCTGGTACCTTGAAATTGAAGCACTCTTCCTGATGAGATGTGCACGGCTGGCTCCTTCTTGTTAATCACGCCTCAGCCCTAACACCGTCTCCCCCAAGATGCCTTCCCTGACTCTTCTAGCTAATTTTGTACACACATACGTATAGATGATGTGTTGTGCAATCCAGACTGTCCTTTAGAAGAACTTATTTCCCCAACTGTTGGGAATGCTGCCAGAAATTGACCTTGGCTGGAAAGACCACAACTTTCCAGTCAAGGTCAGACTGTACCTGCATACAATGACTCATAATTGGTGAAGTTTAAGGACACAGCCACCTTGCCACAATATAGGACAATTCTAAAGGGCCTTCATAGTCTCAGCACTCACCAAGTTGTGGTGGGGGGTAGGATGTGACTGAAGCCTTGGCTGAGGATATGTCACAATCTGTCTCCCTCTGTCCAATCTTACTTCCTGCTATTCCACAAGATCACTCGATCCCAAGAGCATGCCCTAAAAAACATCCCAGCACACTAATTTCCATGCCAAAATCCAAGATGACTCAAACTGCTGGGGTGCGGTTGGTGCCAGTAATCTGAGGAAGCAAACACTAAGACATCTGCCAGACAGCTGGCACTGAGGCCCCTTTCACTGAAGATAGGTGGCACGAGAATAGCTCCAGCACAAGGTTTTAATTCAGTTAACACCTCTACCTATAGAAACTGGGATGTAATTGATACTGGTGGAAGAAAATTCACTAGTAAGAGTGGAATTGGGTGGCCTTTGATAAGTGCGATTGATGCTGTGGAGAAACATAACAAAAGACTATGAGTGATTAATGAGCAATTAAACACGAAGTGTGAAAACCAGAGGGCTTCCCTGGTAGAAGGCAAAGAAGTGCTCATCTCTTACAACCAGAGAACAGAGAAAGCTGAGGTCCAGGGATAGAAATTAATCACCTGAGTAGCAGAATTCCAAAGAAGCTTAAACTCCCAATCACAGGTCTGGTAGGCCAAGGTCAGGGTCCTGGTTAGGAAGGAATGGGGCCCCAAATCATGGGATGGGATACCTGGGTTAATTCCTGAAAATCTGGAATCTTCAGGATTCCCTGAAACTTTTGCATCAGCAAAAGAGGCCCTATTGTATAAATGTTCCCTCCTTTTGTGAGGATGATGGAGAGGCTCCTCTTGAAAGTGATATGTACTCTCTCGGGATCTGCACCTGCCTTCTCTCCTGCCCAAAAGACCAATAGTTAGGATTCTGTCACAATATAACCTGGTTGGGGGAAGTGCTAGACCTGCTAAGGGAGCGACAGGATTGACCTCAAAGGAGCAACTGGACCTAGTCAGTATGAACCAGCAGGAGCCAGTAGGGTACCATAGGACTGAATTCTAAGTGTACTGGATCAAGCGGGAGTCATATGTAAAATTGGATAAAAGACATTGATATTGGAGCACTCACTAAAGATACAAGATTTAACAATCTGTAAATGTCCCTGGATGAATGGATAAATGGATGGATGACTAAACTAATAACACAGTCATCTTAATCCAGAATTTGCTCTTCCTATCTTGTGAAAGGTCTCCATTTCCAGACCCAAAGCCCAAGAATTGTCTTTCACTAAATATTTTTTCAGGTACGTAAAGGATCGATCACTTAGTTTTTTATTCACTCTTCTATTCAATTATCCATTCAACGACAACAGTTTTTAAAGAGGCTGTTTGAATAGGAGGATGTGGGTCAAGCCACTAAATGAGCAGATTTATAACAGAAAAGAGGAACATGAAGTGCCTAGTGAGATTGTTACATACATATACACTTTAAAGACCTATAGATATACGGTGTAGGGGAGAAATTTTCTGTTTCAGCTGTGGCTTTCTTGGCAGTTGAAATAGTGAGAGAGATGGTAACATACTCTATAATGTCAACAACTTTTATTCCCAAATTTGCAAATGAGTCATCAGTTACTTCTGTCAATTTTTCTCAAGTATCATATAACAGCTGTAGTTTGGAAATTACATTGTTTACTGAGTCAACTATTGTTTCCTGTGATTGTCTGAAAGTGGTGTGTGAACAATTTTGGCAGCATCTTCCAGTATATTCTACTTCTTTAGTTGGCACAGAGAACAGTTAAGAGAAATTAAGATGCATGGTGCTTGTAAAACATGGCTGCAAATTATTTGACACTCTTCCCATTAAAATATGGGGTCCATGCCCCCCTCCCTTTGACTCTGGGTGGGCTTGTAACTTCTTTGACAATTAGAATATGGCAGAAGGGACTCTATGTTCCAAGACTAGGTCATGAAATTCTGCAGTTTCTGCCTCTCTTGAAACATTTGCTCCCTTTGAAAAGCTCAATCTCAAGATGCTCCCTCTCAGAAAACAGCTGTCATATTATAAGAGATCCAAGTCATATTGATGGCCACATGTAGGTGCTTTGGTCAACAGTCCTGGCTGAACCTAGCCTTGAAGACATAACAGTCTACATGTCAGATGTGTGAGTAAAGAAGCCTCCAGGTAATTCCAGTCCCCAGCTGTTCAAGTTACCCTGGTTATATGAGTCTTCCCAGCTGAGGCCCCAGAAAATCTGGAACAATCCTTACTGTGTACAAATTCTTAACCCACAGAATCTTTGCACATAATAAATGAACAGTTGTTGTTTCATGGGGTAGCCTGGGTAGTTTATTATGCAGCAATAGTAATTGAAAGAGAATAATAAAATGAACATTTTGGCTGAAGAACTGAAAGGTGGCAACATTTTAATACAGAATGTTGATAGATGAATAAATAAGTAAGTGAACTATAAAACGATTCACAAGGCAGAACGGGAAGGATGGCTTGGAGGCAATAGTCTCATTTTGAAGGTTAAATTATTAGACAACGTCCCTGGGTTATGGGATTATTCATATTTGACCCATAATTTAGGAGGAATAAAACACTCTATTACTTTAACTATCCAAAGGTCAGTGTTCTGACATACTCAGGCATCTGGAACATAGCCATCAATCTAGAAGTGAAAAAGATATGTAGCAATAAAAAAAAAAAACAAATAAGATGGATTGATGGATGAATAAAAGGATGGATAGATGGATGGACATAGCAAGTGTAGTGATAAAGTAGGTATAGTAAAAGGTTAATTGTAGGATATAGATATATGATGGTGTATTATATTTACTGCAGTATAACAAATAACTCCAAAAGTTAGTCCTTAAAACAGCACATATTCATTACTTTAAAGTTTCTGTGGATCAGGAATGTGGGCATGGCTTAGCTGGGTCTTCTGGCTCAGTCTCTCACAAGGTTGCAATCAAGGTATCGTCAGTGCTGTAGTCATTTTATGACGTGACTGGTGGGGGGAACCAAGTTTACTCAAGAGGTCATTGGCGGGATTGAATTCCTCACAGACTGATGGCTATAAACCACCTTTGGTTCCTTGTCACATGGGCATCTCCATAGGGCATCTCACAACATAGCAGCTGGCTTCCCTCAGAGTGAGCCAGTTATAGAGCGAGAGAGTCCTAGCAAGAGAGGAGTCACAGTCTTCTGTAACATAACCTTGGGAGTGACACTCCATCACTTTGACCATGTACTATTCATTAGAAGCAATGATTAGGTCCAGCCCACCCTGAAGGGGACAGAATTACAAAAAGACCCCAATCCCAGAATGTGGTGATCATTGGAGGAGTGGGGTCATTTTGGAAGCCTACCTACTACCGGCGGTCTGATGTAAAATGAACATTCTCATTACAAAATGTTTGGGGAAATTATTGTATGTGTATCTAAATCTATATTCTGTGCTCTGTGCAAAGCCATAGCAAACTTTAGGCTTTAATGTGATGAATTATACAAAATAAGGCACCAGCTTAGAAGCATTGAAGTATTTAGACAAAGAGAAAAGCAACAGCTAATATATAAAAGAGAGATTGAGAGAAAGTGTGTGTGTGTGTGTGTGTGTGAGAGAGAGAGAGAGAGAGAAAGAGAGAGAGAGAGACAGAGACAGAGAGAGAGAGAGAGAGAGAGAGAGAGAGAGAGAGAGAGAGAGAATGAGCACACTTGAGAGCTTGAGAGCTTGAGAGAGAAGAAAAAAGTTATCTAAGGCTATGTAGTGTTGGCACAAGAAACTCCATAGAGCTCATTGTTCCCGAGAGTGTAGGTAAAATAGAAGACAATAAAACAACAACAACAATAAACAACATGTATAAAACACTATGAGGCAGACACCATTCTAAACTCTTTACGCATATCAACAGACTTAACCCACACAACAAAGCAAGGGTGGTAATATTATTGTGCCCATTTACAGATAAGAAATTTGAGACACAGAAGGGTTAAACAATTTTCCTAAGCTCATAATGTAACTCTTAAATCATCAAGATGAACTTATATTCACTCTTTTAAGAAGGGAAAGAAACATGTACTATGCCTTAGAAAGATCTTCAACTGAAAGAGCTCAAATCAAAAGCATTCTTGAGCTGAAGGCTGTAAACTTGAGTTATCTGAAATGTTCCCTTATATGGAGAAGCAGAATTCTGCTGCTTCCCAGAAGAGTCATTCTCTGACCTATGAAGATTTCATCCTTTCTTCTTAAACCCCTGTTTTTCTGCTCCAGAAGCCTTGCAGTCATGGCAACCTACCAAGCTTGTGATCCTACTTTGTGAGATAAAGTACAGGACTCAGGTTCAATTGGAATTTCAGATAAACAACAAATACTTGTTAAAGTGTATGTCCCAAATATTGAATGGGACATACATAGAAAAAAAATATTCATTGTTTATCTGAACGTCAACTTTAACTAGACATCCAATATCTTTATTTGCTCATCTGGCCATGCTATCCCTAACAGAACTCTCCTGCCAAGCCCCTGAACCTCCCACGCCCCTCTCTTTGAATCCCCCAGGACTTTGATTTCCACCTTTCCACCTCACAAGCCTTAACGGAAGAAAAACCAGGGAATCTAAGCTCCAGCTGCCAGGAGCTACACAGGGCTGGGGAATTGCTCCTGGCATCCACAATTAGCCCCGGAGCACATTTTCCCATAGAAACAATGATCTTAATGGCCACAGGCTCCCTAGTGCTATGGGCCCTGTGGTCCAGCCATATTCTGGGTTAAATAGGCTTTTGTGCACTGGCCTGGGAACCTTCTCACCATTTGTAACATTGTTTCCATGGGAAAATTGCTTCTCAAGTTCCAAACAACTGACTTACAAACAAACTTTTGGAACAAAACACATTGGTAAGTTGGGGAAGGCTTGTAGACTCTCCCAGAGTCATTCAAAGGCCGGTGACTTCACTCCAAGATGTTAGCAACATTTAGGACTACTTAGCATACCAAAGGGAGGCCACTGGATTTGCCAAAGAAACTTTAATAAGCAAACAGACAAGACTGACAGATCCATAATAGACAAGCTGACTCCGCCTTTGATTGGTTACATAGGCCAGCATTTACTTTGAATGATTTCCCTTAATCAAACACATGCCTTATCTGGACAGGCAGGACACTTATCTGACTAAGTGGGTGGTTATTAAGGAGATGGCAGGTACTCTGTATCTAATTGCACATTTAGTACCCTTTCACAGACACCAGTGCTCCAGAGGAAAGACAAGCTTATTTTTTTCCTCCATTGTCTGATACTTTCAGTGTTTCATTGGTTTGTTCACCTTGATGAAAACAGAGAAATTATGCAGCTTTCATCTGCTTCTTTGAAAGGCATATGGAAAACTCTGCTTTGGTGGGGGGAATGTTAATTCCAAAAAAAGTACTTTGAGGTATTCTGAGAGGAGGCCTCCCATATTGCTGAAATTACATGCAACACTGCTGCATTTGCATAGCAAATGTGACAAGATGGTTACTTAAGAGACTAAAACATGAGAAATATCATGTACAGAGATACCTTATTTCTCATTAATTATTATTCGAAATAAAATGTAATGCCAGGAGCTATAAGGTGCCAGAAATAGAAGAAGGAAATATATCATCATGTATTTAAAAACCCTTACAGAGTATAATAATAATTAAGAAATTATTACACTACTGATCTTTTAAAAGCAGTGTAACCACCTGTTCACGCCTTTATTAATCACCATTTTTTTTCTTCCTTAACAATGAATAGCAAAGATTATTAAAGGGAAGAATACAAAAATGGAGATTCTGAGAACTAATTTATATCATGTAGCAAAAGGATATTAGAATGCATCATTTTAATTAAGACTTTCAGTAGTAGAAAAAGTCACGTTTTAGGTCTGGTTTATAGCAACATATAATTTGACTTAAAAGAATAGTAATACATATTAGAAATTATTGTTGATACTATTAATTTGCTCTAAAATTAGCTCTAAGAGATTCTTTTTTCTCCTCTGAGCAGCAAGCAATCACAACCAGAAAAATGTGTTTACTGGGTAGATCAGAGGGATACATTTAGTCAAGGCTGTAAGCACGGGGGCAAGTAGGGGGGCTCAAGGAGGAGGGTGGGCAAGGGCTCTGCCTATACAGAAAAGCTTGATCTCCATGTCCCATTCGGCTGAATTCCTGCCCAGGTAACTGGTGTGTGACCCTCATGGCTACTAGGGAGATATTGGTGCCACAGGGGATAAGGCCAAATGCCTGTTTAAGGACTCTGAGCAGGTTCTGACAGGGGCATTTTCTTGAGCATGTGACCCCGGCCAAGTCACTTAACCTCCCTCAGATGCATTTCCTTTTTTTTTTCTTTTGGCAGAACCTTTCCAAACTTTATTGGAAATTTTCCAAAGGTCTTGGTTATTGTTATTTAGAAAATTATGAATGTAGAAACTGCTACTAACACATAAAGGCAATTAAGACCATCTATTCTGGTAACAATTTTCATATAAACACTAAATTGTTTTATAGATTGAATTATGAGAACTGTAGCTATCACTGCTTATTCAGAAAGTTGATATTTTTATTTTTTAAATTAACATAAAGTAAAATTGACTTTTGGGGGTGTATAGTTCTATGAATTTTAACACATGTACAAATTTGTGTAACTACCAACTACAATCAGGTTACGGAACAATTCCATCACCCTATGAACCCTCCCCCTTGTCACTGCTGTCCCTTTATAATGACACTCTTCCCCTACCCTAACCCCTGGCAACCACTGATCTGTTCTCTATCACTACTGACTTATCTTTTCAAGATCGTGATATAAATGAAACCATACAGCATGTAGCCTTTTGAGATTGGCTGATCTCATTTCGCAATGCTTTTGAGATTCACCCAAGTTGTTTTGTGTATCAATAGATCTTTCCTCTTTGTAGCTTTGTGATATTCCATTGCATGAATGTACCACAATTTGTTTAACCAGTAACCCACCAAAGGACATCTGGGTTGTTTCTAATGTGATTATGTTTCCAGTTGATTACTCAAGTGATTCTGAATAGATCCATAAACATTCATGTGCAGGCTTTTGGGTGAATGTAACTTTTCATTTCTCTAGGGAATGGTGATTGCTGAATCATATGATAAGTATATGTTTAGCTTTATAAGAAATTGCCTGTTTTTCAGAGTGACTCTACTATTTTGCATACCCACCAGCAATGTGTAAGAGTTCCAGTTGCTCTGCATTTTTGTCAGCACTTCATATTGTCAATATTTTCTATTTTAGTCATTTAATTTTAGTCATTGTAATTGTATTTCATTAACATTTCACTAACGTCTAATGATGTTGAACATCTTTTCATGTTCTTATTTTCCATCTGTATGTCTTCACTGATATGTCTGCTGAAGTATTTTGCCCAACTTTTCAAAAATCGGGTTGTTTCTTTAATGTTGAATTTTGAGAATTTAATATATGTTCTGCATACAAGTCCCTTGTCGGATATGTGGTTTACAAATCTTTTTCTCCCAGTCTGTGATGGCTTTTTTACTATCTTGATAGTGGCTCTGGCAGAGCAAAATGTTTAATTTTGATGAAGTCTGATTTATCTTTCTTTTGCTTTTATAGATTGTGTTTTTGGTCTCATGTCTAAGAAGTCTTTGCCTAAATTCAGGTCAAAGTGTTTCAGCTTTTTAAAAAGTTTTCCCAGTTTAGGTTTTACATTAAGATCTATGGTACATTTAAACTTAATTTTTATATGAAGTGTGAAGTTTAGGTCAAAGTTGATTGTTTTGTCCACGGATGTCCAATTACTCCAGCACCATTTGTTGAAAAGGCTATCCTTCTTCCACTGAATTGCTCTGTGCCTTTGTCAAAAATAAATTGACACTATTACCATTTGCTTAGACCAGGGAGTAGCAGCATATTATGGCCTACAGGCCAATTCTGGCCCACCACCTATTGTTGTAAATACAGCTTTATTGAAACACAGATAACATATCATGTATTTACATATTGTTTACATTTTCTCTATGGCTGCTTTCGTGCTATAAGAGCAGAGTTACATAGCTGTGACAGAGACCAGTGGCTTCTAAAGCCAAAACTCTTTTCTATGTGACTCTTTACAGAAAAAGTTTGCCAACTTCTGGTTTCGGCTACTGCAATAGCCCTTTGCACTTCAATGAGCAGAACTGTTAGACTATGACCTTGGCAGTTCATTCTGGGTTGCCTGGAGAATAAGCTCGCTGGGCTGAGGGTTTCCCATTCTAGAAGGGAAGGGGCTGCACCCAAGCTCAGATTCCCATGAAACTGCTGCCTTCTTCACTCCAGCAGTGGAGATTATAACATTCCTTGGGCAGCTGGCATTTCCAGACAACTCCTGTAAACCACTGGCACCCCAAATCCAAACTGCCTGTTACTCAGTAGCTTGTGTAGTCCCCCATCAACAAGACTGCTCCTTTATGCTTGCCCTATAAAAGGGTGGACTAGGAGGGGGGTATGTTCTCCTTACTGAGACCCAGCAGTGATCTGGCCCTTGACTCACCTCTCTATAGGATGACAGGAGAATGAAGGGTCTATGCCGTATTTTCCTGGCTATCCTGGCCCTGTGAATTTTTACTTTTTTTCAATAAAGACCATTCCTTAAACCATATGATGTGGTTTTGTGAAATTGACCCTGAAAGCTGGTGCGTAACAGCTGACAACCCTGACTAGATCAATCTTGCATGCCGGTAGGGGCCCTAAAGGGACCCACCTAGCACATCCTAATAACCCACCTCCCTGCATCCAAGTTGACTCTCCTCCAGTTTATTCTTCACACGACAATTAGATGGGTCTTTCTAAACAAATTTATTGTGTCCCACACCTTACTCCCACAAGCCAATTTAAAACACTTCAATGACTTCCTATTGGTCTTAAAACAGACTATAATTTTTAACATGGCTTAATAATAGCCCCTGTTTTTCTCTCTGGTCTTATCTCCTGCCATTCTTCTTCCCTTCTTCCAGCCAAACAAACCAGGATTTAGTCTACCTCAGTGAATGTTCAATGTACACTTCAAAGGAATATTTAGTCTGCTGTTGGCGGCTGGAGTATTCCATAAATGTCAATGACTTCCTCTTCGTTGATGGTGTTGTTCAGTTATTCTATATTCTATATTATTTTTGTCTACTAATTCTATCAATAACTGAGACGGGAGTGTTGAAGTCCTGCTATACTTGTAGATTTGTCTTTTCAGTTCTGTTAGTTTTTGCTTCATATATTATAAATCTCTGTTGCTGATGTATACACATTTTGGGTTGTTACATTAACAATTAAATAAATATGTCTGAGTTCAAGGAAGAAAAATAACCTGTTCAAACCTTATTCCAATTTATTTGCAGGTAGTTGTGCTTGTGTATTCTCCTTATTTGCTTAATTTCTTAAAGGCTCTTTCCCTCCGCTTCCCCCCATTTGCTTTGTATTTTAAAGAGAACGACTTTGGGTTTTTTTGCTTATCGTGTAAATAGCATGTTATGCATGGTGTAGTCAAGATGTGAGGGGTTGTGATTTTTAAATCTGTGTCTTTAAAATTTTGCTTTGCATTTTAGAAATGTTTGCTCTACTTTTAACTATCATGTTGCAGTTTCCTTTTACTTTCCAGCTTCATTTCACTACCCCAAAGTCTCCACTCCTGTTTGACTATCCACTCTACTCCCCTTCATATTTCCATTTACATCAAGGCTGACTCACATATACTCACACTGAGATTTGTTTCTGGTAAAGTATGCAAAGATAAAGCTATGTACACTAGAATTTTGTGTGAGGGGAACTCACAATGGGGAGAGGCTTTGTATAATCCATGTGTGTTTTTTTTGGGGGGGAGGGCTTTATTTATCTCTGTTCTTTGGCCTTTTATCAAACAAATTCACACAGCTCTTCTGTATCCTATTTGTATTTCCTTGTTTAAAAATCACTTTGATGTGTGTTTGATCCACACAAGGACCACTTGACACAGGGAACATGGTTGCTCTTCTTGAACAGATTAGGAAACTGAGGCTCACCCAACAAAGGGGCACCATGGGCTATGCACTCAACTAGGCAGCTTTCCCGTGATTGCTTTTTTATTCTACTCATTCATTTAATTATTTTACAAATATATTCAGCACTCTTAGGACGTGCCAGTTTCTGTGCTAGGTGCTAGGCGCTGCTCCTGTGTTGCTCCTGGACTCCTGAAGGAGACAGATGAGACACCTTCCTTTAGAATTTGGGCGGCAAAATCCTTTTTGCTTAATTGACTTTTTATTTCCACATCAAGCCTAGGCATGTTTCAGGCCAGGCCAAATTGAAACAGAAACTAAGAAAAGAACACAGAGATAGCAGCAAATCAGGGCTCAAGAGCTATTATGTACCACACCTGACTCAGCATTTAACTCTAGGTATGACCTTAGACAACTCGGTTCCCCTCTCTGGGTCTCAGTTTTTCTCTTTTTAAAGAGAAGTGCTAGATTCAGGGTACTAAGAATCTGCCTTTAAACAGTCATGTTAATTGGCTTTCACTATCTATTCAAAGATACACTAGGTCAGTGGCTCTCCGTAAAGAATGGGGAGCTACATTCCCCAAAGTGGAGTGTATCAGATTCTCTGAGTGTGTGCAATTTGCAAGGGCACTCTTAATATTATAATTGATTATTTCAAAAGGGGGAGGAACCTACTGATTTTTTATTGCAAACTGCAGAATGCAAAGTTAATGAAGTCTTCTGGGCTGATGAGAACATATACTCAATTTTAGAGTGGATATGAGGGGAGCAGTAGCATATTACCCATCAACTTAAAGGGTCGGTGGGTTTTGCAAAGTAGAGGATGCCCTGCTTTGCTTGCAGGAGTGACACACAGTGCTGGGTGTGGCGCCACAGACCCTTTGGCCACCCCTTTGTCCCAAGGAGCTCCTGATGGGTTGTGATGGATGTCACTCTGGGCCTCCTTCCTCAAGGTCCCTGCCTGTCTCTTGGGGGGTGGAGAGGAGGTATTTCCACTGCAGTGCTCTCTCCTTGCCACAGCAGCTCTCCTCCACCACTGACTCACTGACTGAGTTACTGCCAGCTACATGCCAAGTGGCTGATTACTTAACCATTTACCTTGTTTTGATGTCTTCTATAAACAATCTAATTTTGATTTTGCTCTCCATATTGTGCTTTTTCTTTTTCGGTCTCCCAACTTGTTGACTTCAGCAAGCATGCCCTTGCTGCCCAATGTGTTCTTTATTTCATCTCTCATTTCATTTAACCCGTCTGTTTACACTGTCACTCACTCTCACTGGTTTTCATCTTCGCCTCGCCAATTATCACATCGGTTTACACCCCTTCTCCCAGCCTCATCTGCAGCTTTTTTCTATCTAGCATTTATCCAACCATACCTGTCTGTCATATTCTTGTAGATTGCTAGACCTGAAGCATCGATTTTCCCCCTTTTTGCCTGAGAAAATAGTTACTAGCTAAATGATTGTGCTTTTCAAGCCTCCCCTACTAGAAGCCCACAAATTATCATTGATCAAGGACTTTCACTAAGTGCATCATTAAGCAAACACTATCCTTTAACACACCCCAAATCTGTCTTTCCCAAAAGAAGGGAGCAGGGGAGAAGACCACGGCGATTCTGTTGCTAAGTTATATGAATGCGGCATGAAGAGCGGCCCTTTATCTCAAGGAGGCCTGCTCTCTTCTGTACACAAGCACATAACTGGCAGTGACATAAATCAATTTTTTACGGATTAACACAGGCTTCCATGCAGAAGACAGGCAGGACTCCTAGTGACTCGCATCTGAAGAATGCTCCTGATTTTTTTTCTTGCCCCCTTTAAGATAAAATAAATGAAGAAGCTTGGAGTTGAAAATCTCCTGAATGCTAGCAAGCTCTGTTGAACGAAGCAACTTGCCACGCACTGCTGAATTCTCCTTGCTCCCAGAAATGCCACACGAGCAGCTTTCCAACCTCCACCTCTGTGGCACCCCATTGAAAGCCACTGTTTCTATTTCAACTGCTAAATGTGGCCACTGACTCCTCATTTACCCCTTAGAAGCCCAGCAAAAATTCAAAGTTGGAGGGAGGAAGGCACCTGGGAAAAGCCACCCAAGAGCAAATATCAAAATGCCAGCACCCTGCATGTGCTTAAAAAAAAAAAAATCAGGAAAACCCAGTGGGAGACAATAGGCCATCCCTCTTCTTCCTAAAACTCCAGTAAGCTTCACTCTGCCCAGAACAACCTTTGAAACGGAAAGGGGGAAAAAAGAAAGAGGCGATGATTAACAAAGAAGAAAAGCCGTGCTTAGATGGTGACTTTATTTCCTAGATACACCTTTCCTGCCTTATTAAGATACCTCTGGAGTGGATGAAAGTACTTGGCATCCAAAGCAGGTAGTAAGGGCCCATCAAGATCTACCATGTCAGCTTCCTAATGCCTTACCAAAGGTTTATGGAAGAATACACTCATCTTGCTACTCTCATTGGTTTTAAAGTGTTACAGGAAGACAAACGCAATGCCCCTTGCTTCATGCATTTTTCCCCAACCATTTCCGACAATGCCTTTCATGTATAAATCATACCTCTCTGATAGCATTTGGCTGGGCCTATCATATTAACAATGGGATCAAGACAAGGCCAGAGGTCTGAGTAAATGCATTATGTTCACTTAAAGATGCAGAACTATGCTCACAACATATTAAACGCCAGAGAGCAGTGGGCTATGTGCATGCTATAGTTTTACTGGTGATAGAACTTGGGATTTGTAGAATGGTAAATATGTTATTGGAACTCTCTATATACGAGGTCTGACAATCAGCTTCGTGAACTTGTTGCAATGATGTTGCTAACCTTTTCTGTTATCAGAGGGATTATTCATGATGAATTTGTACCAACTGGACAAACAGTTCACCAAATTTACTATGTGGAAGTGCTGAAAAGGCTACATGAAAAAGTTACATGACCTGAACTTTTCCCCAATAATTCATGGCTCATGCATGATGACAATGCACCAACTCACAGGGCACTGTCTGTGAAGGAGTTTTTAGCTAGGAAACAAATAACTGTATTGGAACACCCTTCCTACTCACCTGACCTGGCCCCCAATGGCTTCTTTCTTTACCCAAAGATAAAGGAGATATTGAAAGGAAGACATTTTGAGGACATTCAGGACATCAAGGGTAATATGATGATGGCTCTGATGGCCATTCCAGAAAAAGAGTTCCAAAATTGCTTTGAAGGGTGGACTAGGCACTGGCGTTGGTGCACAGCTTCCCAAGGGGAGTACTTCAAAGGTGACTGTAGTGAATTCAGCAATGAGGTATGTAGGATGAGTTCATGAACTTAATTGTCTGACCTCATAGACATAGTTGAGACTACATCATAAGCGACAATAAAATGGAAAAGCTATCCTTCCTGATGGTTTTACGCAACCCAAGCTTAAGTGACCTTTTACCTGTTTGTCCTTATGCAATAGAGGAAACAAATTCAGTGCTCCAGATACTAGCAGTGGGTCTAAAGACTCTTGTGAATCAAAGATCACCACCCTGCCTGGTCCTCTGGCCCTAGGCTTGGAGCTATCTTTGGCTCCTTCCTATCCCCTTTTCTCTGCCTCTCATCAATTGTCATGTCCTGTTGTTTCTCTGTCTTATAGACTCTTCTATCTGCTTCACCCTCTCTGTGGCTGTCCCCACTCAGCACTGTATTACTTCTTGTTGGGCTACTATAATGATTTCTCTGCCATTCCAACCAATGAATCCCTGCCATTCCACCCAACGAATGCACCTGTGCCATTCCACCTACCATACTGTGGCCAAGTGCCTATCCTGAAATGCAGCCCTAATCATATGCCTCCTTTCTCTCACCTCTTCCATTGCAAAACCTTGAAAGGCTTCAAGTTCCTTGTGTAAGAAAGTCCTACCTGCTTTGCCCTGGCATTTGAAGTCATCCTCCCTGAGAGTCCAGGAGACCCACCAGTACAGTACCACCTGTTTATACCAATATTTTGCTACTAGTTGACTTTATGTATCCTCTCTTCTATCCAAATTAAGCTACTTGCTGTTCCCCATATGCGTAGCAGACTTTCCAAGCCTTGGTTCCTTGCTTCAACTATTCCTTCCGTCTTTCACAACCTGACTCCATCCCATGCCTACGTATCCAAATCTTACTCATCCTTCAAGACTCAGTTCAAAGGTCAGTGTTCCCCCATGAAATCTCCTCTGTTTCTGAAAGCCAGAGATGATCGCTTCTTCTTCTGATCCCCCAGAATACTTGCTCTTTGCCTCTGTTGTCACTGTTTGTCCTGCATTAGCATAATTCCTCCTTATACATATAACAGCATTTTTTATTTTCAAAAATTGTCATATATCTTAATTCATATGATCTTCTTAATAACTCTATAACATAGGTAGGCTTCACTATCCTTATCTTACAGATTAAAAAAAAAAAAAAACCTGAAGCTTAGAACAATGAAATGACAGTTTGTAGCAGACGTGGGAATCAAACCCAGGTTTGCTCTTCCAATTCCGTCTTTTAACCGCTGCTTGGAAATACGAAAGAAAAAATGTGGCTGGAGTTTCTTTTTGACAGGGGAAAACAGCTTTTAATTTGATGATAATCAGTTGTTTGACTCAATTCATCTAGCTATCTCCTCCCTGTAAGTGATTTGGGTGTATAGATACCATAGGATAGTGAAAAGGATAAGTTTAACCTGTGATCTGCCACCTCTGTTTTATATGTTCTTGGCAAACCACTTTCCTGCTCTGGGCTTCACTTTCCTGATCTGTGAAATAGACATAATTGTGCTTACTTAGTCAGGATTAGGAAAATATATTTACTAAGTACATAGGAGGTATTCAACAAACAGCAGAGGATCAGTCACCACCACCTTTTTGCTTATGTGCCTGGACGTTGCCTGAGATCAGAGGAATTCATTGCAGTTTTCCATCCCCTTTGGGAAATGGGGAATGAGGAGATAAACACCCCTACTCCTTCCACCAACTTTTACCTGACTTCTGTGCTAGGGTAAATCAATGGAGCAGATTGTTTCTGACATTTTCCAAGTGAGATGAGCTCAGAAGTATCCCAAAGAGCCAATTTTCTTTTTTAGAAGCAGCTTCATGCAAATGATTAGTCTTTTCTCATAGGTCTGACCAGAGCACACCCAGGGATGGGAACCAATCATTTGGATTTAATGCAAAAGATCAATTTGGGATAGGGCCAGTTTGTGCTGATTGGCTAATTTAATTCAATCATCTAGAGAGCACAGTGCTCGATAGACCAAGGGTTCCAGATTGATGTATGTGGTGATTGTTTGGCCATGCTGTAGCATGCTGTCCCAATAATTCCATCTAGCCTCCTCCTACTTTGTCATTAGGACTTCCTCCTGACCATTTACCAAGAGATTGAATGATTGATTAAAAATGGGAATAAATAATAGAGATAGAGATAAGATTTTTTTAATGCAGTATACATACAGAAAAGTATTAAAAAGCCAATGAATTTTCAAAGTGAACATACCTATGGAATTTTACCCAGGTTAGGAAATAGAATATTACCTGGATCCCAAAAGTTGCCCTCATGACCCCTTCTAACCACTACTATCTCCTCCAGGGAAGATCAATTTTGCCGCAAAGACAGATAACAAAGGGATGTAACATCTAGAAGGCAATCAGTATGGGAGGCAAGACACAGAGCAGTGAGTAGGAGTTGGACATGTGGTTTTTAACTGTTAGGCTGGTCTCTTTCTAGACACGCTGTGATAAGATCACAAGTAAAATGGCAGCCTGGGAACTGGATACACTGGCAGTGTGATTGCGGACAAGTTACTTCACATTTCTGATTGTAAAATGGAGAAACACCCTCAAGGCATGTGTGCTGCTGAAGAGATTGACTATGGTTACCTTCCTCTGCTACAAAAAGCATGTTATTTGAGCAACCTATTTCTTTACTGTTTATTTAAAACCATATCAAGTGTTTTGATTGAGTAGAGAGTGCCTAGTTCAATTCGGAAGTTGAGGCTGCACTACAACAACTGGATTGTATATTTTATTTAGCAAGCAATTATCCTTATTAATTGCCAAGAAAAAGAGTTTTAATTCTATTTCACAAACATTGTTATTTGAGGACTGGTGTTCAGGGTGACACCTGTAAAAACAATACAGTGACCCTTCCTACACACTTGGACTTGTTTGACATCTTGGAGATTACCTCCCTTTACTTCAACAGGCCTCGGCCACAACCCCTGAAAGTCCCTCTCACTAGAGCTATAAGTTTACTTTAATTGCCATCCCAGCCTTAATCTATGTCAATAGCAGCGGCTGCAAGAGGTGAAGCTTTGTGTCTGCTCTCACCAACAGATACAAGGCTGGTTCTTACAAACATCCCTGAGGACCAGGCTACAGATGCCCAAGAGTTAATTCTCCCTGCTTCATCAAATAACTGACATGTTTCTGGGCAATCAAGGCCCAATCTCAGTTCTGCCACTTGCAATTAATTAGGACTGCAGGCAAACACTGAACAGAGACCAATGGTACTTCCCCATGGGGAGGGCTACAGTTCTTGGGAAATAGGAGAATACAGAGGGTCCAAGCACAGTGATGAGTAAACTGAGAAAAAGTAGGATGTTGTGTTCAGAACACCTTCCGCAAATTATTTTTGTGAGTTGCTCAGATCTTGTTATGGCCATTTTTTTAAAGTCACATGTATTATGATGGGTTGAGAAACATATTGCCTTTTCTGTTTTTTCTAAATAACACTTAGGCAGATGTCATTGATGATGATGTCATTCACCATCTAGAACAATGAATATTTCCCACTCATGATTTCAAATTGTTTCTTTAATTCGTAAACAGTACACACAATGTGTACACAAAAATGTAATGACAAAAAAATACTATAATTGCTATAATAAAATTATTTTTTGTTAATAAGAAAAGAACACTTAGAAAGCATGGTGATGGGTATTGGTTCAAATCCATTTTTAAAATTAATATCAATAATCATGGCTCCTTTTACAACAAATGCTGCTGGAGAAACTGACTATCCACATGCAAAAAATAAAGTTGGAATCTTACTTAACACCACATACAACAATTAACTCAAAATGGATCAAGGACCTAAATGTAAGACCTAAATCAATAAAACTCTTAGAAGAGAACATAGGACAAAAGCTTCGTAATATTGGATTGATTGGCAATGATTTCTTGGATATGATACCAAAGGCATAGGTAACAAAAGAAAAAATAGACAAATTGGACTTCATGAAAATTTTAAAATTTTGTGTATCAAAAAACACTATCCACAGAGTAAAAAGGCAACCTATAGAATGGGAGAAAATATTTGAAAATCATATATATGATAGATTCATATCCAGAATGTATAGAGAACACCTGAAACCCAACAACAAAAAAACCAAACAACCTGATTGAAAAATGGACAAAGGACTAGAATAGGCATTTCTCCAAAGAAGATAATATGAATAGCCAATAGCATGAAAAGATGCTTAACATCACTAATAATTAGGGAAATGCAAATCAAATTTACAATGAGATTAGTCTAGTATTAGACTAATCTGGGAGATCACTGCATAAATTATATAAATGTCTAATCACTATGTTGTACACCTGGAACTAATATAATATTGAATGTCAACTGTAATTGAAAAAATAAGCAAAAAAAAAAAAGAAAGAAAATTATGCAAGCTTATTACAAAGGAAGAAAACTACAATGAGATATCACTTCATACCCATTAGGGTGGCTACTATCGAAAAGGCAGAAAACAAATGTTGGTGAAGATGTGGAGAAATTGGAATTCTTGTGCATTATTGGTGGGAATATAAAATGGTTCAGCTGCTATGGAAAACAGTATGGCAATTCCTCAAAAAATTTAAAAAATAATCCCCACATGATCATTAATTCCACTTCTGAGTATGTACCCAAAAAATCGAAAGCAGAGTCTCGATAAGATTTTTGTACAACCAGGCTCATTCACAATAGCTAAAACATGAAAGCAACCTAAGTATGCATTGGCCAATAATAGATAAGCAAAATGTGGTCTATCTGTACAATGGAATATTATTCAGCCTTTAAAAAGAAGAAAATTCTGTAACATGCCACAATACAGATGAACCCTGAGGATATTATTTTAAGTGAAAAACGCCAGTCACAAAAAGACAAATACTGTATGATTCCACTTATATGAGGAACTCGGAATAGTCAAAATCATAAAGACATAAAGTGAAATGGTGGTTGCCAGTGGTGGGGAGGGGAAGAATGGGGAGTTATTGTTTAATGGGGACAGAGTTTCAGTTTAACAAGAAGAAAAGTCATGTGGATGGGTGATGGCGATGGTTACACAACAATGCGAATGTACTTATTACCAATGAACAGTACAGGGAAAAAATGGTTAAGATGGCAAATTTTCTGTTATGTGTATTGTATCACAATTAGAAAAAAAAATAACCATGGCTTCCATGATGCTTTGCTCCAAGCCTTCAAAACAAGCACTTGGTAATACCTGGTAGGATGCTTCTTGACCTCTGAACAAAGGAAAGATACATTCTTTACTTTCTGGCTTCTTTTTCACAATGCCTAGCCTTCCCCTGCCCCACCTCCACCATCCAATTCCATCTTATCTTGGGGCCCATCCCACCTCAATGCTCCCACAGGCACCAGCCCCTGTCCTCTCCCTACTATCTACAGGCCTTACTCTGCAGGGCCAGACACTCTGAGCTTTCCAGTCAGAGTAGATTGGAGGTCTCTCTTTATAAACTCTGCTATCCCTAGCAAACCATTGCTCATGCTTCTGCCCCCTTGGGAAGCTTTCCCACACCCACCCAAGAAAAGCTGATCCTCCTCCTCCTTGTTGCCACGGTTACATGACTTAGAGCCCAGCACTGACTCCTTTGCATGGGAATAGATTGTTCATCTCTTGGTCGAACACTCCATAACCCCCCGCCACGAGGACTAGGGGCATAGTTTTATTATTTTCCTCTACATCTTTAGCTTTCAGCCCAGTGCCTCGCACAGAAGGGGCACACAATCATCCCCCAGATTAATGAATGAGTATTTGTGCTGACTATACACTGTGAGAAATTTCAATTGCCAGCTTCTTTTGTCTAATTTTTTCTCAAAAAGTAATAACAAAGTAATAATATTTTAAATGTTTCCTACATTCAACCTAAAGTAGAAGCTTGTTTTACTGACATATCTACTTGCACTAAAATATAACTAGAAAACCCTAACCAAGTTACTCTTCCAGTAGCCTTCCTGTCAGCCTCCCTTCTCTCTTGTCAGCCTTACTTTCCTCTTTCCTTCCAGCTCCCCCAGTGGACATTCTAGGGCCTCGTCTTCTAGGCTCATCACACTCCTTGACTTTAGATTTGACTATTTGACTGTATTTGGGGAGCTGAAAGAGTCACATTTACTCTCACGTTAGCTGGGTATTCAGTTGCCCCACAACTAGCCCCCAAACTGCTTCTCCAGCCTCATATTACAGCTTCGTTTTTGTTTTAAGTTATCCCGGACTACTCCCCTTTTTATTACATATATCATTACTTCATACTTTTGTTCAAACTGGGCACCCCTGTAACTTCCTTCCCTATCCTTTTGGCTCCCTGCCATCTTATTCAGGTTCATACCAACCCCTAATATCACCTGCACAATGGAATGAGCTGCCTCCTGCTCTATGCTCCCATGAGACTTTGTGTACACGTCCCTGATTCCATAGATCCTTTGTATCTTACAACATTATTATCTGTGTATCTGCCCTGCACTAGTCTCCATACTTTTCTGTCTTCTCCATGTTATCTCTAGTACCTGCCCCAAATCCAGTGAATGCTTATTAAACCCAAAAGACCTACACGTTGTCCTCCAAATAGCATTTCATTTAACATCGACCTTAAAATGTGCTTAGATAAAATCAAACAGATTGAAATTTTAAAACAGAATTTCTCTCTATTAACTTTTCTGAAAACAGTTTCTTATCAAGACAAAGCAAGTCCATCATAATTAGCTGGGAATTATTTTGTAAGATTTTTCAAATTAGTAAAGATGTCTTTAGCTGAATCACATAGCCCTCACTACTTGATCATATGTGGCAATGATTCAACTGTCATTAACTAAGAATTAAAATATTTTTCTGATGATCTTGATTTTAACACATATTTTAATATGTATTGATGGCACTCTAATGAGGACCATAGGCAGCAGAGGTACCACAGATATTAGAAATCATTTTTTCCCTAATGCCAATTATTAAGGGTCAATTGACATTTTCATCTTGAGATGTGATTTTCAGGTACAATTGGCCCAGAGACGCAAGCTGAATATGAAATACTTGATTCTGAAAGGTAAGTCACAGAAACCGTGCCATTTGGGGAGACTGAAAATTGTCTGTTGCTTTATATTTGAGATAGGCCGTGAGAAGAAATAACCATATATGGAGTTGCTTTGCTTTAGGGAATTGCTTTTGTTTTTTAGTAGTTAAACTAGATTTATCTTCTGAAATGAAATGTTTCTCTGGATAATTTCTAAGGGATTCGCTGTGATTGAAGCTTCCACTTTGGGCAATCACTTTGCCCTTTCACATTATGTCACCACTCACTGACAACCTTCCCACAAACCAAGTAACCAGGAGTCTCCTGACAGTAAGAAGAGATGGAGAATGTACCAGTAACTTGATGATTTCTCCCCCACAAGGCCTCTGGTTCAGAAACTCCCCACCCAAGTTGGGGAGAAAGCCTGTTTGAGGTCCCTGAGCTGTTTTCTATCCATTTAGGTCACTTAACACCTTATCAAGCCAAGTCATTTAGAGAGCATTAAAATTAATGTCCAAGAACATTAAATGTAAGTGAACATATCCGGGAGATTTAATCACTCTGTCTAATCAACCTAAAGGCTCTAAAAGCTAAACAAGAAATCTATGCCAGGAGTTACACCAGAAAGGTCAACAGGTGCCGACTTCCCTAACACCAAATCTCAAGCTTCAAAACAAGGGCCAGTCAAAAGTGACAGATTCCAGCCGTGATGATGTATGGAGACCTTCTTGGGTGACCTGAGGTGGCAACCCACAATGTAATGACTCATCAGTGAGGAAGAAGCAGTGGAGAGGGATCAGGAAAACAGTAATCTGGTTATGACATGTAATGTATGCCTAGAAACGAGTGTCAATTTCACCCAGACAGCCTTTTTAGCCTTGAAAAATTGGATCAACACAAATGAATGGAGTTCTGAAAGTTCAAAAGGTTTTTGTTGAGAAAAAAAGAAGAAAGAAAAGATTGCTTCCTTAAAATCAAGCAATCACTCAGGAGGCATACAATGCTATTACTTCCAAATGTCTCTCATTACCACTCTGAATATTTTTGTCTCAGATTTATGGCAGTTCGAGTTTGTTTTCCTTCAAATCTTTCTTGATCCAAAGAGCCCCGTTTAATTTGTAACTCGGAAAAAAATTAATTCCCCACAGACATTCGCAAGCAGCTGCTACCTAGTGTTGCAAATTCTACTTTCAAATGGGATTCAATTTTTGCTCATTTTCAACCTAAATCCTTTTGTTCTGTAGAGCAGAAGCATGCATTTTTATTTTCACTGCCTTTTGTACTTCTCATGTTAAGACTTCTAGGCCCTGAATAAGAAATTCAAGCTTTTGAAGGCAGATTAATAAAAATCAGAAACAAGCACAGATTTCTGTTCTCAAGAACACACATAGCCATGCTGAAGTCGCCGAGAGCAGCGGGTATCAGAGAACAGAGTGTGACTCGGCAGACAAATGTATTTATTGCATCTATATCTTAGTCACTTGATTTGAACAGGCAAACTCACTTAGCAATTCACTTATCACACCAAAACCCCAAGGCTTGTTTCATCTTGGAAAATGTTCATGTGCCTTCCAGATGCTGACAACATGAAGCGGTAACCATGTCTGTTGTGTGTGTGGAGGGGAAGGGGCAGGGAGTAGTGAAGGGTGTCCCTCAGGAAATTTCTCATCGGAGTGGTTTTCTGCACAGCAGTGAATGCTATATAGACACAGTCTTTGTGTTGTTTGGAAGGGTTTTATTAGGTTGCTGCAAAAGTAATTGCGGTTTAAAAGGTTAAAAATAATTGCAAAAACTGCAATGACTTTGGCACCAACCTAATAAAATGCAGAATTTGCAGAGAGAAGATGGTAAGACAGGACAGCCCTAGACAATCCACTATATAATTAGCTTCTGCTGAAATTAAAGGCTCTTAAGTGATATGTTATCTTTTTCTCAAATTGAACATGATTGCCTGAGATTTAACACAAATCGTACTATCTCCCTCCTACACACATCATGCCCCCCAAAACACACACACACACTCACACACACGAAAGATCTGTAGATTCCATTTACAGTAGGTTTGCCCCCTCCATCCTGCTGAATAAAATTTGCTACTTATTTTACAATGTGGATTGTTTTTAGTTAGCTTAATACAGATGAAAGCCATATACCCAAGAAGCCCACATGTAAAATTTTCCTTTGAGTTGTAACTGATGTTATTCTCCATATATTTAGGTCTAACAACTGTAGTCCAACCAGTTTGAGCTAGCTCAGTGTTTGAGAGTGTTAGAAATGTCCCACTTTTTTGGTGGGGGGACGGTTATTGTACTTTAGTCACACTTAGCATTTGACACTTTGAAATGTTTCCTTGAGTTCAGTTCCAGGTTGGGGGTGGGGCAGGGTGGGGATGGGAGATGGTTCCAGGCTAGTTTCCAATTCAATCCTGTTTGCAAGAAGAGAAACCTGATCCCACATACACAGGGCTCCATATAAGAGACCTTTGCTATTTGAGGTGGGGGTCTCCAATTTCAATTCTTTTTTTAAAAGGGAAAACCTGGACCCAATCCATCTAAGTGAAGGGCAGGTTTTAGTTTATTTAAGTCTCAAAAGAAAAGAAAAGGCCCCTTAGACACATCTCTTTGGTTACAAATCTATCCTAACCTTTTCCAGGCAAGACAACAGCTTGTTCCCCAGTTTCCAATCTATAAATATAAGGAAGGGGTGCACAGGAACAGCCTTTTCCAGATTATTAACACATAAATTTACTTGTTCCTCTATCAAATACTGACCAAGATGATATTCTTATTTACAGGATTTAGTCCTCCCCTACTCCTACCACACATACTGTGCTAACTCCTAATGGATCACTGCCCTTGAAAAAGATCACGTGACTCGTCTGTGGGATTATTTGCTGCTCCTTAGAGCATATATTACTCCAATTCTCAAGAGTTAAAAATGTCCAGACAGTAGGGAACCTTACAAAAAGCAAAGGAAAAATGAATTAGCCGAAAATCAGCAAGAAGCAAAGGAAAATCTAAATTGCATTCCATAGATATATGTATACTTGGCTGAAACATAGCAAAATGGAGCCAAAAATGGGATGTTTTTAATCTAAATACTGCATCAATCCATTGTTTAATATAATACCTCACTCCTTATAAATATGGTTAAACCTTATGAGTACAGGCCTAAGAAAAATGGCCACAGCCAACAATGAATGCATAAGACGTGCGCTGCAGTGTTACGGCATTGAGTCTGTCAAGCAGGAAGAAGAAAGCTCCTCTGGGAGGAGAGAGACTGTTACATCACTTGTGAATTGGTCCTGCTCATGTTATGAGGTGTGTGACAGAGTAAAAAATATTTTATGCATAAATGTGTGGTCCATAAATCGATAGAGGTATCATATCATTTCTAAAAGAGAGTACGTTAATTAAATGACTATTTCCTTACTAATAAGATTAACTTCAGAAATGGTTTCTATCCATTTCAGATTTTTATGAGGGGAATTCACAACCAGATCTATTTTATACAAGAAATCTTTGTTGGAGGAAACATTGCATTCGGCCAAAGTACATTGGCTCAAATCTGACTCAGTGTCTTGACTTCATGGATGGCTGATGAAAGACCAGGGTGAACACCACAAGTCATATCCCAAGAAACTCTGGAATCAAGGTGCAGTGCTCCAGACAACATCTTCAAGACATTTTTAAAGACAAGGTGCAGAAAGTCCACCAAAAAAGACTTGACATGCAGGTAGTGTGCCATAGTGGTTTAACAGGTGGACCTTGAAATACGACTGCCTGTGTTCAAACCCTGGCTCTACTGTTACTAGCTGCAGGCAACTTAATGCCCTTGAGCTTGAGTTTTCTTAACTGTAAACTGGAGATCACTGTCATGAGTACTTCAGAGGATCGTTGAAAAGATAAAATGAGATTACGTATATAAAACACTTAGAAGAGTGACACAGAATAAGCACTAAATCAATGTTACCTCTCGTTTCTTGCTAATGGATAGAGGGAGTATTCTGGACCACTGCTGTTAGAAGAATTCACACCTGGCTGCCTTTGAGACAAGGTGCCACTGGTCAAAATCTCATTCTGGCATCCATATAAGAGCAGGAAAAGAGAAGTGTGAAGGCAAAACTGATACCTTCTCACTGGGCAACAAGTTCTTTTTTTCCATTCAATTATTGAGAACATATATAGTTCAGGCACAAGTAATAGAGCAGTGAAACAAATAGATGTAGTCCCTTAATGGGTTAGTCTTACAGTTCACTTCTTCTTCCCACTTGTGGGCCTGAGGGACCTGAAAGAATCTTCCACCATATAGAGACCACCATATTCTGCCTCTGGAGTTCCTATGGTTTAGGAAACAAGCCCCTAAACTGTCTGCAAAATAACTTGTAAGTAGCTACTTTCAGAGTTTCAGGGGTCTATGGTAAATACTTGTATGAAAATGAACAGATAACATCTCGATAACTTCTACAATGTTTATTTATATTTATGTACTTTTTAACCTGCCTAGTTCTCCAAAGGTCCTAAGACAACATAAATCATATACTCTACAATAAGACAAAAATAAATGTGGAGGCTTGGCTCAAGATAACAGATTGAGAACATACATCTTCAACCCCTTCTGCCCACATCATTAGAAAATACATAAAAATATGTTTTATGGGAAAGTAATAAATATAAAGCAGTGCTGATAAAGAAGAAAAATTGCCACCAGGAGACCACAAATGTTAGGGAATCCCTGGAAGATAGAAAACAGATTGGCCTAAAACTAAGGCCAACATATACACAGGAGATCGCTTCAAGCTCACAAACAATAGATGCGAATAGCTGGAGAGGCTCCAGCATAACTGTCAGGGTACTTAACAGGGAACTGTTTCCAATAAGAGTTCTAGAAAAAGAAATGAGAGAGATGATAGAGGAAAACATTAAAGAAATAATAGGAGAACATTTCCCATAGCTGAAGAAAGACACAACAATTTAGAGATGCAAGGGACTATCACGTGCCTAAGAGAATGAATGAAAAAGACAACTCACCTACATATATCATGGTTAAATTTCAGAGCCTCAAAGATAAGGAAAAAGATCCCCAAAGTGGTCAGAGATTCACATAAAAGAACAAGATTCAGATTCACATCAGACTTCTCATCAATAACACTGGATGTTACAAGATAATGAGATAGTGAAAATGAAAATTATTTTGAACCTGGAATCTTATCACTCGCTGAAAAAGCTTTCATGCACAAAGGCAAAATAAAGTAACTTTCAGGCCTGTTTGGAGTCAAAAATCTTGTACTTTACAGTCACTTTTGAATTTCTTGAAGTTGCAGTTCAGCAAAATGAATAACAACTACAAGAACAAAAGAGATGGGATGCAAGAAAGAGAAGTGAACCAAAAAAATCTGTGAAAGTATAGTTGACTCTAAGGAATAGTTAGTGAATAATATTTTTAGAAAGAAAAGGAAGAAAAGCAGTAAGATATTAAATATCAAATAATCTAAAAACAAAAGAAGGGGAGGGAAATCAGTGAACACACGCTGAAGTTCTCATTATGGTCCAAAGGCCATCCACACTGATTCTACCAATACAGGACGGCAGGATGGCCTAGAACCTGGGGTGTAGGATGAAACTGGCTGAGTCAAATCCTAACCTCTCCTATTTTCTCACTGTATGACTTCAGGAAATGTACTTACTTCTCTTTGCCTCAGATATTTTATCTGTAAAATGGAGAAAATAATGAAAACTACCTCACTGAAGTGCTGCGAAGCTCACATTAGTTAATATTTGTACAGCACTTAATTAACACTCAATAAATGTTAATTATTATCATTTTTAGTAGTAACTCCAGATGTTGATTTTTACAATGCAAGATTAAATATGTGGATAGAATGTAAGGGTTAGCACCACAGAAATAGACATAGGGATGTAAAACTTCCAAACCACTAGAGGAAAAAACACAGAACAAAAACAAAACATAGAATAAGGGAAACATGACAGAGGCAACAAAAGCCTGGAGAGGACAACAAGAACAACAATAACCAATACTTGGGTAAATAGAAACCAAATTTAGATAGCAAGGATCAGTAACCATAATTGTGAATAAATCTCTTTATTTTTTTTAAGTTTATTGGGGTGACAATTGTTAGTAAAATTACATACATTTCAGGTGTACAATTATGTATGACATCATCTATAAATCCCATTGTGTGTTCACCACCCAGAGTCAGTTCTCCTTCCATTACCACATATTGGATCCCCCTTACCCTCATCTGCCACCCCCCACACCCCTTACCCTCTGGTAACCACTAAACTATTGTCTGTGTCTATGAGTTTTTGTTTCTCATTTGTTTGTCTTGTTCTTTTGTTGTTTTTGGTTTATATACCACATATCAGGGAAATCATATGGTTCTCTGCTTTTTCTGTCTGACTTATTTCGCTTAGCATCATACTCTCAAGATCCATCCATGTTGCCACAAATGTTCCTATATCATCTTTTCTTACCGCCGAATAGTATTCTGTTGTGTATATATACCACAACTTCTTTATCCATTCATCTATCGAAGGACATTTTGTTTGTTTCCATGTCTCGGCCACCGTAAACAAAGCTGCAATGACCATTGGAGCACACGTGTCTTTATGTATAAATGTTTTCAGATTTTTTGGGTAGATACCCAGGAGAGGGATTGCTGGGTCATATGGTAATTCTATTCGTAATTTTTTGAGGAACCTCCACACTGCCTTCCATAGAGGCTGCACCACTCTGCATTCCCACCAACAGTGTATGAGGGTTCCTTTTTCTCCACAGCCTCTCCAACACTTGTTACTATTTGTCTTGATGATAGCCATCCTGACTGGGGTGAGGTGATATCTCATGGTGGTTTTTATTTGCATTTCTCTGATGATTAGTGATGTTGAGCATTTTTTCATATGTCTATTTGCCATTTGTATGTCCTCTTTGGAGAAATGTCTCTTCAGGTCCTCTGCCCATTTTTCAATTGGGTTGTTTGTTTTTTTGTTGTTGAGTTTCATGAGTTCCTTGTATATGTTTGATATCAGCCGCTTATCGGAGGCACTGTTTGCAAAAACCTTCTCCCATTCAGTTGGATGCCTCTTTATTTTGTCGGTGGTTTCTTTTGCTGTGCAGAAGCTTTTAAGTTTCATATAGTCCCATTCATTTATTTTAGATTTTACTTCCATTGCCTTTGGAGTCAAATTCATAAAATGCTCTTTGAACCCAAGGTCCATAAGTTTAGTACCTATGTTTTCTTCTATGCAGTTTATTGTGTCAGGTCTTATGCTTAAGTCTTTGATCCATTTTGAATTAATTTTGGTACATGGTGACAGATACTAGTCCAGTTTCATTCTTTTGCACGTGGCTATCCATTTCTCCCAGCACCATTTATTGAAGAGGCTGTCTTTCCTCCATTGAATGTTTTTAGCTTCTTTGTCAAAAATTATCTGTCCATATTTATGTGGGTTTTTTTTCTGGGTTCTCAATTCTATTCCATTGGTCTATGTGTCTGTTTTTCTGCCAATACCATGCTGTTTTGATTATTGTAGCCCTGTAGTACAAGCTAAAGTCAGGGAGTGTGATACCTCCAGTATTGTTCTTTTTTCTTAAGATTGCTTTGGCTATTTGGGGTCTTTTATAGTTCCAAACAAATCTGATGATTTTTTGTTCAACTTCTTTAAAAAATGCCATTGGGCTTTTGATGGGGATTGCAATAAAGCTGTATATTGCTTTGGGTAATATGGCCATTTTAACTATGTTGATTCTTCCAATCCATGAACACGGAAAGCCTTTCTATTTCTTTGTGTCTTCTTCAATTTCTTTTTAAAATGTCTTGTAGTTTTCAGTGTATAGGTCTTTCACATCCTTGGTTAAGTTCATTCCTAGGTATTTTATTCTTTTTGCTGCAAATGCAAAAGGAATTGTTTTTTGGTATTTCTTTTTCTGAGATTTCATTGTTAGCATATAGCAATGCAATGGACTTTTGTACATTGATTTTGTAGCCGGCAACTTTACTGTATTCGTTGATTGTTTCTAATAGCTTTTTTGGTGGAGTCTTTAGGGTTTTCTATATATAGCATCATGTCATCTGCAAAGAGTGACAATTTAACTTCTTCATTCCCCATTTGGATGCCTTTTATTTCTTTCTCTTGCCTGATTGCTCTGGCGAGGACTTCCAACACCATGTTGAAAAGCAGAGGTGATAGGGGACAGCCCTGTCGTGTTCCTGAACATAGAGCAAAGGGCTTCCGTTTTTCACAATTAATTGTGAGATTAGCTGAGGGTTTGTCATATATGGCCTTTATTATGTTAGGGTATTTTCCTTCTATACCTATTTTATTAAGTGTTTTAATCATAAATGGATGTTGTATCTTGTCAAATGCTTTTTCTGCATCAATTGATATACTCATATGATTTTTGTCCTTTATTTTGTTTATGTGATGTGTCATATTGATGGATTTGCGAATGTTGAACCATCCTTGTGCTCCAGGGATGAACCCCACTTGGTCGTGATGAATAATCTTTTTAACGCATTGTTGTATTCGATTTGCTAGAATTTTGTTTAGGATTTTCGCATCTGTATTCATGAGAGATATTGGTCTGTAGTTTTCTTTTTTTGTGTTGTCCTTGCCAGGTTTTGGTATCAGGGTAATGTTGGCCTCATAAAATCAGTTAGGGAGTACTGTCTTTCCTTCAATTTTTTGGAAGAGTTTGAGCAGGATTGGTATTAGATCCTCTTTGAAGGTTTGGTAGAATTCACTAGTGAAGCCATCTGGTCCTGGACGTTTACTTTAGGGAAAGTTTGGGATAACTGATTCAATTGCATTACTGGTGATCGGTCTGGTTAGATTTTCCAATTCTTCATGGTTCAGCCTACGAAGGCTATATGTTTCGAAGAACTTGTCCATTTCTTCTAGGTTATTGAATTTGGTGGCACATAGTCCTTCATAGTATTTTTGGGTGATCCTTTGTATTTCTGTGGCGTCCGTGAGAACTTCCCTTTTTTCATTTCTGATTTTGTTAATTAGTGTCTTCTCTCTTTTTATCTTAGTGAGTCTAGCCAAGGGTTTGTTCAATTTTGTTAATCTTTTCAAAGAACCAGCTCTTTGTCACATTAATTTTTTCTATTGTCTTTTTGTTCTCTATTTCATTTAGTTCTGCTCTGATTTTTGTTATTTCCTTTCTTCTGCTGACCTTGGGTTTCATTTGTTCTTCTTTTTCTAGTTCTTTAAAGTGTAACGTGAGGTTTTGTATTTGAGATTTTTCTTGTTTCTTGAGATAGGCCTGTAATGATATAAATCTCCTTCTTAAAGATGCTTTCACTGCATCCCAAAAATGTTGGTAGGATGTATTTTCATTGTCATTTGTTTCTATGTATCTTTTGATCTCTCCTCTAATTTCTTCTTTGAGCTGGTCGTTATTTAAAAGTATGTTGTTTAATCTCCATGTATTTGTGTTTTGTGCTGCTTTCTTTTTGCAGTTGACATCCAATTTCAAAGCCTTGTGATCAGAAAATATGCTTGGTATGATTTCAATCTTCTTAAATTTGCTGAGGCTGATTTTATGTCCCAATATATGGTCTATCCTTGAGAATGTTCCATGTACACTAGAAAAAAACATATAGTCTGATGTTTTAGGATGAAGTGCTCTATATATGCTACTTATGTCCATTTCATCTAATGTGTCATTTAGGGCTGCTATTTCGTTATTTGTTTTCTGTTTGGATGATCTATCCATAGCTATCAATGATGTATTTAAATCCCCTAATATAATTGTGTTTTGGTCAATTTCTCCCTTTAGTTCTGTTAGTAGTTGCTTGGTATATTTCGGTGCTCCCTGATTGGGGGTATAAATATTGATGACTGTTATGTCTTCTTGTTGTATAGTCCCCTTTACCATTATGAAGTGTCCAACTTTGTCTCTTGTTAACTTCTTTCACCCTGAAGTCTGTTTCATCTGATATAAGTATAGCTACACCTGATTTTCCATGGATACCATTTGCTTGGAGTGTCAATTTCCACCGTTTCACTTTGAGTCTATGCTTGTCCTTGTAGCTGAGATGTGTCTCTTGGAGACAGCATATGGTTGGGTTTAGTTTTTTGATCCAATCTGCTACTCTGTGCCTTTTTATTGGTTAGTTCAGTCCATTTACATTTAGGGTGATTATTGATATGCAAGGATTTCCTGTCATTCTATCTTTAGTTTTCTGGTAAAGCTGTGTCTCCATTGTTTCTTTGCCTTTTTGTTGTTGTCTATTATTTCTGTGTGGTGGTATTCTATGATGTTTCCCTCTGTTTCTTCTTTTATTACAGTATATATTTCAGTTCTGGATTTTTTTTTGAGTGGTTACCCTTAAGTTTATGTAAAAGAAAGTTTGATATTTAGAGTATTCCATTTTCTTCAGCATGCTTACTTTCTCCATTCCCATATTCCGGTTCAGGCCTTTACTCTCACCCTTTTTGTTTTGGTTGCCACAAATTGTCCCTGTTGATGGTGGTCAAATAGCCTCCTTTAGTATTTCTTATAGTGTAGGTCGTGTATTAGAAAATTCCCTCAGCTTCTGTATGTCTGGAAAGGTCTTTATTCCTCCTTCATATCCAAAGGATATTTTTGCTAGATATATTATTCTTGGCTCATAATTTCTCTCTTTCAATAGTTTGAATATTTGGTTCCACTCCCTCCTGGCTTGTAGAGTTTCTGCTGAGAAAACTGATGATATTCTAATGGGCTTTCGTTTGTAGGTTACTGTCTTCTTTTCCCTGGCTGCCTTGAGGATTCTTCCTTTGTCGTTGATTTTAGACAGCTTCAATACAATGTGCCTTGGAGAAGGCCTGTTGGCATTGAGGTAATTAGGTGTTCTATTTGCTTCTTGGATTCGAGGATCCAGTTCTGTCCACAAGTTTGGGAAGTTCTCATCGACAATTTGTTTGAATATATTCTGTTCCCCTATGCCGCCATTTTGATGACGTCCTAAATCCCCTTATTAAAGACAAAAATGCACAGATTGGATTTTAAAAAATCAATCACATATTGTTTTTAAGAGCTACACCTAAGACAAAATGACACACAAAGGTAGAAAATAAAGGGATGGAAAAGACATTCCATTAAAATGTTCACACACAAAAAAGAAAGCATATGTCGCAGTATTAGTATCAGACAAGATAGAATTCAAGATGAAAACCATTAAAAGTGACAAAATGGATGTTTTGTATTGATAAAAAAATGATACTCAGATGAATTTTCCACACATTTATGACATAGCATTGAAATATATAATATAAAAATTATTATAAATGGAAAGAGAAATGAAAATTCATAGTCCATAATCATAGTGGGAGACTTTTACTTAGCCGTCTGAGAAATCAACAGATTCAGTGAACAAAAATACAGTTAATTATCCATTAAGCCACAAAGAAAATCTCAACAAGTTCTTAAAAATAAAGATCACGCAAGTCATATTCCTTAACCTAATTCAATAAAACTAGAAATTGACCACAAATAGATGAACAAAAATATTCTAATGCTTGTCTAAATAATTGTTGGAATAAAGTAAAAAGCGACCAAAATTTATAAACTTGAAATCAATAATAATAAGAACACTATATACCAATATAGTGTGGGATGCATCCAATGTAGAATTCAAAGGGAAATGTCTTATATCCTTTATTAGGAGACATGAAATATTCAAAATAAATAGGCTAAATTTTTATACAAGATAGTAGAAAAAGCAAAGCAAACATAATCTCAAAGAGAGTGAAAAAGTAATTAGTAAAGACAAAGTTCACATTAATAAGATATAAAAATTATGCTTGATCAATAAAACGAAAAGCTCATTCTTTGAGAACATCAATAAAAGAGACAAATCTTTACAATTGTGTGAAGAAAAAAAGAAAGACACAACAAATTAGGAATGCAAAAGCAGATATAACTATAGTTATCGAGGAAATTTTATACACTACAAGAGAATATACAGGCTTATTCCAATAATTTTGAAAATCAAGAGAGTTCCCAGGTGATGTAAATTGTTTCAGAGCATATAATGAGACAGATAGTTTACTTTCATGTTCCACAAGGCTACACTACCTTAATATACACAAAAGACAAGTTTAGCATCAAAGAAAAAAATTACAGCCAATCTCATCTCTGAAAACAGATCTGGTTACAGATTGCCATCTCTCCCTGTGTCCTCACAAGGTGGAAGGGGCTCCGGAGCTCTGTGGGATCTCTTTTATAAGAGCACTAATCCCATTCATGAGGGCTCCACCCTCATGACCTAATCAACTCCTAAATGCACACCTACTGATATCATCACCTTTGGGAGTTCACATTTCAACATATGAATTTTAGGGGGACACAAACATGCAGACCATAGCAAAGGCATTGATTTAAGATGTGTTCAGATGCTGAACATACCAGGTAAGTTTGTTGACGTAAATGATGTGATTGAAAGCAGAAAACTGATAATGCATCTCTCAGATAACTTTGGGGCCTTCTCGGGGTGTGTGGGGATGGATACAAGAACTTACAGATCCTCTTCCCCCGCTATTCTGATCTATAGAAACTAAGCCGGACCCTCTCATGCTTAGACACAGTGCTCTTCCATTTGCACTCAAGGGTCTGATCTCTAAACTGGAAGAGGATTGAGTCATGCCTTTCCGGGGACTCTGCTTGGTGAAGGAGTTAATGGGGTATATGTGGGGCTCCTGTACAACTCTACTGCTTCCTTTCCATACTCTTCCTCAGCTCTTCCTGCCCAGAATGGTTTGCCTCCTCTCCTTCCATATAAGGCTAAAACAAGCTAGAAGCTCAGAAGTCAAGATTTATGGCATAGATTGTGGTGATGGTTTCACAGATATATACGTATCTCCAAACTCATCAGATTATATACAATAAACATGTACAGCTTTTTGAATATCAATCATACCTCAATGAAGCACTGTTTAAAAAAAAAAAAAAAGGAATTAACTTCTTTTGCTTTTCTAATCCAACAGTGACATTCCTTGCCCTGAGGCTGTGGAGGCCAAAGTCTAGTTTGACTGGGGAAGGGTGATGTGGCAAATAAAGGAATTGTAGGGACATAAAATACGTGAAATGTCATTATTTCACATATCATCCCATCACATCCAATAATATGTCATCAGTTGCCTTCTTCCACACGTAAAGATAATTGGCAAGGGGTGGGAAAGAGTTCAAGTCTTGGAGATCAAGCAACTTGAACCAGTTTGATTTTAAGTAATCCCTATATCTTAGCCTTCACACAAAATATCATTCCAGTTTAACACTGAAGGGGTCAATTCAGACTCTTCTAGTTAAAGAACCTATCACTGAAATGCCACACTTGAGCAAATCTCTCAAGGTCAGAATGGTCTTTACTGGCATTGTTTCAGGGTCTTGAGGAGACCTCATCCTTTGTTGCAAAAACACACGTAGCATCTTACCCCTTGACAGCCAGCATACTTTATAGAAAAGCAGTCTTAGATTCACAGCTTGATTCTTCTCGTAGCACCCAGCAAATAAGTGAAATCAGAGGCCATATTTTGATCATATTCACAATTGTCACCATCACTTTCAAAACTGAGACATGATCAGGAGACAAAGTTGTTGACCACAAGTTGTTTTCTATGAACAAATCTGTTCGGGTATTCAGGCACAACCTCTATTTTTGTTTTGTTTTGTTTTTACAGCACCGTACACATTGCAGATTCTCTATCAGTACTAATCCAGATGCACTGTTTTCCCCAGTTAAAATCATCACTCACAAAATAATCATTAACTAAATGAAGAAAAAAAAACCCTCTCCTTCTGTATTCTGGATTGTCAGTGATAAACAGAACCATAATAAAAGTAATTGAATGCAACAATCATATATGCCCCACACATATGCTGAGAGCTGATTTATACTCCATACATCAGTGGTTTCATTTAACTGTAGTATGAAATATCTGCTTTCACGCACACGTGATAGTAATTGCTCTTCCTTTTGTTTGTTATTGACGTTTTGTAACATCCAACAGGGTCATTTAACACCTTTTTATTCTTTCTCTCTGAGCAGAATATTTGTCATTAAATTTGCAGCTGCTATCACAACCTTCTTGGCAATCAAGTAGCTTTTACCTGGGTATTAAGTCTGAGTATGTGTTTAGCTGTATGAAATAGAGACCAAAATTAACACAGGTTTCAACAGACTAGAAGTTGATTTCTATCTCGTGTTACATGGAGTTAGATGGTTCAGGATTGGCATGGAGGCTGTGCTCTGGAAATCATCCAGAGATCTAGGCTCTTTCTAGCTTATTATTCTATCTTCTCTCAAGTATTGCCCTCACCTGTATGGTCCAAGATGGTTCACCACTACATCCACATCCCAGGCAGCAGATGGAGGGAGAAGGGAGGAAGATGCACGCCCCTTCCCTTTAAAGAAAGACTCCAAAAGTTGCACAAATCACTTTCCCTCACATCCTGTTGGCTAAATATCAGTCACATGATTACACATAGCTACAAAGTAGCTGAGCAATTGCATATTTCTTCCGAGTGTCCATGTGCCCAACTAACACATCAGTTTCCCTTTCTGGAAAAAGAGAGGAATGCAGAAATGGGTGACCTCTAGCAGTCTCTGTAACATCCTGATTTTGCTACAAAAAAGTAAATCCTTGAGTAATACACTTACAACTTGACCTGATCTTTGCTTTTAGTGAAAAAAAAAGAAAAAGCATTTCTTATCAGAAAGCATTATTTATCATGCACTTGCATTGGAAATATTCAATGTTGTGTATTTTGTTAGCACAGGACATGAAAGCTGTGATGCTTTTATGCAAACTTTAACCAAAGTTTTATTTTTTTAACAGTCATCACCATATTTACTAGTCATAGTTGTTTCTTTTTCTTTTTTTATGTGCTTATGTGAAATCATCACAACCATGTATTCATTTGTCCTAGAATTCACAGATACACAGTCTATATTTGTAATTGAGTCCTACTTACTATATGAATTTACACTATTCTGAGTTGTATTTATGTTACCATTTTCTTGGGTTATTTTGTACCTCATCAAATAATTTGAGTTATTGATCTATTGTTTTGAACTGAGAATATAATCAAGCACATTAAATAGGAACAACAAAAACTTTAATACTCTCAAACAATAATATACAAATAATATGAAAATGAGAAAGTAAAGACCCATCTTGTAACTGAATTATTTGGTAAGACAAGCTGATAAATTCTATCTTTTAAGATTATAATGATTATTAGGAACATTAAGGAATTTCTGTGATAGCCATAATTGATCTTTTATTTGAAATCTAGGGAGTATGAGAATTTATTAATTTCATTGCCCTTTCTACTAAAACTATGAAACTGTCTTAAAATCATTGGATAAACCTGCAGGGATCCATTAGTGGTTTGAGACCTGCACTTTGAGAAACACCCTTTCCTTATTTTAGTTGTTCATAGTGTGGTTTGTATAGTCATTTGCAGAGTTTAGCCAATCAGTTTCACTCTGGTATTGTAGCCAGCATAAAGACTGAAGGCGGGAATGTATGTGTTCCTGTTTGGGGTGGAGTTGGGGATGTAGTGGGAGTTTGGGAGCAAGGAAGGCAGAAAATAAATCTTATTTAACTCCTAATTAAATAAAAATTCTATTAACAGAGATTTTAATATCTGAAAATGAGTTTGAGTCAGTGGTGTAGTGGATTATAAAGTCACTTTTGCTACCCCAGGTGTTGCTTTTCTCTGCCTTTAGAAAGTTTTGGAGAGATCCTTTAGTTATATATGTAACCTAGATTCCTGTGATCCTTGGATTTTCAAAATCTCTAGCAACACTACTACTAAACAGACATTCTGAGACCAAAGTCAATATGAAAATTAGAGAGCAAAATAACTGTTAACCTACTATTCCTCCCTTGTGGGTTTTTTTTTTTGGGGGGGGGGTTTACTAGAGTAGAATATAATCTTCTCAAAGGAAGGCCATCTCCCTGGCGTGTGTTAAAGCTAAGAAAGGCATGGCTAGTGAATTGCTTCCCTCTGGGACCTAGAGAGCTGACCAGTCTACCTGCATGACTTCCTTCTCTTGACCTTCACTGAATCATAGCTCCAAGGCCTTTGGGACAGTGCCTTTGGAAGCCTTCACCAAACTTTTGGAGGTGATGAAGCTTGATCTAGAACAACAGCATTAAATAGTTATTTTTTAAACCTGTAAGAAACCTGAAAGATATTGAGGAGCTGGAGTAAGACTGTTATCTACTTTAATTCATTGAACTCAATGGAGTGCTTTTCTGGTTGAATTAGAGTTGTGAAAATTGATGATCAAAAGCCATTCGCTCACATCAGAAAATTTGTCACATCCTTCCATGAAATTGGAGAATATCAGGGCTACAAGAGACCTTAGATTGGACATACAGTGAAACTTCCTATCTAATCTAGTCCATCTGGTACTTCATTATAATGTGGCACGGGTACTATATAACATCTAAACGATCATCTGTGTTAGTTACCTATTATCCCAATAATGCTGCAAAGCAACCCTCCTCCCCAAATTCAGCACAATGCACTAACAGGCATTTGCTTTGCATTCACACATCCGTGGGTTGGCTAGCGTTCAGCTCTAGCCACTGAGCTCAGCTGAGTTTGGCTCTAAGTTGTGGGTGGGATCCAGGTCTGCTCTACAGATCTCTCATCTTCTTGGGCCAGCAGCTAGATGGGCATGTTCTTACGTGAAATGTAGAATTTCAAGAGATTAACCAAACTTTAAGCTCTGTTTTCATCCCATGTGCTAACATCACATTGGCCAAGACCAAAGTCAAGGGGCAATAAAGTGTACTCTGCTCACCAGAAGACTATGGCAAGCAAGGATGTGAATGTATTACAATATTGCAGAGGAGTGAAGAATTTGGAACAACAATTTAGTCTACCATCCCTAGGAATGTCAACTGTTCTTCACATAACATAGTTCTGAGACCCATCCCCATTCTGAGAACTCTCCTCTGAGCCTGGTCATGGTTCTCTTTATTCCTCTGAAGATGAATTGGTCCCGTGCTTAAATAATATTCCAGTCAGGATTAATAGCCAGCAGATACATACCAGGGATCATCCCTTTATATTTGTCGTGGTATCTATTATCCTGGTTCCATGTATTGCCTGAACTATACACAGTAGACCAGACTTATCTATCTCTCATTTCTGAAAATTCTAGTTTAGGTAACATGAGATTCCATTAACTTTTTGGTATTACTACATTGTTAACAAGTTATTAGCCACAATAATCTTCAATTAGCCATCTCAGTTAAAAGTTTTTGTTTCCATTTTCATGTTGCAGTCAGTCAATGCCCCATTTGGGAAAAAGACATCTGATAGAATATTTTGTAGGACCTGTTGAAGTAGCATGATATTTAACAAATGAATCAGAATATATGAGTGTTCGTGTGTGTGTGTGTGTGTGTGTGTGTGTGTGAGTTCCCCAAATGAATAAGTTCTCTTTTATAGTGGCAGGTCATCAACTTATTCAAAACATTTGAGAATACTGCTTTGCACATTACATTATGAGTCTACAAAACATGCTGTAATAGTATAAATTCCATGAGCACTAATAGTAGATTTGGATGTTGGTCCTTAGAGAATATAACTGCTTACACAAAAAGAGTATTGACGGCACCCCTCCTTGATGTTCTTTGTTTGTTTTTGTTTTTAAGATTTTTATTAAAATGTAGCTAACATACAATATTATATCAGTTTCAGGTGTACACCATAGTTATTCAACATTTATATACCTAAAGAAGTGATCACCATGATAAGTCCAGCAACCATCTGACACCGTACCCCTCTATCACAATATTACTATGTTCCCTATGCTGTACATTGCGTCCCATGACTTATTTTTTTTTAATTGGTTTCAGTCTTTTCATGTCGATTTGTAGACTCTTTTTTTTTTTTAAGATTTTATTGGGGAAGGGGAACAGGACTTTATTGGGGAACAGTGTATACTTCCAAGACTTTTTTCCAAGTCAAGTTGTTGTCCTTTCAATCTTAGTTGTGGAGGGTGCTGTTCAGCTTCAAGTTGTTGTCCTTTCAGTCTTAGTTGTGGAGGGCGCAGCTCAGCTCCAGGTGCAGTTGCTGTTGCTAGTTGCAGGGGGCACAGCCCACCATCCCTTGTAGGACTCAAGGAATCGAACTGGCAACCTTGTGGTTGAGAGCCTACTGGCCCATGTGGGAATCGAACCAGGAGCCCTTCGGAGTTAGGAGCATGGAGCTCTAACCGCCTGAGCCACCAGGCCAGCCCGACTTATTTGTTTTACACCTGGAAATTTGAACCTCTTATTCCCCTTCACCTCCCCTCCCTTTTTGATTTTTCAATTACAGTTGACATTCAATATTATTTTATATTAATTTCAGGTTTACAGCATAGTGGTTAGACATTTATATAATTTAAGAAGTGATCCCGTCTAGTCTAGCACCCACCTGGCACTATGCATAGTTGTTATCATTTTATTGACTATATCCCCTGTGCTTTACATCTCCATGACTACTATGTAACTCCCAATTTCTACTTCTTAATCCCTTCATCTTCTTTCACTCTGTCCCCAACCCCCTGCCATCTATCACCTCTATAAATCTAGTACCCATCTGATACCATACATAGTTACTGCAATATTATTAACTATAGTCTTTATGTTATACCTTACATCCCCATAACTACTGTGTAACAACCAATTTGTACTTCTTAATCCCTTCCCCCTTTTCAGCCATTCCCAATCCCCTTTCTATATGGCAACCATCAAAATTTATTCTGTATCTATAAGTTTGTTTCTATTTTGTTTGTCTGTTTGTTTGTTTTGTTCTTTAGATTCCACATATAAGCGAAAGCACATTTCGTCTGTCTTTCTCTGTCTGACATACCACATTCAGCACAGTATCTTCCAGGTCCATCCATGCTGCTGCAGATGGCAAGAACCCATTCCCTTCCATGGCCAAGCAATATTCCATTGTATATATGCTCCACCTCCTCTTTATCCATTGACGTACACCCAGACTGCCTCCACATCTTGGCGATTGTAAATAATGCTGCAATGAACATATGGATGTCCCCTCAAAGTAGCGTTTTGGGTTTCTTCAGATAAATACCCTGAAGTGGGATTACTGGGTCCTTCTTTGTCTCGTATCATAGCCTTTGTTTTAAAGTCTATTTTGTTTGACATAAGTATTGGTACCCCAGCTTTTTTCCTTTTTGTTTCCATTTTCATGAAATACCTTTTTCCATCCCTTTACTTTCAGTCTATTTGTGCCTTTGATCTGAAGTGAGTCTCTTGTAGGCAGCATATGTAAGGGTCTTGTTTTCTTACCCATTCAGCCACCCTATGTTTTGATTGGAGCATTTAATCCATTTACTTCTTTTTTTTTTATTTATTTATTTATTTATTTTTAATTTATTGGGGTGACAATTGTTAGTAGAATTACATAGATTTCAGTTGTGCAATTCTGTATCACATCATCCATAAATCACACTGTGTGTTCACCACCCAGAGTAATCCATTTACATTTAAAGTAATTGTTGATAGATATGTAGTTATTGCCATCTTATTTTTCATCTTTTTTTTTTTTTTCATCTTAAAGAAGTCCCTCTAAGATTCCTTGTAATGCTAGTTTGGTGGTGATGAACTCCTTTAGCTTTTTCTTCTCTGGGAAGCTCTTTATCTTTCTTTTCATCCTAAATGATAGCTTTGCTGGGTAGAGTAATTTTGGTTGTAGGTCCTTGCTTTTCATCACTATGAATATTCTGTGCCAATCCCTTCTGGCCTGCAAAGTTTCTGTTGAGAAATCAGCTGACAGTCTTATGGGAGCTCCTTTGTAGGTAACTGATTGCTTTTCTCTTGCTGCTTTTAAGATTCTTTCTTTGTCTTTAAACTTTGGCATTTTAATTATGATGTGTCTTGGTGTGGGCCTCTATAGGTTTTCTCTTGTTTGGGACTCTGTGCTTTCTGAGCTTGTATATATCTATTTCCTTCACCAGGTTAGGGAAGTTTTCTGTCATTATTTCTTCAAATAGGTTTTCAATTCCTTGCTCACTCTCTCTTCTCCTTCTGGTAACCCTATGATGAGAATGTCAGTACCCTTGATGTTGTCCTAGAGGCTCCTTAAACTATCCTCATTTTTAAAATTTTTTTCTTTTCTTTTTGCTGTTCTGTTTGGGTGTTTTCTGCTACCTTATGTTCTAAATTGCTGATTCAGTTCTCTGCTTCATCTAATCTACTGTTGATACCTTCTAATATACTCTTCATTTCTGTTATTGCATTTTTTATTTCTGACTGGTTATTTTGTATGTTTTCTATCTCCATTTTTATGTTTCCTATCTCTTTGTTGAAGTTCTCCCTGAGATCATTGAATATCCTTATAACCAGTATTTTGAACTGTGTCTGTTAGATTGCTTGTCTCCATTTTATTTATTCTTTTTCTGGAGATTTGTTCTGCTTTTTTATTTGGGACATGTCATCATTGGAACAGAAGGGGAGCAGAGAAATAGGGCAGTAGCTTGAGGGGCTGTGGGGACAAAGAATAGTAGAAATGGGACATAATAGAGGTTTTCTGACAGGAGCAGAGGGGAAATAATGAGTATTTATTTCAGTATGTTATGTTTGAACTACCTGAGAGGAGTCTCCAAGTAGAAATCTCCAGTAATCATTTGGATGTAACAAGTCAGAAAATTAGAGAAGTCACCTCTCTGAAAAGAATATTGGTCTGCGAAGCAAGAGATCTTGCTTCATTACTGACTCAGCTTCTAACTTGCTGAATGATCGTGGGCAAGCTCCTCTTTCTCTCTCAGAATCAATATCACTTATGTACACTGAGAGAGGTGGAATCTGAAGGTCTTTTTATGCTCTAAAACCATTCAACACTATTTATTCTCAGCTGCTTATGTATTTCTTCTTCCAGCAGAGAAAGATAATACAGTTGACCCTTGAACAATGTGGGGTTGAAGGTGCCAACCCCCCATGCAGTTGAAAATCCACTTATACCTTTTGACTCCCCCAAATCTTAACTACAGTGGCCCTCGGTATCTGTGGGGGATTAGCTCAAGGCCATGGATATCAAAAATCTGCAGATGCTCAAGTCCCTTATATAAAAATGCCATAGAAAAATGCATACAGCTGGCTCTCCACATCTATGGATTCCCAACCGTGGATAGAAAATGATATAGATATTTATTGGGAGGAAAAATCTGTGTATAATTGGACCCGTGCAGTTCAAACCCATGTTGTTCAAGGGTCAACTGTATAACTGAAATCTTGGTGGTGTTCAATAAGTTTTGCATTCAATGAGGAGGGTTCAAACATCAAACTTAACTTGGATTTCTCAAAATAATGTCCCTAATGAGCACATAAGAGTTCTTATCTATTCAAAGAATACAGTTTGCCCTTAGAAAATCAACCTTAGAAAATTTCTATGATACGGTGTGCTCACCCAGTCTCCAATAAGAATGATGTGTTTCTTCCACTTTCTTAACCAGTCCTAACCTGGACAGGTTGGAACATATTGTAACCATTACTCTCAAAATAATTATACTAAATAGTTTCCAAAGTTGGCTTCCTGCCTTTATCCACAGAGATATTTCCAATATCATGAGTTCAATGTAACTCTTAAGCGATTGGGAATTTTCATTAAAAGTTAGGGAGATTCTCTCCACAAAAATAAGCATCTATCTTTACACAATTATTCCAACAACCTGGAGTAGTTCACAGACCCCTCTCTTCACAATGAAGCCAGAGCACAGACCAGCAGTCTAACAGCCTCTGGGAATCAAGACCATTCCATTCTCTTCACCAGTAGATTGACTTCAAAATAACAATTACTGTGTGATTATGAGGAGGTTTTTTAAATTTCCTTCCCTGCTCTCTCATTTACTGTTTCATTATAATATTTTTAAAATTTATTTTATCTTTAGAGTGATTTTGTGTTCACAACAAAATCGACTGAAAAGCACAGAGTTCTCTTTTATTTTAGTTATTATTCTGATTATTTTAATGATCAAAACAAAAATCTCAATGCCTGAATGTCGCCCTAGTACTTTCTATTGGATTTGCAACTGGAAAAGCACAGAGTTCTAATATGCTTCCTGTCCCCATACAAGCATAACCACCCCCAACTACCAAAATCCCACATCACTGTGGTACTTTTGTTAGAATCAATGAACCTACATTAAAACATCTTTATTTTCCAAAGTTTATAGTTTACACTTGCAAAACCAAACAATACACTGATCAAGGACATATGTATAAGCACAAAAAAGAAAAAAAAGAGCAAAGAAATGATCAATCCAAAATTTAGGAGAAAGGTTACAACTGGATTAGGGATGAAGAGACAGGGCATACAGGGGGCTTCTAAATTATGGTAAGGTTCTATTTCATTAGGTGGGTGATGGGTTCTTTTTAATTATTATTGATTTTGTATGCATGACATATTTCATAAAATTTCAAAAGTACTGGAAAGCCCAGGTCACAACAATTTAAAACAAACCTTTTGCTAGTCCCTTTTAAAAATCAACACTAATGACTTTCAGCATATGTTTTACCAGGTTGACATGTTAAACCTGATGTGGGGAAAGGAAAGAATAAGCAGTCACTAATGATGATTTCCATATTTCTCCTCTTTGCACAGAGTGAACATATTCTCTGGAGAGCAGAGATCGTCACATCAGATGAAACAGGTGTACTGCCCGATGCTTCCCTCAAGTCCCAATTAGTGTCACAGCAAAAGACACAAAATAAGGCAGGCATATGCTTCGCTGTTATTAAATAGCTATAAAGGTATTTTTAAGGTATCATGTATAAATGTTTCCCCTCCAGAGTTAGAGGACTTGAGGAATTGGATTGGTTGGGGGGCTCCCTCACAAGACATCATTGGCAGAAATGAGCTTCCTTCATTTCCACAAACATAGGTGTGTGCAGGCTGAAGCCCTCGTTAACCAACCATTAGACCTCACCCTGGCTATGGCCAGACGCAGAAGTCCCATCCCACGCCCTTTAACATCCTCCACAACCCTGGGGTGAAGATGCTCCAAGAAGGTCTCCACAGAGACAGAATGCCCCCATCCCCACACCACTGAGTGAGAAGTTTCCAAAGTGATCCTGTAAAGATGGAAGTTGTTCTTTCAAATGGTCTAAGGTCTCCAACTACTGCAGTTATAGACTCTCCCACTAACTCTGTTTCCCCAGTAATAATACCAATAATTTTTTACAGAGTTACCACACCAAAAGATAATAAAACAGAATCGTGTTTCATCATGCCTAACTTTCACAGCAACCTTATGAAGCAGATACTTATTGTCCCCATTTTTCAGATGAGAAAACTGAGGCACAGAGGAGAAGTGACATGCTCAAGGGCACCCGGCTTATGAGTGATATCGATCTACTAGGATTAGATCCCAGATCTCAGTCATAGGCTCTATCCCCTCTGGCATGCTACTTGATACATTCTGTGGATTCTGTGGTGCAAGTCTCTCTTATCCATCCCCTCCTTTCCATTCCCACCTGCACTCACTTCCCTAAATGAGTCTCTCAAGACTTCTTGACTTGACCATTGCAAGAGCCTTCTGAAAGGTCTCCCTGTCCCCTCTGTCTGGCCTCCTCTGTTCTGCCACCCTCCTGTCCAATGACTGCCTTCTCTATATAGCCTCCATGAATCCCCACACCCTGCACTCCTTTCACTGATCTCCCATGGCACTTTGCTGGCATCACTTTTGAGGGCTTAGTTCATCCAGATTTGTATATAGTACAACTATCTCTCCCAATAATGACACTTCCAGGTAACGCAAATTCACTTTTGGCTCTTTTAGCATCAGTGTTAGTTTTAGTTCCAATACACACGAATCACGAATCATTCCTATTGGCAATAATTTGGGGCATAAGAAGAGGGAACAAGAAGAAGGGAAAAGAAAAAGGAGGTAAAGAGAAACCTACACAACTTTACTAACAATCGTCACCCCAATAATCTTTAGGTTTTTTTTTTAAAAAAAAAAAGAAAGGCAAAGAAAGAATTGAGTTTCATAATGAAATCTGAGGAGGAAGAAAAGTTAAAGAAGGGTTAAACAAGGCCAAGATTAGTACACTTGGCCTTGCTACTACTCCAGGCAGATCCAAGGCCAGCCAAAGCCCTACAGTATTAGGAAGGAGGCATGGGAAACACCTGTACCACTGTGGCGTGTAGAGCAAATAAAGGTTGTCCAAGGGAAGGAGGGACGCTTCCCTTGGTGGGAATCTCCACAGCCTTAGATCAACCTGGAGAGAGGCCCTGAACCTCAGTCCCCTAAATCTCTTTTTCCCCATGAGGTCTAAAATTCTTATTATATCTTCGTGGTTACCCTTTTATCATTATATAATTAATGTCCTTCTTTGTCTACTGTGACAGTTTTTGACTTAAAGTCTATTTTGTTTGATACAAGTGTGGCGACCTCTGCTCTTGTTTGGCTACCATTTGCATGAATATATATTTCCATCTTTTCACTTTCAGCCTATGTGTGTCCTTAAATCTAAATTGAGTCTCTTCAGAGAAACTCCTTCCTTCCATTTCCTTTAGATCTGAGAATCATACACAGAATGTTTTTGGCAGAAGTCAAAACTTTATTATTCTTCAGACAAACTCCTTCTTTAATGATTCTGATACCGCTTCTGCCACATGCCTGATACGATAAAATGTGTTTGGCAGATGATTTCTTTTTGGGGTGATAAAAGTATTTTGAAATTATATAGTGGTGATGGTTGCACAATTCTGTGAATATACTAAAAACAACTAAATTTTTACAGTTTAAAATGTTGAATTTTATGGATTGTGAATTATATATCAATAAACATTAAAGTAAAAATAAAGATATAATCTGAGTACATAATTATTCATGTTAGAAGTGCTTGTACCTAAGAATTACATGGTTTTATTATAGGCCCATTCGTGTTCAGCAAGCTCTAGATATAACTGTGATTTAACAATGTTTATTTTCATTAATTCATTCAGTGAACAGTTGTCAAATGCCTACTATATTTGAGGCACTAACTAGAAGTTGAGGAAACAAAAGACTAATAAAATTACTTTTTGACTGAAAAAAAATAAAGTGAGTCTCTTGTACACAACATACAATTGGATCTTGTTTTTCCTTTTTTATCCATTCTGCCACTCTGTCTTTTGATTGAGGAGTGTAGTAGTCTGCTCAGTCTGTCATAACAAAATACCACAAACTGTATGGCTTGAACAACAGATTTTTATTTTCTCACAGTTCTGGAGCCAGAAGTCCATGGTCAAGTAGCTGGTAAATTTAGTTTCTCGTGAGGACTCTCTTTCTGGCTTGTAGATATCTATCTTTTCTCTGCATCCTCATGTTTTTTCCTCTTTGCTCATATTAAGAGAGAGAGATTTCTCATGTTTCTTCCTCTACTTACGGGGACATCAATCCTATTGGATGCAGGCCCTACTCTTATGACCTCATTAACTCTTAATTATCTCCCTAAAAGCCCTATCTCCAAATACAGTTATATTGTGCGTTAGTATTTAAACATATGAATTGGTATGGTGGGCCCAATTCAGTCCATAACAGGGAATTCAGTCCATATACACTTAACATAATTACTGATAGGGAGGAACTTACAATTGCCAATTTGTTAACTTTTTTCTATGTGTCCTGCAATTATTTTGGACTCTTTTCTTCTCTTGCTGCCTTCATTTGTGTTTGGTTGAGTTTTTTGTAGTTACGTGGTTTGATTCTTTTCTCATTTCCTTTGTGTATCTCCTCTATGTATTTTTCTTTATTATGGGGATTACATAAAACACTTTATAATTCTAACAATCCATTTTAAACTGATAACAATTTAACTTCAATCACATACAAAATCTCTACTTCTTTACATGCCCCCACTTTGTTATAAATGTTACAAATTACATTATTTTATATCTTGTAAACATTAACATATGTTTATAGTTATAGGTTAATTTTTATGTTTTTGTATTTTAGTTCTGTACCAGGATTAAAAGTGATTTATGCAGCAGTATTATAGTATTACAGGATTTTGTATTTGCCTATATATTTATCTTTACCAGAGAGCTTTATGTTTTTGTATGCTTTTGTGTTGCTGTCTAGCATCCTTTTGTTTCAACTTGAAGGACTTCCTTTGACATCTCTTGTAAGGCAGTTCTAGTGGTGAAGAACTCTCTTGGCTTTTATCTGGGAAGGTCTTTATTTCTCTTTCATTTCTAAAATTATATTCTTGGCTGGCACCCTTTTTTCCCCCCAGCACCTTGAAAATATCGATTCACTTCTTTCTGGCCTGTAAGTTTTCTGTTGAGAAATTCCCTATCAGTCTTATGGGAGCTATATGATGTATATGAGTATATGATGAATTACTTTTGCTGCTTTCAAGATTCTGTCTTTGTGACTTTTGACAGTTTGATTATAATGTGTCTTGGTGTGGGCCTCTTTGTATCCATCCTATCTGTAGTCCTTCGAATTTCTTGAGTTTAAATATGCATTTCCTTCCTCAGATTTGCAGAATTTTCAGTCATTATTTCAAATAAGCTCTGTTCCTTTCTCTCTCTTCTTCTTCCTGGAATCCCTTTATATGTGTAGTGGCCCATTTGGTCCCTTAGGCTTTCTTTACTTTTCTTTTTTTTTTTCCTTTTTTTTCCTCTGACTTGATAATTTCAAATGATTTGTCCTCAAATTTGCTGGTTCTTTCTGCTGCTGATCAAGTCTGTTGTTAATTCCCTGTAGGGAATTTTCAATTTAGTTACTATATTCTTCAGCTCCTGAATTTCTGCTTAGTTCTTTTTTACAGTTTCTATCTCTTTGTTGATATTCTCATTTTGTTCATACATTCCTGATTTCATTTAATTATCTACTTGTGTTCTCTTGTAGTACATTGCATTTCCTTAAGAAGATTATTTGGAAGTCTTTGTCAGCATAGATCTCTTGATTTTGGATCAGTTTTTGGAGATTTATGATACTCCTTTGATTATGTTACTCCTTTGATTGGGCCATGTTTCTCTGTTTCTTCATATGCCTTGTTATTTTTTTACTGGGATTTGTGCATTTGAAAAAACAGCCACCTCTCCAAGCCTTTGTGGACTGGCTTCATGCAGGGGAAGAATTTCACAAATCATCCTGGCTAGAGATTTTGGGGGTCTCTCAAATCTTTTCTGGGGTTGCATCTTATCTGGAGGTTTGCACATAATTTCTCAATTAAAGAGGTTTGCCAGTTTCTTTTTAAGGAGCTCATAATCTCTCACTACCTCTGGTGTCTGTCTACAATACTGCAGGTTCTCTGTTGCTGCAACTATCTATTGAGCTCTCCTTTGTTCTCAGCAGGTCTGAGACATCCAGAGTTTGCCAGTTCTCCATCATTACTCTGAGTCAGATGAAAGAGAAACCAGTCCCTCATGAAGCCCCTTAAAAGCTGGAACATTGGATATATGTTCCACTCTTTCCTTTCCCTCCCAAGGTAGAAGCTATGAGTTGGGTGTTTTCTCTTTATCATAATGAGCTGTGCTGGCTGGGGAAAGGGCTATCACAGGTAAAATGCAGTGGCTTTTCCTAACCATTTTAATGTGCCTGTTCTTGACTTTGTGATTGACTGGGGGTACTTCAATTTCTTAATTGATTTCTAGAATTCTCAGAAAGGCTTTTTATATTGTACATTATTGTTAAATTGGTGTCTCTGTAAGAGAAGAATGTCTGGAGCTTCCTATTCCACCATCTTCCTCCATCTCCATACTTATTAAGGAATGAGGAGTTTGAGGCTTAGAGAGATTAAATACATTGCCTGAAAATACACAGTGAGCAAGTTGAAAAACTGGATTCTGAATGAGGTATAGTTTGAGTCCCAGCCTGTGTATTTAGCATCTTAGTACCATACTATAGCTGGCAGTCAAGGAAAAGAAGAATCATGCAATCTAAGGCCATTCAGTGCAAGGGAGGAAAGGGCTATGACACTGAGTCTCCTTTCCTACCGAACACTTTGTTTAAGTAGGCAAATTAATGTAGACATCATTTTGAATGGTTTTCATTAAAATATGTTCAATATATAAAACACATTTTAAGTTTGAAAAAGGATAGTCTTTAGTTTTTTGTTTTGTTTTTTCTAAAAATCACTTATTAAAGAGGTGCTTTCTACCCTAGCTCCCTTACTACCTCCCCATATAACCTGGCGCGAGTCACATGGCTAGAAGGTGAGCCTGGACTTGAACCTATGGCTTTTCAGCCCTAATGCTCCTTTACAGGCCAGAGGCAATGTGGGATTCATCTTTTCAATTCTTATAGAATGGAGCCTGGGACTTAATTGAGCCCTGGTTGGAAAGAAGTGCAGATATTCCAAAGTTGAAAACAGTCTCCCATAGGATTTTGGTGATCCAGATCTTGAAGTATTTTCACGGCAATAGTATTGGGGAGAACAAGGGACAGCAGAGTCCTCACAGATATTCGGACAAGTCCTTGGAAAAAGGAAGAAAGCAGAAGGGGAAGGATACCTGAGAGACAAGGCCAGAGGCCTGGTGGGAGAGGCATCCCAACTTGCTTAACAGGTAAAGTGAGTTTGAAAAGGGACATGTGAAGAAGGATAAGAGTGGCTACAAGTTCTTGCACCCTTTTACTTTCTTTTCCTTCTTTCATTCCTTCCTTCTTTCCTTCTTTATTCTTTCTTTCCTTCCTTTCTTTTTTCTTTCTTTTTAAAGTAAGGGCTTTCCAGCTAACCACTACAGGGGAATAGACGGGGGTGGGAGTATACAAGAAATATGCAACATGAGGAAAAACAAGAGTTTACAAAATGCTCTCATAGTATGGTTTTTGGGTCACACTCACTGACATCCTTGATAAAGGATGTCCTTAATCTTTTTGTTTCCAGTTATTTATTTAAATTTATCATGTATTAGTATTATTGCTGTGCCAATAATAGTATAGAAATCAAAAGCAAAATAATTCACCTGTGATTCCACCAGCTAAACAAATGAAACATGATGTCATAGTTGACGGACAACCAGTTCTTAAGTTCTGAATTGGCCACTCCCTAGAAATGTCATCTGCAGCTGCTCAGCTTCACTAAGCTTCAGTTGTGCTCATCTGCAGAATGAGCATGATAATAGTGCCGACCTCCCAGGGTTATTGTGGGCATTAAATGAGATAATGTGCATAAAATTACCTCAGAACTGTAATTTACTGGGTATTTCAGTTATAATTATTTTTGTCTTTTATGTTTCTTCGGGCTCTTGTCCACAAGCATATAACCTTTCCCAGCTATGATAATTGTACACACAAGTTCATTGCTTGCCCTTGTTCTTATCATGGACTTGCTTGCCTGTTTCTATATCATCACCACCATAATGTTAAAGGTAGCGTGCTCTCTCAAGTGGATGTATCAAAATGCATCAAATCATTTCTCCACTGTTGGGTGTTGTATCTATTCCTGAAGCTTTGCTATATGGATAACAATGAGCATCTTTTAACGGTTTGTATTTTTTTGACCATCAACAGGAAACTTTAAACTCAAGGTCTGTAAGGTCTAAAGAAGTTCTTCTTCTGGGAGCATAATTGGCCAAAGTCAGGCTTGCTGCCAGTAAGGCTTTCACGAGCCAGAGCAGTCCCGCCACAGAGACAGTGCCTCGGGACCCATAAATTGTGCTTTGTGCCCCTGCAAAGACAGGAAACAAAGACAGAGAGAGGTTTGGGCAGCGATTTTTCAACGTAACGGGGGGGGGGAATTGCTATGCATATTGCTGGGAGCACTTATTTAGAGATTGGAATAGATTTATACACAAGTTTCTAGTACCAAAAGCCAAGGTCTTTGCTGAAAGAGGTTACAATTCAAAACATTCTAATTGGATGTAGGAACAAAGAGCAAACTGGCACAGACTGACAGTCATAAGGAGTCTGAAGATGGAATTGGTGCCAGAGGAGGTTTTGCCAGGAGGCAGGTCTGGGGCAGGCCAGAGTCAGAGGAGCAGTCATAGTGAAAGAAAGCCAGAGCCAAGCGCTACTCAGAGGAAGGAGAGCAGAGACAATGAGGTTCAGCAAGAGGAATCAGAATCCAACCACACGGGAAGTGGCCTTTTCTAAGCTGCCTTGTTAGAAAAGACCAGGTGGAGTGAGGGGAACTGGCCTATTCTGGCAATGGCAAGAAAATCAGATGGTAGTTGACTTCTGGAACAGGAACTGGGCCCAGAGAACACAGGTGCTGACCATCAAATAAACCCAGGGAGGGTCCAAACATGGCCTGGCTCTCTCCTCTGTGCCACATGGAAGAAATGATGGGGGCAGAAGCAATCACAGGCCAATCTGTGTGTCACCTCCCTGCATAAAACCCTTCAAAACTTCCCCTTTGGTCTTAGGAAAGATTCCGACTCCACCCCATGGCTTAAAAGTCCCTGAATGTTCTGGCCCCAGCCCACTGTGCCAGCCTCATGTCTTCCCACTCCACAGTGTGCTGGCTCAGAGCACCTCCTCTCAGGCCCTTGAATAAGTGATGCTCTCTCTCACTTTCAAGGCTTTCTTACATGTTGTTTCTTCGGCTCTCAACACTCCCTCTTCTCACCTTCCTCAACATTCAGATCTCAACTTAAATGTAACTTTCTTCAGGAAGTGTAGGTGCATCCTCTATAGTGACACCAAACTCTTTGGTAATTGGTACTTTCCTGTTTCCTCCATAATCTGTGAGCTCACATGGGGCAGGGACCACATCTCTCTTGCTCACCATAGACTCCCTAATGCCTGGCATAGAATAGGCACTTGATATATATTTTTAATAAAATAATAAATAAATGAAAGCAAATTGATTGATTCTTTTTAGTCTCGGTACAACTTACTAAGTGGTGAGCAAGGCAGGCATGGCCCCTGTCTCCATTTGAGCCATAGACTGGTCTAGTGGGGGCACAGACAGGTACATAGAGAATTCTGGTATAATAAGTGTTCCAGGAAAGATGCAGAGTGATCTTTGGTGTTGGGGGGAGAGGGGAATAAGGGAGTGGCATATGCTGAAGAGAAAGAAAGGGGAAGGCTCCATGGAGAGGAAAAGATAGGAATTTAGCCTTGGAGGTTCAGTAATCCTTTAACAGACAAAGAAGGGGGAGGAAGGATTTTTCTGGCAGATTGAATAGGTAGAATAAAATCACAGAACAAGGAAATGATGGAAAATGTTCAGGGAACAACAAGTAGGCTGGGCGGCCACTGCCAGAGATATCCAATTTTGCTATGAGGTAAGGATGGAAATTAGATAGCGGCCACAACACAAGGGGTTATATTTACCAAACTAAAGCAAATGGACTTTATCCTATAGTCAATGGGTCGATATGAGAAGAACTGTGCTATGGTTGATGGACAGACTGACATGGGACAGTATCCTGCATGGTGAGGACTCTCCAGTCTGTAGGCACCAAGGATGGGAGAAAATATTCTAAGGGAAACATGGCCCATAGCTAAAACTGTGTAAATATTTATCAAATTACAGAGGATGTAGAAAGGATGTTGGCTGCATCCTGGAATACTCACATGAAAGGGGCTGGTTTGGGTCAAACCTATTACATATTTACATGGGCTGCAGTATAGGCACAGGTGAGAAGTACCAAATGGATGCAGTGCAAAGAGTAGAGGACAGGAAGACGGGTCAGGGTACCAACTCATCTCTGCTGTGCAACTTTGGGCAACTCCCTTCTCCCCTCCAGGCCTTTCTTTTCTATGCTAAGCCCTTTTCATTCTAATGTTGTGTGGTTTGATGGGCATCTTGGAGTACACAGTTGAGTTATAGGGGATGGGCCACCTTAAGGCTGCTGCGACTCCTTATGCAAATAAGAAAAAGGCACCCTTTCCACTGGACACTTTACTTACATAAGTTAGAAAACTTCTCTAAGAAATATAGAAATATTTGCTGTCTACTAAGAGAAGGGCATCCCCTAAGGTGGTATAATGCACAACCTACACAATTGCTAGCGACCCTGAACCCACATAGAACTCATGTCAGAAAACGGGCTGGGAAGCCCATCTGTCTGGCTCAGTGACACATATCTTACTGTTCTAGGACCAATGAGGAAGAAATGGCTTTTGAGATGAGCAAAGTAGATTAGAAGAGCCAGCATTAAGCAATCACCAGAATGACTCCCATCAACAGAGTGATGGTGGCAGTCCTGCAGCCGTCTCTTCTTCATGGGCTGAGCAAAACTTTCCAAGATGACTCCAGCCAGATACTACAGTTGGATATGGGGTGCGGGGGCAGGATTTGTTAAATGGCCCAATTGGTCGAAAAGGGATTCGTTTCTGTAATGACCACTTTTTTTTTTTTTTTGTAATGACCATTTTGTAGATGATAACAAGTACTTGAACAGGTCCTCTCAGGCGAGACTTTCTCAATGTCATTTCAAAGGGGCCCTACACTGTGGACCCCTTACCTCAGACACCTCAGATGCCCAGACACAGAGAGCAACACTAGACTTGGCATGGAAGTCTCCTGAATATTTTAAAGAACTGGTGTTTATTCCTCCACAAATGAAACCTTCATAGCACACGATGGGTATATTTACCTGGGACTGACTTATTTACCAGCAACTAAAACATGAAATTAGCTGGTCCCTAAAGGCAATTTTGTTCTTCCTTGCTTGATGCTTTAATAAATCATCCCAATCAAGGAGGTCGGCAGGCATTGGGGGAAGGTACCACATTTGCTTTCTATCTTCTCACATTCTGTATGAGCAATCATTTTCCATTTAGGGTCTGTGATGATCCCCTTGAGACCATCTGCATAATCCTGTGATTTCTAGTTTCTGGGGGACTGGCCATGTGTTTGCCTTGGCAGACTATAACAGGAAACTTTCCTTTGCTTTTTTTTTTTTTTTTTTGGTTTCAAAATTTAAAGTCCTGGGAATGTTTTAGAAACAAGCCCCTGGCCAGGACAATGTTTCTACTGTAATAGAACATAACAGGGGTGATTCTCATGAGCATAATCCTTCTCCTTCCCTAGCCACACTTTTTAAGAGAGCAAAAGAGACTTGATCTGATTGTTCATATTTCTATCAATTCCCCAGCTCTTGTGAGAAATGTGAGTGCGTTTGAAACACTCTCCCCTTGTGTTAACAATCCAGGAGCCCCAGAAGCTAAGATTTTTCTACCAAATAGTAAACCCATGAGGTGCTAGGAGAAAGAAGGACTTAGCCTGGGGCTGGCCCTGAGGATGAGAGGAGTTACAGCTTATAGTCTAGTGATGGGTCAGTGATGGTAAAAGGACCTTTCTCCTGACCTGAGGGAGTTGGGGAAGACCTATAAACGGTGAGCCTTAGTGATCCATCTGGAAAAGTAGGCAATGTGCAATCTGGCCTGCGGTTCGCAAAGCCAGGAGTTCAAGAACAGACGTAAATCTCTTGTAACCAGCTTGTTCTGCAATGGAAAGGAGTACTTGAAATCACAGGTATCTCCTGAGACTTTTTAATAGCCAACAAGACATGAAAGCAGAAGGTCCTTGGCCTTCCTTTGTTCCTCTTCTTATGTTGGCATTGCAATGTCTGAATGGAAAGTTCCTTATTAGGTATTTGTATTTTCTTTGATTTGTATGTTTGTTTGTTTTTAACAAATGAATACCCCCGACGCCAGGATTTGGAAATGAGGCAGCTCATTAACTATCAGGATCTTAGAGGGCATTCTTTTTCATTGTTAAATATGAATCGCTAAATCTTTTTTGATGCTTTCGATAACAATTTCACAAATCAAATCACCACTCATATCATTTGATAGCTAATTCCAGTCTTTACCCGAGTAAGGAAGCCATGAGGAAGTTCAAAATTTTACTGTTTGCTTTCAAACAAGGTTGCAGGACATTAAAAAGTGATACCATTGTCCCACATTTTGCGCTTAAAAAAAAAAAGATTCATGGAAGTGGAGAGAATAAAATTAACTTTAGCATTTTATCATGAAATTAAGAAATTGAAGGAAAGTGTCAGAGTGCCCATTCCAGCTCAAGCCTAAGAGAGAAAGAGAGAGAGAGAGAAAGCGAGAGAGAGAGGAGTTCTTGAGACTCACAGCCTCAGTTGTGTTCGTTGTAAAATGAGGGTGTTAACATAGGTGGTAGTGCTGATTAGGGTTGGTGTATGGGGTTCTTACCCAGAGGCAGCCTGATCCATGTGGAGCTATTTGAGGCAACAAGTGGGACATCATTAACTAGAGGGCGTAGTATGCATTACATGCTGAACTGCGTATGCATTACCAAACTCTTTCAAGTCCTTTAGGGAACCAGGTGAGAAATAAATAAACAAATGCTTCACATTAGTGCTGTGAAATAGATACTATGATTGTTCCCATTTTATGGATAAGGAAACTATGGCTGAGGTTTGCTTGTCAAATAATTTGCCCAAGATCACACAGTTAGTAATTAGAAAATCTGTGCCTCTAACCCCAGACTGTGGAAGCCAGACTCCATGTTCTTTTCCATCATCCACTTTCCCCAGAATTAGTATGACTGAAAATTTTCAGTGGCATCATTGAATCATAGATATATCACAACCGGAAAGGGTCTCAAGAGATGATCTAATCCACCCATCTCTTCTCACAAGTGAGAACATTGAAGTTCAAATTAGATAAGTGTTTTGACCTAGGATACACAGAAAATAATTGGCAGAGCTGGAACAAGAACAGAAGTTTGCCAGCCCAGGAGGGACCCTCCCTAGGAAACCTCCTCTCCTCCCCAAGGTCAAACTGCTTAGAAGAGGGAGCGGAGGGAATTAGCAGCCTAGGCTCCCGCCATCTGGCCCAGGGCTGGGCCTCCTCTGGCAGGGCTTTCTTGACCTGCAAATTAGGAACCGGAGTTAGACAAAAGTTACACTGTGAATTTCACTGCCTTGTGAGTAGAATTTAGAATTTCCTCCAATTAATGAATGTTGGTAATAAACCATAGTAGTATTATTAGTAGTCAGTTCTTGTGATATATTACCAAAAGAAATTAGAGATATTTGCAAATCAACTTAGAGTTGTTGAAAACATCTCAAAATGTCATTTATACTTACTACCCTAAAATTACAGTAGTTCAAAACTCCTTGATGAGAAGTGCATATGCTACTGTATCACAAATTTGTTGAAACATCTTACAACTAACTATATTTTAGTATAATTGGCTGCCTTTGTAATCTCATATATTTTATGGATTTAAAGACTGTTTTCTGATACAGGCCTAAAGCCTTCAGCAGACTACCAAGGGGGCCAGAGTAAAATTCAGGTTAAGACTGCCCGCCCTGCAGTCTTAATGACACTCTCTCTCCATGCAAGGCTAACTTGCAAGGGTGAACAGTTCAACACGAACTCATCACTATAGCTGTATAATTCAACGTTAGTCTGAAATAGCAGGCCGCTTGTGGGCTTGGCTCAGGAAAGATCAGCAGCGATGCTGAAAGAACTGGAATCACATCTTCAGTCAACACCAAACCTCAGCCTAAGTTCAGCCCCTTCTTAGTAACCTCACAGGGTGTTTGCTACCTGATATCATGGGCTGTGGTATCATTGGCTTGTGCAGACTGAGTTCTGCCCCTCAGTGGACGAGGACAAAGCAAGTCCTGATTTTTCATTCTAGCAAGAAATGATCGGCCCTGGATTTGTGCAAAGAGCGTGACATCCAAATAACTTGTCAAATACATATCAATCCATGTCCTGTAAAACCTTTCCACCAATGTTGGACAATGGGGTTGGGTGGGGGGAATGCACCTAAGTCTGGATACTCTGTCCCTTACTGCCGCCTCTCTTCCCCTTTGTGAGTCTGTACACATTGTAGCTGGTCACACTGGGAGAGATACTACATGTAGGGAGCGTTGCCCTTGAATGAAGTTAAAACTGAAAAATGTGCATTCTATCTTATTTCCACTCATGTTCCAGTGCTTATTTTTAATCCAAGAAATAATGCTTTATTCATGCATTAATTCAACACATAGATTCTTATGTGTGCAATTGTACCAGGATCTATGTTTATATACACTATTTCCTCCTCTGGATAGAAAACACTATAATTTTCATATGAGAGAAATGCCCACAGAGTCAGAATATAAAGTAAGGGAGGTAGTATTGGGAGGTAGTGGGAGGTAGTATTACCTCCACTTTAGATGGACAAGGAAGCAAGGTCATGTGCCTTGCCCAAGGTCACACAGGCAGCCAGAAGCAGAGGTAGCACTTAGATCTTCTCTCATCAAGGCTCTTCACACTGCCCAACCACTCAAGTTTATTTGAATTCTTAAGATAGAGCTAGGTGAGAGGACAGTAGCAATAGTCCTGTCTCACAAATGGATGATATTCTCTTCCAAATCCCCACAGGCTTGTCTAGTGAGGTACCCAAAGATATACCTGGAAATTAGTTCTTTAGACATTGGATTTCAGCTTTACCCCATTTCCCTTTCCGAATCGAATACAGATGGAGGATGCTAATGAACCAACGAAGGTTGAATGATGAAGAGAGATCTTGCCCTAGCTACAAATCCATTCAGAAGGCAGAGAGCTGGCTTTTCCTCCTTGGACACAACTCCACCAAACAGCAAACAGAGTGCATGTTCCCATTCCAAGACTCGTGGGACACACAATCATTGAGACCTCAAAGGGGCAAAGTTGACCAGACAGGACTCTAAGAATTTTCCACTTGGAAGCACAGAAAATAAGCAACAGAGTAATTAAGGGACATATTGTTTAAAGGTCCCTGCCAAACTTTCTCTCTGATATTAACTGTGGTTCCCACGGCAGTCTGATGCTACAGCTAGAGATGTCCAGAATACACCTGTAAATACTCAACTGATGGTGCAATTATGGGAGTTAGCTGACCATCTGTCATTTGGGGAAACAACTGCCTAATTGCATCCTTAACTGAGTATTTGCAGATGTGTTCCATACATACAAAAGAGAAGGCCACTCAGAGTCATGACGAAGGACCTCATTATCACATTATCAAATCCTTCTACAACAATCAAGAAGAGACCTACAAGTCAGCAGCTTTCCCACAGATCAGCCATCTTAGTGGGACAGGGAGGAACAGAGCAAGAAAAAGAAGAGCAAGTCATGTTCTCCTCCAAGGGCCTGAGCCAGGCTTCTGGGGTGAACAGGCTCACTTACTACAAGAGAAGTGGTCCCAAGGTATCGGCTGGGGAAGGGGGGGGCAGCTGGTTCCCCATGTCTTCAAACCTGACATGAGACAATACTGGTCCAACACATGTAAAGTTCAGTCATATCCTCCAGAACAAGCCGGCCTTCATTAACAATGAACCACACTGAATGAAACGTGCCATTGGTGTGAATTGCTGGATCTACCCACAAAGCTGCCTGGGAGCATGTGATATTTTAAAATGATGGCAAAGCCCCAAGACATGGCTCAGATAATCTCTTCTTCCCTTTTATGGTCACCAAAGGAATTGTGGAAGGGCTTCACTGGCCCATGTTTCTCAGTACCATGATCAAACTTACCTGTTGGTCAGAGAGTTGCTGCCTATCTAACGTGACAAGTAAGAGAACTGAGAAGTGCCAGAGCCGGAGGGCCCTTGACAAGCACATAGGCCCACCTTTATTTACATTGCAGATGAAGATGTAGAGGTACAGCGTGAAGAGGCTAGTCTGAAGTCATACAGATAGTTAATGGAAGGACTGAAACTGAAATCCAGGTCTCCTCGGGCAGGAGCAAGGATACCACCTGCTTGCCAATTACTGTTCAATGTGAAATACACACAGACGACCCCTTCAAGTAAATGGTATGTGTGGTGGATCCCTGAAAACGTCAAGACATGTCACTTCCGCCCTCCTCCCACTTCCAAACCTGTCCTGAGGAGCCCTCAGCTGCACCTCAATTCTGATTAATATTTGGCAGATGGAATTTCCTGTACCCATGTTGTCCCAAAGATTTCCTAAAGTTAATGGCAAAGGAAATACACCTAAATTAATGATGACTGTAGGTGGCAGAATCTCATAGCAAGCAAAACCATAAAAATCAAGAACAACCTTCCCTAGGTGTAAATATAAAACTCTTCTGGGAACGTATCTGAAGGAAGAGTGTATCTATAACACTAAGTTAAAATCTAAATTACATTATTCAGAGCTATACAAGTGTAGACTAATAAATAACACATAAAATAAAACAAGCACTTTATGAGGAAGGCTCATCCTATATTTGAAGCATTTTCCCACCCTTAAATCCTTTATTTAATACGGACACTTTTAGCCACAAAATTTCTAGAGTTTATTCAATATCTTTTATGTGCTTTACAAGGTCATTAGAGAATTTATTTGCTCTTTCCCTTACAGATTGGAGGGTGGGCAGTGATATATGAGGTTTCACATTTTATTTATTCACCAAACTGTTCCAGATGTGATCCCATCATTTATCCACTGACACATCAAACCTGCTGGGTGCCCTGCGCACTGACCTCCCCCCCACATTCGCTTTCATGCTCTTAAAGTTATAGCAGGGCTCCCTTCGATGAGAAGACAAGAGAATTGCTATTTGGGGAGAGGTAGTGGCGGGAGGGAGGCGATCGAACTTCAGTAATAAAAAATTTAATTGCTCGGCTACAATTTGAAAACGATATCCAGGTGGAAACTGACCCAGTACCATTCCCCCAAACTATTGCTTCCCACTTGTCCTCCAAACAGGGCTGCATGCCTCAGATTTGGAATGTGCAGGATCTGAATAAATGGAATTGAGCAGGTACTAAATCATTTTCCCCTTCTCCTAGTGATTTGTCACCATAATAAGCATTCTGAGGGTGATAGACCTTTTATTACTACACACTGTTAAGCAGGAAGGAGGCTGCAATGTATTCCTGGTGCTCTTTAGGGAAAATAATTACCCCATGCAGATAATTTTTTTTAAATATCGATTTAACAGAAAGAGTTATATTTAAAACCAAGTGCTTATTTAGTGTAAAATATGAAACATTGTTATGCTTGTGTTAGAGAGGATAATGGTGACTCTATGACATCACAGCCCCTGAGATGCAGTCCACGTTTATCCAACCACCTCAGCCTATTTTTTGGTGGAGGCAAAGAGAGGAAGAGGGGTTCTCATTTGAGGAGCCCCTCAATAATGCCAGTTCTACATAAATTACATCTAAATACTGATATTACCATCTAATATTTGAAGAGCATTTTATAATTTGACAAACAATGTCATATGCCTTATGCCATTTGATCCCCACAACAGCCCTGTGAGGTCTCAGGGCTGATGTTATTAGCTCCATTTTCCAGAGGAGGAGACTGAGGCTGAGAGACAGATATGAGGATGCAAAAAGTGTATAGAACTGGCACTACAGCGAGGGTTTCCAAATTTAGGGGAGCGGGGGGGTAATGGCATATTGCATGGGACATACTTATACTAAAAAATTATTCATTGTTTATTTGGAATTCAAATTTAACTGTGCATCCTGTATTTTATCTGACAACCCTAAGTATAGCGAGACTCCAAAATGGGAAGTCCTAACCTCCTCTTCTTTTCCCCACCAAGAAAGAAATGCATTGGGTTAGTGATGAAAGTGTGGGTGACTTTCCCACAGTCCCATGGTGAGTAAATGGCAGAGTTGGGAACTTACGTCATTTCTGTGACTTCTTAGCTGAATGATTTTAAACATCCCCTTGTCTCCCCACCTTTCACCTGGGACCAGAGGCAAGGGAGCTGACACGTACTGTGACAGGATCACAGCACACTCAGTCCAACTGAGGTGCGAAACAGTTCTCTCAGGCCTTTGGGGTCCCTATGTACAGGGAAATGCAATGATCCAAAGACCACCTTTGACTGGCATCTCCCACACTTAACCCTGTAGGGCATCATCTGAATGCAACTCAACCCAATGACCACAGTACCCAAATGGATGGTTCTCTTTAAGTAGCCATAAGAAAATACACTGCCTCACTTAAAACTACAGAAATGTACATCAAAGCAATGCAATACCATTTTCGACTTAGCAGACCAGCAAAACACAAAGCTATGTTATACCCAGTGCTGATGAAGGTGAGGGAAAACAGGCCTCTCTTACAGTGTTGGTGAGAGCGTAAGTAGATGCCATCTTTCTAGGGATCAGTTTGGCACTATCCATAGCAATTTAAAACTCACATGCCCTTTGACCCAGGAATTTCACATTGCTGGAAGTTAACTTGCCCATAATACCACCCAAGCAGAGGCTCACACAGTCCAGCCTTATCCAATGGCCCTAAGGCTTGCCTGGACAAATTCAACACAACTTTTTTCATATCACGAATAAGAGCACCCAACATTAGCACCAGACACTGAGTCAAGTTTTCCACTCACGTTTATTTCATTTAATCCCATAAAATCAATACTGGTATTAACCCCATTATATTCACGTGAAAGCTGAGGCTTGAAGAGATTCAGTAACTCACTGCAGATCACACAATTAGTAAGTGGAAGAGCAGGGATTTGAATCCAAATCAGTTTTACTCTAAAGTCTGGGCTTTTGCACCCCTTTCCACACTGTCACTCAGAGTAAGAAGGGCGGGTGCCATGAAAATAGACAACTGCAGGAAATGGATGTTCCTTTCCCTAGTTGGATTATGGTATTAGGTTGGTGCAAAAGTAATTGTGGTATTAGGTTGGTTGAAAAGGCTAAAAATAATTGCAAAAACCGCAATTACTTTTGCACCAACCTAATATTTTCTGTCATGGTTCAGCTACTCAAACTTCTGAAACTAGTCATTAGCAGGGAGAGGAAGTCTGCACAGAATCAAGGGTCCCCAGTGAACCTCCTGGGTTAAAGAGTGTAAGTGAATAAATGCATCAGTAATAGATTTCTGCTCACCAAAGGAATCCATCTCTTTTTTATTTCAATCAAAATGTATAACAATCTTTTTTTATTTTTTTTAGTTTTGTAGTCAAGTCATTTCATCAAAAATAAATGACAATGAGGGTAAGGGGGATCAAATATATGGTGATGGAAGGAGAACTGACTCTGGGTGGTGAACACACAATGTAATTTATAGATGATGTGATACAGAATTGCACACCTGAAATCTATGTAATTTTACTAACAATTGTCACCCCAATAAATTAAAAATAAATAACTAAATAAAGTTTAATAAATAAATAAATAAATAAATAAATAAATAAATAAATAAATAAATAAATGACAGCTGGATGTACAAATTGTAAATTTGAAGGTGTCAGGTGGAGGAGACAACGAAGACATTTTGAAGGGCTGACACTACTGCACAGTAATCAGGAAAAAATATATATATTAAAAAAAAAGTTCCAGTTACATGATTAACCCTAAAGTCAAGAAAGATGCAACCTTGTTGGCATGGTTTGTTATTTTATGAAGTTAAAGATGAATGGTTTTAACAAGCCAGCAATGCAACATTTCAACCCTCCTCCCAAGCCAAAAGAAAAAGAAAAAAATAAGAATGGTTATTGACTACCTGTGATGTTCTTATGCCACTAAGAGACTGTCTAGTCCTGCTCTGTCCTCAGAGATCAGAGACACATGTTCGAAACTGCAAATCAAAGCGATATGGTAGAGCGCAAAGGACTTTAGTTTAGTATTCATATTAGGGCTTGACTGGGCAAGTTCCTCAATCCCTCCAGCCCTCAATTTCTTAATCTGTAGCATGGGAATAATAATGCTTGTCTTATACCTCACAGGGTCGTCACTATGTTAAAGGTAGAATTAACAGAGGTGAAAGAATGTTGACAAAAGTAAAAGCATAACAGATGCCTGTTGTTGTAGTAATGACGGTAGCCCTGGAGAGGACCTTGAAGGTAGGTCTCAATTCTATCTGGGCTGGCCTTACAACTTTGGAAAAGTCACTTTCTTACCTGCAGGAAAGTGCAGGGAGAAGGGAAGGGCCTAGTCTGGCTACTATTCAGTTGCAAATATGTGTAAGACATGGGTTATGGACCTTGTAAAAAGAGCATATTCAGAAAAAAACTTCCTGAGAGCTAAATGCCATAGGTTGCAGAGGATGTCATTTATAAGTGGTGGGTGGCTCATGTGTAAGTTTTACCTGGGCTGCCCTGAAGGCTAGTGTGTCATGTGTTAACTGTTCTTACCAAAGTGCCCACAGAGGGTGTTCCTTTGGATGACCACCTCTATAATTTCCTTTTCATGTCTTATAGTTGGGGCACAACTGATATACAATAAACTGCATTTATTTAAACTATACTCTTATTTTTGAATATATAAAAATGCTTTAAATGTTGCAATACTTTTTTTTTTGCAATTCCGTTTATATTATGTCTGCTTCATCTGTTAAGTGACCTTCCTATATACATTTCTTCATCATAGTTTTATATTTCTTCCTGAGTGTAGCCAGCTCAGGAATACTTTGTTCTTTAGAGTTGTCTACTTTGTATTTAGCTTTTCATTAGTTTTCACTCTGGTTTGGGTAGAATAGAACATTTTGCACAAATGCTTTTTTCATTGGCTTACAGATGTTTATGTTTTTGTCATCTCTATAATATTTTTATCTATTTTAATTTTTTAATGTTCACATTGTTTCATCTACCATTAAACCAATAAAAAACTTTAAAAAAGAAATATTTAGATTCAACTAAATAATATATCTTCTATATGTCAAAATATGCATTTTCACATGAGTTGCCTCATGTAATTTTCACAATAACCTTGAGGAGTAATTATTTCAATTTTAAAGAAGAGCAGATTAGGCTTATAGAGACGAAGGAACTCGTTCAGAATCCCTCAGCTGGTTCATGGTTGATGTGAACTTTAAATGAAGCTTTCCTACCCCAAGTCTAGTGTTATTTCTGCTACCTTTGCTGACTCAATAAATAGTACTTAATTTGGACACCTCAATATATATATATAAAACCATTGTTCAACCACACATTGAATTTTCTGAATTTAGTAGGTCTTCTTTAGGAAATAATTTCAGTAATAAACCACTACTGTACACACTGAAAAACATAGGAATTTAGTAACGACAGTTTAAATTTTCTTTTCTATGAATAATATAATATTTCTGAGTTCATCCCAGCTGTTCAGCCAGGCTGCCGAGAGGTTGCTGGACCTATGTCCATCTCAGGGCTGTTGTGAGAAGTACATGCAGCCATGAAAGGACAGTCTTTGTGCTCTGGACAGTGCTACCCACATGTAAACAATCATTTTTACACATGCTGCTCATACTATCAGCCAAGGGGAACCAAACTTTCAACTTCAAAAGGCCAAAGATGGTGGCTCTAAAGAAGATAGCACCATACCATTAAATATAGAATAGGGTATGCCTCTCTCAGATCACAGGTGCTGAGTTCTGCAAAGGTCTCTTTTGCACAGAGTCAGGGGCTTTTGATGTGTTGATAACTCACGAATCTATAGGAATATGGCTCCACCTCTTTTGCCCCATAGTCACTTATGGTACAGACCCATCTCCCTTGAAACAGAATGTTGATTCAATGGCTCAAGAGCAAAGTTATTTAGATCGTGGATAAGTTGATAGTCTCTGTCCAGTGATGAAACACATTCTTGGCAACTGACACTCTGGAATCTAGGAAGAAGGATTCTCTAGGGAAAAACAGAGGACCTGGAAAAAGCTGGGAATAAGTGACTGACAACATAGCCAAAGGTCAGAAAGCCTCTTGTAACACTAGCCAGTCTCTCCTACCTTCAAGAAGTCCCTTCGTTGCCAGTGTTGTTGTCCAAAGGTAGGCAATTTCAACACCCGGGTGACAGGAGATAGTGGTCCTGACTTGGGCAGCCAGCTGTAGGGACAAACAGGAGAGGAGCAATATGAGAGCTATGCTGAGGATGTCAACACACATTCTCAGTTGCCTGTCTTGCATTGTCAACATTCCCATGGATCTGAGCACAGAGCATTTCTCCTTAACTCTTTTTGTGGCAAAACTGACTTACACTGGGAGAGAGAGCATTTATAGTCTTTATTTATCATCCATACTGTGAATATTCATACAGTTCACAGCAGAAACATGATTGGTTTGATTACGGCGTGCTGCCCTCATGTTATGCAATATGTGACATACGCGATATATTATCTTTTTAAAATTTAAAATTTTTACAACTCTGAACCACACCTGGCTTCAAGGGATGGTGAATGTGTATAGCATAGTGGTTCAAAAGGTGGGCTCTGAAGCCAGGCTACCTGATTCTAATCCCAGCTATACCACCTAATAGCTGTGTGACCTGTGGTATGTTACTTCACCTCTCTAAGCCCTAAAGAAAATAATGGCACCTACTTCATTGGGGTGTTCTGAAAATTAAGTGAATAAATGGTGCTTAGAAGGTGCTTTATATTATGAAGAATGACCTGGGGACAACTGGCATAAACCTGAACTCCCCAGGAAACTAGGTCCCTATACGTTGAGAGCGATTAGCCATTATCAAAGAGGTTCCTACAGGATGTGCTGAGCTTCGATGCTGGAAGAGAGTGAAGGGAAGCATTTACTGGTAAAACTAAACATCACTACCATCATTGGGGACTACAATGTTGAGATCTGACATGTTCTCTGGGGTCTGGATTTGACTCTACTATCAATTTATGCTGTGACCTAGTGCAAGCCACTTGCTTTTTCTGGACCTTTGGAACAAGAAGGGCTAAATTGGATGCCTTCTGAAGGCTGTCCAGCTTGAACACATTGACTGCAACAGGAATATACTGGAGAAAAACAACTCTAATTGGGGATTTGAAAACCTCACACTTGCCAATTCCTGGGGCCAACGCAACACAATCCTTGTTTTCATAACCCAGAGTTATGTCCAGGGCCAGACCAGAGCAGCAGATGGACAGACCCAACTCCTAGATGTTTGTAATCGATCAGGACACACTATAATGAAGTAATTTTCTTGTCTTCATTCTCCATGTCAGCAGGGATCTGCCTGCCACGCAGGAAGGGTGACAGAGTAATCTGAGCCGCAGCTGAAAACCTGCTTTTTCTCCACAGTTATTTAGCCTGCCACGAGCTGTGGCAGGCAGTGGGAAAGAGTCCAGACAAGCAGGGGAATTTGGCTGCTCTCAAAATATCATACAGGAACTTTAAAAATTGAACTGATTTATGCTTTGTAATGTTTTCAATAATGTGTAAATTAAGTTAGAGTTTGAATCTGGGCTAAAGGAGAAATTTTATATTTTGCTAGCCATGAAAGGGCAACAGAAAAATCTCATTGTATGATAGTGTTTCTTCTGCTGTACCAAGAATTCCACTTTGCATAAGTAATGGGTTCTGGGGAAGAATATGTAACACACATTACTTTTCAATACCAAAGAATGCTCAACATTACCTGGAGATCTCCAAACTCCTCTGGGGCTTATGAGTCTCTGGGTTGAGGCAGACCTAGTTTAGAAATTCTGCCAGCTCAAGGTGCTGCCATGGCAACTTGACATAAGCCTTAATCTTCTCAATTGAGGTATGGACATCCCAGGCCCATAATCTGCCTCAAACCAGACTCTGAATTAAGAAACAAACCACATTCCCAGTGGGGACGTATGTGTAAGATGATACCTCCCCATCCATGAAAACTGTTAAAGGCCAAGTTATATGACTCAAAGTAGTTAAGGCCTCAGAATGCCCTTCACACACCCATTCTCTGAGCCAGTGGCCCATTTATTCCCTAAGGTTTTGTTGTCTTACACTTTTATGACATCAGAGAATTTTGCAAGAGCTGGGTTTGTGACAAACAAAACAAAACATAACAACAGTAAAAACAGTCACAGACGATATTGAAACAAAGAGCTGGTCAATAAAAGTGTATCACAGACATCCATGTTGTAGCTAATTTGCTGGTATAGCACCTCCTCTCATCTGTGAACAGCTAGACACACCCTCCTGAAATCCAGAGACCTGAGTTGGTCATTACCATTCATTCCATTCATTATCGGTCTGATTTGAGGGGAGTGTAACAAACATCTCCGAGAGCAACGTGTTTCTGCTTTGCAGAATCTTCAGCACAGCATCTGTGGGTTCCATGGGAACCTTCTAATGGGATCTGTCTAGCTTATCAAAAGGCAAGGAGAATTTGACATTTACATTACTAAAAGCCCTCTCTAGAAGTTGGTTCTCTGGCTAGTTCTGAAGAGCACTAGATGTTCACACTTGAAATGCCACAAGTAAAAAGAAATAATAATAAAATAAGTAAATAAAAAACACTTGGTAGAGCATAAAGTACTACATAGTATACAGCTGTCACATGGGAGCTCTGAAATTGCACAGGTTACCACAGTTATAATTTTATATCATAGCATTTAAATTACAGGATGTGAAGGAGAATAGTAAACATCACTTAAGGACCTCCTCTTCTGGGGAAAGGGTTGTTGTGGTTTAGTTTGTACACAGGATAATTATATCAGCTAGATGGATTTATGACCTTGTTATTGTCTTTATTGGGAGAATAAGTAAAGTTTATAAAGAAGTGTATGGATGGCAAGTTGACAACGAGTGAGTTGTGATGGTTAATTTTATGTCAACTTGACTGGGCCGTGGGGTGCCCAGGTATCTTGTTAAACATTATTTCTGAGAGTGTCTGGGTATATCAGAATGAGCCAGGACAAATGGAAATCAAAGAGAAGGTATTGACCTCTGATGGAACAGCCAGAGAAATGGGGTCTTGGCAGGGGGAGGGTATGTCCAGAGCTAAGGCATAGTAGGAGTGGCTCTGCCTTGGGGGTGCAGTGGCACGTTAACTACAGAGTGTAGAGGAAGGATTAGAGCTCAAGTCACTACCTCAAACACACCAACGAGGCAGGCTTAGTAAGGTGAAGGCTGAATGCGCAAGCCCTCCCAAAAGACTCCATTACCTGAAACCTTAGATCCACAGCAACTCTGGTATATCCAGACCAGCTGAGGCCCTGAGGCCCCAGCCACATGGCTAGTGGCCCATTTTTACACACAAAGATTCTAGTTATACTCACAACCAGCCCATTAGATGCTAGAATGATTATTAATGGTAATACAAGACTGACATGAACACGGAATTTGTGTTTTTCAAAGTATTTCTTCATCAATGAATTTATTTTTGCCTTTATAAATAATCTTAGGCAGGTGGTATCTTCACTGGCATAGAGAGGGGAAAGGATTATGATTACCTTTCCCCTATGATTACCCAACTAGCCAAGGGCAGAGGAAAGGAGTCTAGCCCTTAGTCTCAGGGTTTTTTCACAAGCCTCATGCCCTTTTGAAAAACTGACTGCCACAAAATCAGCCAGGTTTCCACTGGGGAATAGTTCATTTCCACAGGGCTTCTAGATCCTGGGCTGTTTAAGACCGTGGCCCCTCATTTTCCAGCAGGTCCGCAATTCAAAGACTGGATGCTGATGAGAAGTATCTGGAGTCTGATGAAGGCTAGTTACAGATAAGGAATATGAAAACTGGGAACTCAGAAGAAGATTGGCTTCTCCTGCTGCCTGGGCAGAATAACCAAGAAATTAGCAGCAAGTCATGATGACTATAAAGACGCACTAGAGGATAATTGAAGTATTAAAATTAAAGATATGCTGGCAAGTGGTCTATCCCTTGAGGATCCAGGCCATCTCCTTCGCTATCAGGCCATAATATGACTGAAGAACTTTACAAAAGGCAATGGCGGCTCTGTAGAGGGGTTATCTCCTAAGCTAGGGCTGGGGCTGGGGCTGAGGGACACTGGCTAATGGGTAGGCTTTTCTGCATGACACAGGGGGATCCTGGCTGGGCCCCACACTTTTAGGGTTGCTCTGACAAAGTAGAGCAAGTACAGAGAAGGCCAATCAGAGAAATGAAGGGTCTGAACTCACATCACAGGTAGTACTTTGAGGATGGTCAGGGTTTTAGCTGGTGAGGCAATGGATCCAGATGAGCGGTCGGTATTTTCAATTATTTTAGTGGGAATATCACAAGGAGAAGAGATATGTAGCCACTACTTTACCAAAGGAAGAGCTAAAACTCAATTTAAAGTATTTTAAACCAAATATCGTTGAGCTCTTTACCCATGCCACACAGTGGACATACACTTTCCACCTCAGGTCTCGTTTAATCCTCAGGGTCAGACCTGTCCTATAGCCAATGCTCTTTCCATTATATCACACAAATCTTCTTTATTCAACATAAGAAACACTCAACATTTAGAGATGTGCAACAATGGAATCTATGCTTCATGGGGTAGTGAATTCTCTATCATTTGAGACATCCAAACAGAAGCTGGGTGAAAATTGCCAGGTATTCCGACATTAGGTATGGGTTGGATCACATAACCTCTAATGTCCCTACCGACATTGAGCTGTTTGGACCCGGCCACCTCAGAACACATATGAAGTGGGTGGGGCACATGTTGTAAATAAATCCCTGATTGATCCCCAGTAACTGGAAAGAAGAGAGATCAATGACTCACAAATCATTCTAAATCCCTTTTTAGCCTCCTAATCCAGAGACTATTTACTACTCACTTCACAAAGTTCACTAATTTGACAGCAGCCTTCTGTTTTCTTGTCCTTTAAGGTAGAAAACTATCCATAGAGGAAAAGAGGGACAGATGGTCCACCTTGCATATGCAGCTTAACATTGGGAACAGTTGCAAAAGGTCCAGGGGAAAAAAGTGAGATTGCCCACCTTGACATAGGAATTATCAGTATTTTAACCAACTGACCATTTTCCAGAAGGCACGGGGTCTTACTTTAGCTAATAAACCCTCATCTTCACCCTCCAGCTTCACACTAGGATACTTAAGAAGAATGCCCTTTGCTGTAAACTACTCCAGCTCACCTTCCTGTCATCCTCCCAAGGAATTAGGACCCCCAATTTTTATCTGATCTCTAGCCAATCTTAATTCTGGGAGCTCTGAATGTGCTTGCTGGCTGAGTCTTAATGTGAATTCTGACACAATTCCATTTGGTAATATGATAGAAGCAGATATTCCTAAATAATTAGCCTTGGAAATACAAATGCACATAGAGGTATAAGCAATGTTTTTGTATTTTTATACCCCACCTACTTCCCCAGAAGGATTTTAGGCAACCTAAATACAATAGTTTACTGATAATACAATGAAAGTTGTTTATACAAGAGTGAAAAATAGAAGGGCCTAGTAATAATGAGTGGAGGGGAGGAAAAATGATTATATGGGAATATCTGGGCCAGAGGTTGCAAACTCAGATGCCTAAGGCAGGTAGCATAAATGTGTGGTTCAGGCCAGATTTAAGACAATTTGGAAAGGAGCTGAAATACACACACACACACCCAGCCCCACACACACACACATATACATACATATATATACGTATATATATGTATATATATACACACACACACACATATATCCATATGATTATTTTTAAACACAGGCTAGCTGAACATAATTCATCCATAGTTTATCTATAGGCAATATCTGGGCCCCATTGTGTGATTCCTAACCCAGATGAAGAAAAATTGTTTACAATGAGCAACAATTTGACTCAGGTTCCTGGAAGACAAGGCAAAGATGGACAGACGATGGCCTAGAGGATATTCAGCAGCTCACAAAAGCAAGTAGCCTAGTCTGCCGAGAAAGACAACCTGTTTCTTATTTCAGAACTCTTAAGAAAAATTTGTTACCTAGGTCTTTGCTTAAAGGAACTTGCAGAAAATAATGGATGGCATACTTAACAGGAGTTTTACCCAAGAAACGTAATGATAGTCCACATCTGGTGTCTATTATGTGGAGCCTCAGGAAACTCCAAACGTATAATGTTAAGCTATAGGTCTGTGAAGGCAATTCCACTGGGGACCAGAGTGATAGAGACCAGGTCTGTAGCTTCTTGGAGCTCCAGTATGATATAGGAATAAACCTTTGAAAATTTGGAGGAATTCTCTAAAACTGGCACTCTTGCATATCAACAGCTTCTTCTGGGTTTTTAACAGGAATCGTAATGCAGATAATGCAAACTAGAAGTCCTGAGAGATGACTGGAAAGAAGGTAGGTGGTCTTCAATGTTGATGGAAAGAGGCTCCATATCCAACTCAGCTTGGAGATAGTCAGAGTATGAACTGCAGGTGGGCCTATGCTCATCTCAAAGGGCAACCTTATTCACACATTTGGGATGTATTCTCTCTTTCCCCAGTCAGCCTTTAGCTACAACACATCTGTGCATACCACAGATACACAAGGGGCCATGGTCACATTTATTCCTACGGCTTTAAATACCATCTCTATGCTCATGGCTTCCAAATTGATATCTTCAGTCTAGATCTCTTCCCTGAGCTGCAGATTTGTGTCATCAGCTGCTCTTTTTACACCTCCCTTTGGATTTCTCATAAGCATCTCGAATCTTGCATGGCCAAATCTAGACTCATTTTTTTTCTCCAAATTTACTCCTCTCCCAGTCTTTTCTACCTCAATAAATGGCATCAACATCTCCCCAACTGCTCAAGCCAGAAACCTGGGAGTCATCACCCTTGATTCCCACTTCTTGAGATCACACTAGTGCATAGAAGAGAAGTGCTTGGGCCCTGAAGTCCATTGCCTGGGTTTGAATCCTAGGGCCACTTTTAACCAGCTGTGTGACCTTGGGCAAGTCATTCAAATTTTCTGAGACTCGGTTTTCTCATTTGCAAATGAAAATAATAATAACATCTATTTTACAGAGTTTTAAGAGGATTAAATGAGATAAGGCATAGTAAACTTTTGTGATAATAGGTGGTACTTACCATGTTTCCCTGAAAATAAGGCCTAGCCAGACCATAAGCTCTAAAGCGTCTTGTGGAGCAAAAATTAATATAAGACCCGGTATTGTATTGTATTATATTATAAGACTGGGTCTTATATTACACTAAAATAAAACCAGGTCTTATGTTAATTTTTGCTCCAAACGACGCAGTAGAGCTGATGGTCTGGCTAGGTCTTATTTTTGGGGAAACATGGTAGAAGTATATATGCAATGAATGGTTTCTATTATTATTCTCCTTCCCACCTTGTATCCTGCCTATTAGCAGTCTTCTTCCTCTGTAAAATATAGGTAATACAGCCTATTGTTACAGGGATGGTTGGATTTAAATGAGATAAAGCACATACAGCACCTGAGTAGCAGATCTTCAGTAAACAGTTGCTTCTATTAGTGACAGTTATTATTTTTGCTGAGGCATCAAGGAGTAGTAAAAAGAATTCATTCATTGATTATTGATTCAACAGATATTTTTCAAGCATCTACCAAATGTCAGGCATTGTGATAGACACTGGGAATAGAGTAATGAACAAAATGAAGATCCTTGCCCTCATGGGGACTTATTTTCTAGCGAGGGTTTCAGCAAACAATAAATGTAATTTTAAAAAGTCAGTATGCAGTATGTTAGTTGGTGAAAAGTGCTACTGGGAAGAATAAAGCAGAGAGGGAAAATATGGAGTTTGGGAGAGGGTGGGATTATAATTTTTAAACAGGATGGTGGTCAGAGAAGTCCTCATTGAGGTGACATTTGAAGAAAAACTTGAAGGAGGGATGAAGGAGACCAAGTAGATATCTGAAGAAAGAGGATTCTAGGCAAAATTAAAAGCACGTGCTAAAGTCCTGAGTCAGGGACATGACCAGCATGTTTGAGAAAGAGCAGAGGTCAGTGTGGCTGAAGTGGAGGAAGTGAGGAGGAAAGTGGTAGCAGATGAAGTCAGATAGACAACAAGGGGCCAGAGCATAGAGGACTTTCTATGTCCTTGCAAGGACTTTAACTCTTACTCTGAGTGAGATGGAAGCCAGTGGAAAGTTTCAGTGATAGAGAAAACATGATATGTTTTAAAAGTTTCACTCTGCCTGCTATACTGAGACTAGACTGAAGGAGGCTGGAGATAAGAATGGAAGCAGGTGCTAGATTTATCAGAGTGATCACTTAACTAAGTTTTGTAAATAGCTAATCACTATGTTGCACACCTGAAACTAATATAATATTGTATGACAACTGTAATTGAAAAAATAATATATATATATATATATATATATATATATATATATATATATATATATATATATATCTGGGGGAAAAACAAAAAAACAAAGACTGGAAGCAGGGAGTCCAGTCAGGAGACTTCTGCAATAAGATGAGTCAGAGATGATTGCAGATTGAACCAGAGTGGTATCAGTTGAGGTGGTGAGAAGTGTTCAGATTCTGTATATATTTTGAAAGAAGGGCTCACAGGGTTTGCTGACTGGCTATGAGGTATAAAAATAAAGTCAAGAATGATTTCAAGTTTTAGAATCAGAAAGGTTTGGTTTTAAATCCAGCTCCACAACTTACCTACTGTGTTTGAATCCAAGTGGCAAATTGCAATCACTGGAGCAGGGGCCCATAGACACCCAAAACTCTGAGAGAGGGAACTTTCTTTTCCACTCAGAAGAGCTTTGGCTCCAAGGGACAGGAAATTAAATAAGAAATCAATAGCAGAATATTTGGAAAATCCTCAAACTTTTGGAAATAAAATAACATAGTTTTAAATAATCCATGAGTGAAAGAGGGAGTCTCAGTAAAGTAAATATATATATTTAACTGAATGAAAATACAACATATCAAAATCTGTGGGATGCTGCTAAAAGAGCGTATAGAGGAAAATTTATAGCACTAACTGCTTATTGCGGAAAAGAAGAAAGGTCTCAAATCAATAATCTAAGCTTCCACTTCAAGACACAAAAAATTCAAGCAAAATGAAGGAAATAGTAAGGATAACAGCAAAAATCAATGAAATTTAAAAGTAACAATAGAGAAAATCAATGAAACCCAATGTTTATTAAAAAGATCAATAAAATTGATAACCCCCAGTAAGACTTACAAAGATAAAAAGAGAGAAGATACACATTATCAATATCTGGAATAAAATGGAGGATATCCTTACAGACCTGTAGACAATAGGAAAATAAGGAATTAGATTAACAACTCTATTTACATATATTTAACAAGTTAGATAAAATGGACCAATTCCTCAAAAATCACAATTCACCAAAAGTAATCAAATATGAAATACATAATCTAAATACCCTAGAGATATTAAAGAAATTGCTCCTGTATTTTTAAAACTTCCACAAAAGAAAATAAATCAGTGCTCCCAAATGGATTTATTGGTGAATTCTGCCAAACACATATAATCTCTTCCCTTAAATTAAAACAGGAAGGAACACCACCCAACTCATTTTATGAGGCCATTATTACCATGATACCAAAATCAGACAAAGTAATTACAAGAAAAGTAGAGACCGATATTTCTCATTAATGCAAAGTTCCCCAACAAAATATTAGCAAACCAAAATCAACAATATGTAAAAATAATAATGTCACAACCAAGTGAGATTTATCCTGGAATTGCAAAGTTGGCTCAATATTCAATAATCAATTAATATAATACACAATATTAACAGTCTAAAAAAAACCCCACATGATACTTTCAATAGGTTCAGAAGAATCATTTCACAAACTCCAACATATATTTATGATAAAAACTTCTTCAACTGATAAAGAGCATCTACCAAAAAACCCAACAGTTAAATCATACAATGGTGAAAGACTGAATGCTTTTTCCTTAAGATTAGGAATAAGGCAAGAATGTCCTCTTTCACCATCCCTATTCAACATCATACTGAAGTCTGTAGTGCAATAAAGAAAGAAAAAGAACTAAAGATGGAAGAATGAGAATTAAAATTGTCCTTATTTGTAGATGGTGTGACTGCTTATGTCGAAAATCCCAAGGAATCTAAAAAATAAAAATTAAAAACCCTCATAGAACTAACAAGTGAGTTCATCAAAGACACAGGATAGAAAGTCAATGCACAAAAATCCACCGTATTTCTACATACTAGCAATGAACATTTGGAAACCAAAATTTTAAAAAATACACCATTTACAATAGCTCAAAAAGGAAATACTTAGGTATAAATCTAACAAAACATGTACAGGTTGGTTATGCTGAAAATTACAAAGCACTGATAAACATTTATAAAAGACAACCTAAATAAATGGAGAAAAACTGTGTTCATGCATTGAAAGACTCAGCCTACTAACAATGTCAATTATCCCAAAATTGTGTTACAAATTTAATACAATTCCACCAAAAATCCCAGCAGGATTTTTATTGTAGATATAGACAGGCTGATTCTAGAATTTATATGAAAAGGAATTAGAATAGCGAAAACAATTTTGAAAGAATAAAGTGGGAGGACTCACACTACCCAATTTTACAACTTACTATATAGCTACAGTAATCAAGACAGTGTGACACTGGCAAAGGGATAGACACATAGATCAACGGATCTGAGGAGAGTCCAGAAAATGACCCTCACAAATATGTTCAGTTGATTTTTGACAGAGGAAAGATAATCTTTTCAACAAATGGCATTGAAAAATTGGACATCTATAGGCAAACAAAACAAAGAAAAAACTCAATCAAAAAATCTTGCTCTTCCTAACCTCACACTTTATTAAACGTATCATCAATCTAAATGTAAAACATAATATTAAGAAGCATTTAGAAGAAAACATGGAAGAAAATTTCTGTAACCTGTAACCTCAAGTTAGGGAATGAATTTTTAGACATGACACCAATGGACTGATCCATAAAGCAAAAAAATTGATAAATTGGACTTCATCAAAAATGAAAACTGTTTCTGTGCAAAAGACACTGTTAGAAAACGAAAAGACAATCTAAATACTGGGAAAATATTTCCCAAATCACACATTTGATAAAAGATTTATACTGAGAACATATGAAGAAACCCAACAATAAGAAAACACTCAATCCAATTAGAAAATGGGTGAAAGACTGAATAGACATTTTACCAAAGAGAATATATGGATGACAAACATGCACATGGAAAGATGCTCTAGCTGTCAGGGAAATGCAAATTAAAACCACAATGAGATATCACTGCATACCTATCAGGATGTCTAAAATAAAAAAACACTGACAAAGTATTGGTGAACATGCTGAGCAACTGGAACTCTTCCACATTGTTGGAGGGAATTCAAAACAGTACAGTCACTCTGGAAAACAGTCTGGCAGTTTTTTCTAAAATATAAAGTTAAACACGTACTAATCATATGACCCGTCAATAGCACTCTTCAGCATTTTTCCCAGAGAAATTAAAACTTATTTCCATGCAAAAACATGTGTATCTATGTTTAAAGCAGCTTTATTTATAATAGTCACAATTGGAAACAATCCAAATGTCCCTCAGTATGTGAATAAATAAACAAATTATAGTAACATCCATAAAGTGGACTATTACTCAGCAATAAGAAAGAATCAACTGTTGATACAGATGCCAACTTGGATGAATCTTAAGGGCATCATCCATTTATATGGCATTCCCCAAAAGTCAAAACATCTGTGGTGAAGAACAATATATGGGGGTGTCAAGTTCTAGACCGTCTATTCTGTTACACTGATCTGTATGCCTGTACTCAATGTGGGACTATGAGCCTCTCAAGGGCAACAGCCATATCACATTCACCTTTGAACCTCCAACACCTTGCATATAGCAGGCACTCCTTCAAAGTTGCTGGATGGAATAAGGCTGACTTCCAGATTCACATATGGACGCACAGGTGGGTATATTCAGAAACAGAACCCACATCCTGGTTTTACACACCCACACATCCCCAGCTATCAATACCCAGAGGTAGTAACTGTTCCAGCACATCTTCTCTGAAAACATGAAACACTCTCTCAGCTCTCCACGTTATAATTGCTGTGCACAACAAGCAATTTCAAGGATAATTCCATCACAGAAGTGGCCTTGCTCTAAGCAATTCCGGATCTTAACAAGCTGAGCTCTTGCTGAGATGGTCGAGGGGAATTTCCATTTGTTCATCTTCCTCCTTGATTGGGACATGTGTGGTAAACTGGCAAGGTACCCTCAACCATATTGCAAACATTTTTTAAAGAGCTGCCAGCGGCAATTTTCAGATGGGTCTTCTATCATCTCAGATTCTGATGATTTCACGCCAAATCCTTAGCACAATTTTATAGAAATTGGAGTGTCAGTTTTTTGAATCTTGGCACGTCATATGTTGTTTTTTCTTGGCTTAGAAAGTTGGTATGCTTTATGCTTTTGTGGACCCAAGGCCAATTTTCTACGGTTGTCCGTTTGCTCATGATTATAAGATTGATAGTTGATGATTACACACATATATCACACCAGCATTTGTGGAGATTGTGGCAATCAGATTATAACCATATTAGGCCATATCGGACAATCAAACTTCATTTGACTATCCAAACCAATTATATTGCCTAATATAAATCAAAATAGGCTCTGTTTCTAGTTTTGTCTGTTGTAAACAAATTCAAACATCCTTAAAGTAAATCACACAAAATAAATGAATTCAGTAAAACAAATCCTTTTGCAAATTAACATTCTGATTCATTATTTACCCACTCAAATAGCTCATTCTACAAACCACTGTCTCCATGGAAGCAACTCTCAAGTCTCCTGCTCTGAGCTGCAGCTCCCAGGTTGTCAACTTGATCTAGGTCACCTGCTCTTGCTTTGCAATTATCTGTACCTCAGTGGTTCTCAACCCTGGCTGCACATTAGAATCACCTGGGGAGCTTCATCAACACACCCATGGCCAGAATCCACATCAGAACAGTTAATTTCAAGTCTTTGGAGGTGAGACCCAGGCATTTATATAGTACAAATTCCTCAGGTGTTTCCAGTGTGCAGCCATCGCTGAGAAGTACGTATCCCCCTGGATCAACCAGTTACAGACTCTCAGTCGCTGTGACCCTTGCCACAACTCCATGTGCATCTGTAATCTTCAGATTCCAGAAGGACTTGGTGAACATAGATTTATGTTCTGAGAAAAGCTTGGCCTTCCAGAGGAATCTCTATTGGTAGAACTGTTGGAGGGAGGAGGAAAGGAATTTGTGGTCAAATGTCAGCGTTCAGGTTCTCCCTGAGGTCAGTCCTCCAAGCTGTGTGTCTCTCATAGGTACCTATGAGAGTGAAAGAGCTGTACAGCTTTTTCACTCCAGGTGTTTGGGCAGCTCTCAACTGTGGCATAAGCTCACTCTGCCTGATGAGAAGAGTGGCAAGGGGATGAAAGTTTTCCTCCGAGCTACATACTCAAAATAGTATCCTTGGGGAGCCTCACAGAACAAGTCCAGTACCCATCCAGGCTGAAAAGTGAGTTGATATTTTGTCTTAGTCTCTTTAAATGACCTTGGCTTACTAACACAAGCATACCTGAGGACCATGCAAAATATTAGCAATAATAATAGCTAACACTTACATATGGCCAGGTAGTAAATGCTTTACGTATATGAATATTAATTTATTGATCTTCAGTAGATACTATTGCTATCCCCCTTTTATAGGTAGGAAAAACTGAGGTACAGAGGAGTTAAGTAATTTGCCCAAGATCATTAATCTAGCAAGTGGCAGAGAGAAAATTCAAATGCAGGCAATTTGTATTTGGATCATGCAGACTTGGTCAATTTGCTCCCCTCCACTCACAAATCTTTGCTCTTCCCTCCCCTGGGTTTGAGCCCTGCTTAGCTTTGTACTGTGGCTCCCAGTTCCCTCCTAGCCCTAAAGCTTGTTGCCCTGTGTTAGACTTGTTTTCTGCTTTGGCCTTGGCCCTCTCCTTTTAGAACAGCCTTTTGGGTCCTTACCCTTTACCTCCATGCACCAGGACCACAAATCACACTCAGTTCCAGTGCCACCCTGTACCACCCCTCACCTTGGTCCTGTGGGCCTCACCCGTTGGGACTGCTCACTGCTCAGCCTCCCCACTGGGGATGGGATAATTAGCAAACAAGCAACTCAGTCTCACCAAACCTTCTCTTTTCTGGGTTAAATATGCTCAGATACTTCTATCTTCTTTGTTAGCTCCTGATCTCATGTACCGTCTACATCCTGAACCCTCTGCTTCAGACATGCTCCAATATATCCCTAACCTTCCCAGAGTGTCATGTCCAGAACTGACCTCACCATTGGGTGACTCTGATCAAGGTGCTGTGCTTCTGCCTCCACACAATACTCCCACAATGCCCTACGGATATCCCCATCATCACACGTGCCACATTGTACATGATTGGTCCCTAGGAGCCACCCGAGAAATATTTGCTGACTGGCTGATATTTTAATTTTCTGTTTATGTGTCTGTATCCCCTACTAAACTACAAGTGCCTTGAGCTACCTTGCCTTATTTATACTTGTATGCATGTTCCATACATATTGTGGAAAATCGATAAACATTGAACAAAAAAATATGTTTAGGACTTTTATTAATAACTACTACCAACACCATGAAATTACTATAATTTTTCCCACCTTTTAAAACATGTTTTGAGATAAAATTCACCTGACTTATTAAGTGAGAGAAGCCAATCTGAAAAGGCTACATACTGTACGGTTCCAACCATATAACATTCTGAAAAAGGGAAAACTATGGAGACAGTAAAAGGATCAGTGATTTCCAGGGATTAGACGGAAGGGAGGGATGAAGCGGCAGAGCACAGAGGCTTTTTATCTACTCTGTATGATACTACAGTGTAGGCAGAAACCCACAGAATGCACAACATCAAGAGTGAACCCTAATATAAACTATGGACTTTGGGTGATTATGAAATATCAATGCACGTTCATCGATTGTAATAAATGTACCACTCTGGTGAAGGATGCTGATAGCGGAGGAGGTTGTGTATGTTTGAGGGATATAGGGAGTTTATGGGAAATCTCTGTGCCTTCTGCTCAGTTTTTTCATGAAACTAAAATTGTCTAAAAATAAAGTCTATAAAAATTCACATAACATAAAAATCACCACTTAAAAATGCACAATTCAGTGTTTTTTAGTATGTCCATAATGTTGTGCAACCATCACCACTATCTAATCATACAACATTTCCATTCCCCACCCCCTCCAAAACCCTTACCTGTGAGCAGTCACTTCCCATTCCTTTACCCCCATCTCCATCCCCTGGCAACCACTAATCTACCTTCTGTCTCTCTGGATTTGCTTACTGTGGATATTTGATATAAATGGCATCCAAAATTATGTGGGCTTCTTTCACTTATTACAATGTTTTCATCCACAACGCAAGATTCATCCACAACGCAGCATGTATCAGCACTCCATTCCTTTTTATGGTTGAATAATATTCCATTGTATGAACATTTGAGTAGTTTTCAGTTTTTGGCTACTGTGAATAATGTTACTACAAGTATTTGCATACACGTTTTGTATGTTTTTATCTCTCTTGGATATATATATTATATATTTTATCTCTCGGATATATATATAATTCCAGTCCTAGGTATATATACACATACCTAGGAGTGGAATTGCTGGGTCATATGGGAACTCTGTTTAACTTTTTGAAGAACTGCCAAGCTGATTTCCAAAGCAGCTGCACCATTTTACATCTCCATCAGCAATGTATGAGGGTTCCAATTTCTCCACATCCTTGCCAACACTTGCATTTATTTTCCTTTTTAAAAAAATTATAGCCTTCCTAGTAAGTGTGAAGTTGTATCTCATTGTGGTTTTGATTTGCATTTCCCTAATGACTAATGTTATTGAACATCTTTTCATGTATTTCTGGGTCATTTGTTTATCTTCTTTGAAGAAATGACTACTAAGATTCATACACCCATCTTTTAATTTGGTTGTTTGTCATTTTATTGTTGAATTCTATTCTGGATACAAATTCCTTATAAATATATGGTTGGCAAATATTTTCTTCCATTCTGTGGGTTGTCTTTTCACTTTCTTCATAGTGTGCTTTGATACACAAAAAATCTTGTTTGATAAAGGCTAATTTATTTATTTTTTATAGATTGCTGGTGTTTTGGTGTCATATATAAAAAATCATTGCCTGGTACAAGGTCACAAACACTTATGTCTATATTTTCTTCCAAAGTCTCATAGATTTAGATCTTATATTTAGGTCTTTGATCCATTTTTGGGTTAATATTTATATATGATATGTAGTACATATACACATTTATTCTTTTCCCTGTGGATATCCAATTGTCCCATTTGTTGAAAAGACTATTTTCAACACTGAATTTTCTTGCCACCCTTGTCAAATATCAATTGACCATAAATGTAAAGATTTATTTCTGGACTCTCAATTCTATTTCCTGTCCTTATGCTAGCAGCACAGTCTTAATTCCTGATGCTCTGTATTATAGTAAGTTTTGAAATCAGGAAATGTGAGTCCTCTACATTTCTTTTACAAGATTTTTTTTCTTTTTTTTTTAACTATTGAGGTTCCCTTACATTTCCCTAAGAATTTTAGGATTAGATTGTCCATTTCCGAAAATGATGCAAGTTCAATAGGGGTTGTATTGAATCTGTACATCAAGATGGGGGATATTGACATTTTAACCACATTAAGCCTTCCAATCCATGAACATGGGCTGCCTTTCCATTTATTTAGGTCTTTTTAAACCATTTATTTAGGTCTTTTTAAATTTCTTTCAACAATGTTTCATAGTTTTCAGTGAGCAAGTCTTGTACTTTGCTATAATTTATTCTGAAGTATTTTATTCTTTTTGATGCTACTTTAAGTGGAATTGTTTTCTTAATTTCATATTCAGATTGTTCATTGTTAGTGTATAGAAATATAACTGATTTTTTAAACTGATCTTGTATCCTGCAACTTTGCCAAACTCATTTATTAGTTCAAATATTTTTCTGTGAATTCTTCAGATTTTCTGTATAACACCATGTCATCTGCAAATAGAGACTTTTTCCTTTTCAATCTCAAAGCCCTTTATTTCTTTATCCTGTCTACTTGCTCTGGCTCTATTCAGATTTTCTTTTCTTCTCTTTTCTTTTTCTTTCTTTCTTTCTTTTCTTTCTTTTCTTTTTTTTTTTTTTTTTTGTTGACATACATTGCAAACACTTTCTTAATGGATTGATCCTTTATCATTATAAAATGTCATTTTTTTTTCTCTACTAATCTTTTTTTACCTTAAAGTCTATTTTGTCTGATATTAGTATAGCCATCATGGTTCTCTTTTGTTTACTATTTTCATAGTTTGTCTTTTTCCATACTTTTACTTTTAAGCTACTTGTGTTTTGAATCTAGTTAGTCTCTTGTAGACAGCATATAGGGGGATTGCTTTTTTAATTCATTATGCTAATCTCAGTCTTTTAATCGGAGAGTTTAATATATTTACATTTACTCTAACTGCAAATAAAGAAAGTACTTCTGCCCTTTTGCTACTCAGTTTCTGCATGTCTTATATCTTTTTTGCTCCTAATTTCTTCCATTTCTGTCTTCTTTGGGGGTAAATAGATATTTTCTAGTGTGGCATTTTAATTCCTCTTTCATTCCTTTTACTATGTATTTTTTTACGTTTTTGTTTGTTTGTTTGTTTAGTGTTTGCCCTGGGAGTTACAAAATAACATCTTAATTTAAAATTATCTTTTTCTGATTAATACCAACTTAGTTTCAATAGTATGCAAAATCTTGCACCTATATTGTTCCAAACCTCCACTTTATGCTGTTATTGTTACAAATTACTCCTTTATACATTGTGCGCCCATCATCATAAATTTATAGTTATTTCTTTATGCTGTTGTCTTTTAAATCAAATTCGAAAAATGGAGTTACAAAGAATTTTTACTGTCTTTTATATTACTATGCAGTTACCTTTAATGGTGCTTTTTTTTTTCCATGTGGATACAAGTTACTACTGTCTAGTGTCCTTTTATTTAAGCCTGAAGGACTTAAGAATTTCTTGTAGGGCAGATCTTCTAGCAATGAACTCTTCTTAGTATTTGTTTTTCTTGGAATATTTTAATTTTTTTTTCTTTCTGCACCTTGAATATGTCATCCCACTATCTTCTGTCCTGAACAGTTTCTGGTGAGAAATCAGCTGTTAATTTTATTGAGGATCCATTGTATATGAGTCACTGCTCTCTTGCTGCTTTTAAGATTTTATCTTTGTCTTTGTCTTTCAACAGATTGATTATGAATTGTCCATGTGTGGCTATCTTTAAGTTTATCCTACTTGGAGTTCATTGAGTTTCTTGGATGCATGTTTTTCCTAAAATTGGGCAATTTTTCAAATATTATTTCTTTTAACATTCTTTTTGCTTCATTGTCTCTTTCCTCTCCTTCTGGGACTCTGATTATTCACATGTTGGTAAACTTGATAGTGTGCCACAGATACCTGAGGCCCTGTTCATTTTTCTTAATTCATTTTTCTTTATTTCCCTAAAACTGGATAATCTCAATTTTTGGAGCTTCATACAGCCCTTATAGACATCTCATTTCCCAGCTTTTCCTCAAAACCATTTTGGTTAGTTTACTGTTTTCCCCAATTGTTATCTATTGCCTCAAGCAACAGAGACTAAAATATTTGCCTGTAAATGCTTTTGACATACCCCCAGAGTAGTAAATTTAGCACTGGGTAACTTTTGAGTCAGGTGAAATAGAGAAAGCTTTTGAGACGGTCTCTAAGGAAACGACCAAATAGATGAAATAATGACAATTCTTTGGAAATTAAATCTGTTCTGCTCCCTCCAGAATCAGGAATGTGGACTGTTATTTCCAAGGTTACCTCTGAGCTGGGTAGTTGGGGGATCGGACCAGGGTAAATGAAAACACCATAAAGCTTGCTGTTCTTACTGAGTTTAAGTTGTGTATTTTTACAAATAATTGCCTCCTGTGTTGCTACAAACTTTTATTTGACTTCCAGAGTACCCCCCCCAAAAAGAAAAAATTATTGGGACAATTTTTGCCTTTCTTTCATTGCTTTTCTGGAGGGGCAGATTTTTAGAGTTCCTCATTCTGGCATTTTGCTGAAGTCACCTACCATACCATTTTTAAATATATTCTGTGTTACAAGTACAGGAATATCTATCTTTATAAAGACCTAATTTCATCCTTACAAAAACCTTTCAATGGATGAGGAGAGTATAATGAAAATGTAAAACTGAATTATAGTGATGGTTGTACAACACCATCAGTAAACTTACTAAAAATCATGAAATTGTACACTTCAAAACACACATGGGGAAAATCAGGCTCAGAGAATTTAAGTAACTTGCTCAAGATCACATTTGGAAGTTTCAGAACCACAGTTTAAATTCAGGCCTGTCTAATTCAAAAGAATATTTTTCCCCACTATGACAGGTGGCCTCTAGGGTGAGGTCAAGTTGAAAGCCTGCTAAATCAGAATCAAGGAAATTTAGCAAGGTTGTTACTAGTTAAGGCTTGAAGTGAGCACCACAGATGGACCCTCAATCCCACAGGGAATGAACACTCTCACAGGTTTGGTTCAAGTTGTTACCATATGGAATGTCAAATGGGGAATGCATACGTGAGGTGTTGCTGTTGCCTACTGCAAGCTGCTCCATGTTCTTGTTATGTGGCCACTCCCCTGGCTTCCCAAGGACAGTGATGTTTTTTGTAAAACTGACCTCTGTTTCCATGGAATTGTTTCTGAGACCAGGCCTCACATCTCTGGCTGCCTAGAGGAAGATCCTGGAGGCTCTAGAAGATCTGATGAAAGAGTACTTCCTCAGAAAGCCCTTCCTGATCCTCAGGCCTGTGGTCTATGGACCTTGCACTGAGAGTACTTATCACTGTGGCAATTTTACATTTGTCAGTATGACTTCTGATTATCTATTTCCTCCATAAGATTTCAAGGTCCTTGAGGGAAGGGACCTTGGCTTTCTTTACTCCTTGTGCCAGTGCCTGACACATAGAAGAGGTTCAACAAATATCTGTGAATGAATGAATGAATGAATGCAGGAATGAATGAACAGGCAACTCAGCTCTCTTCTTTGATATAGGCTGACCTTGGAATAATCTCTGTTTAAGAGGTTACAAGATTAAAAATACAGAGCATTAGTAAAAATAAATAAGACACAATATAGTAAAAAGAAACACAGAAAAAACAAACTATTCTGCCAAGAGTAGATCTGGGTTTTGTTTTGCCTGAACCTTATACAATTTGAGGAGAACCTCTTTAAAAAAAAAAAAAAAGAAGTCTGCCTGAATGCAGAATTTCTAGGACTCCCTCTCACAGAAACACACACAAGCCAGCAAGTACTTTTATCTGGGTAAAAGCAGCTGAAGCTTCTGCCAAGAAGCTCGCTCATCCTCAGGTGAACCCTACCTGGAGCCACAACCCTGGGGTATGGGGACAGAGAGGGAAAATGTGATCTCCAGCAGCTGTGGAAAGGATCAGTGTGCTGTTATTCCCTTAGCAGGTTCCCAAGCACCTGGCAGTGCCACCTTCCCTTCCCTGTCAACTTCTCCGGGTCCCAGGTAACCGAGGTGGCCTATTGTGATTGGTCCAAATTGTGGAGTACTCAGAAGAGTTTTCTGGTTCCAGCTCCCTAGAGGCACAGAGAATAGGAAATGGGTCTTCCTTTTTTTGGGGGGGGGCGGGGAGAATAGGGAGAAAGAGAGAGAGAGAAAGAGAGCGAGAGAGCGAGAGAGCGAGAGAGCGAGAGAGAGAGAGAGAGAGAGAGAGAGAGAAAGAGACTGAAGAGGCATATTGTAAAGACTAGGGGGCTCCCTGAGAACAAGGAGTGCACCAGACACATCACCTCTTGCCATGCTGGCACATTATAGGTATTTAGGAAACACCTGTGGCATCAAGACGGTCAGGGCCTGACTAAAGGAGATCCCTCTAGCTCTGTTCCAATCTTAGCCCTCCATCCTGCAGGTGGCTGCAGAATCACCTGGAGTCTGCTTATCAATCACCAAATCTCCCATCCCTCTCCGACCAAAGCTGTATGTCTGGTTTAACCGAGCCACAAAATACATAGGCCTCCTGATATTACTTGAAAATAGTACCCTGTGCAGCAATTGTGTCAACATCTGAAGGACATGACTCCCTCTTTGAAGAGCAAGGCCAGAAACAAATAAATGGCCAGTGAACATCATGAATCCACCTGTGACAGGGCAGTGTGGAGAAAGAGATGGAGTTCAGCACATTTGTATAAAAATAAAAATGGATGGTATCTGTTTCACAGCAATCTGAATTCCAGCTGCTCTGGCACCTAAAAATGCCTTGCTGATCTTCAATGTCAACTATCTCAGAGCCCAGGCTGCTTGTCAGGACTTTTTAGTGGAAATATAAGCCTAAATGAATAAACCTCCAAAAGGATGACCACACCTTTACCTCACAGCAAGGCAAACATATATCCCAATTCTGCAATGCAGAGCTTGCCTGCAGACCAAGCTTATCATCTACAGGAAGGAAAACGAAGCACAAGCGCACTGGACAGGGTCAGAAGTGGAGCATCCAATGGTCACACCTTGAACTTGCTCCTCATTTGTCATTTGTCCATTTATAATATGTTACAAATATTTGCTGTACCCACAGTGGCAGGCAACTCTGTGATCTCCTTGTGGGCAGAGATCATGTCTTGTTTTTTTGATGTTAAGGCCTGTGAATATAGCATGGAAGAAAATGTGGCTTTGTATTTCAAGGAGATCACAAGGTAGCAGGGAGAGAGACATATAACCCAATTAAAATTCAACATCACCAATTTGTACTTCTGAATTCCTTCACTTTTTCACCCAGCCTCCCAATCTCCCTTCCATCTGGCAACCATCAGTTTGCTCTTTGTATCTATGAGTCTGTTTCTGTTTTGTTTGTTCATTTATTTTGTTCTTTAGATTCCACATGTAAGTGAGATCATATGGTAAGCATTTGCCTTTCTCAGTCTTATTTCACTTAGTATATTACCCTCTAGGTAACTGAAAAAAATAAACTTTAAAAATTCATTATAACCAGTGTGGTGACATAGGTAGGTACATATGTTGTGCAATCACTAAGAGAAAGCACTTAGTCTCAAGGGATGGTGGGAGGCTTCCTGGGTGAAGGGGCAGGTAAGATGACATCAGAGAAAGGAGTAGCACTATGCCAGATGAAGGGGAACAGCTTTTGCAGGCAAATGGAAGTACATGGTCAAAGGCCTAGGGATGAGTAGAAACAGGACATGTTATGGGAACCTAAAGAAGCATAGTTTGTTTGGAGAGCCAAGTTTAGTCTGACTGATGGGGAAGAAGCAAGAGATGAGGCTGAAGAAACAGGGAGGAGCCTGATCACCAAACCATGTTAAGAAATTGGAATTATCATCGAAGCAATGGGGAGCTATCGAAAGGTTTCAATCAAGAAAGTAGCTGGTTAGATTTGCATTCTAGAAAGATCCTCCTGATTGAAGAGTGAAGAATAGATTGAAGGAAGAGATAGAGAGGGCCTACGTGGGAAAATTGTTGAAATAGTCCAAGTAAGAGGCAATGGTTACATGAACTTAGGAGGAGACAATGGGGAATGGAGAAAAAGTAGACTCACGAGGTATTTTAGGAGCTATATTAATCAAGACACGTAGGGTGAAGGAAAAGAAACAGGGCTGGATATCTCCATTCCCCAGGGCTGAAGTGAGAGACTGGGGCGGGGGGTGGGTAGTCTAGAAGGGAAAGCATGTTCAGATGTGGATCAAGAGATTGCTGGTACCAAAGAGGCAAAGGCTAGCAGCAGGACTCCAAGGAATGGTCGTCATTGTAGCCATAGAAACTGTGGTCTGGGTAAGCATTGTGGAGCAGGATCTAACTGGCAGGAGCTTGAGGGTGTCAAGAACTGTATCCTCAAGGAACAGCTAGCTCCTATAGGCTAAGCGCCAGGACCCATGTTTTCTGTTCCAATCAAGATAATCTCAGGGACAGGAGCAAGCCAGAGCCCAAAGTTGATGTGCATAGTAGATTCAGTTGGAAGAGACAAAGGCAAAGCAGTATTTCATCATTGTGTGAGTACAGAAATAGCTGTTATTTGTCTGTAGCTAATGGGAAGTTTCGGCTGAAGAAAGCAATGAATTGGAAGGTCTCTCCATAGTTCTCAAATTATCGTGGCTCTTCACTAGTTAATACCATTCGATCCAGTGGCATATTTTGCTCTCAACCCTTTGAAGAGTTTTATAATTACATTTTCTGCCTCTTTACACTTTTTATTGAGTTCCTCTACTGAAGAAGAAATAAGGTTGTGGTAGGGAATAGGGGTCATGCAAAAATGGAAATCTTCATGTCAGTGTGTGTTCAAAATTGGTGGTCAGGATAGAAGAGAGACAAAAGAAAGCCAGGGCATGCCACGGCCAAAGACGTGGGCTCCTGAGAGCCACTGACTCACAGAGCCGAGATTAGTTTTGGTCCCAGGCTTTAATGCCAGACTTACAGAGATGTCCTGAGACTGAGTCCTCTTGGTGTCAGAAAGTGGCATGTGACACACATAGTGAATGCTCTCCTAAAACAATCTTCCCATCTAAATGCCTTCTTGCAAATCCCAACTCAAATGCAAAAGTAAAAGCTGTCAACTCTGATTTATTAGGAAGACAATTCAAGCAGCTGCTATTTGTATTTTATTTTTAGACATCTTTTTTTTTCCTTCAGACTGATCACAATTTCTATAATATTATTCCTTCTTCTAGGTCAAACAACATCTGTTGTATAAAAAATAAACTCACATTGTCAAGTTTACAACTTCCATTTTTATTGTGTTGCAGCAATATCATGCAGTTATTTTATTTCCCCTCTAAAGAAGTCGTTATGGTCGAGGGTGTCAATATCCGATAGATGAAAGGGTCCCCAAGCAGATTGTGACACATTGTTTAGGCTTTTAGTGTCAATAATCCTTGGGCAGGCTCTGATGTGATAAACCACCATAGCTCCAAATGAGAAGCTCCTATTTATCATTAAAACAGAACAAATAAAGAAACAAAAACTCATAGACACAGACAACAGTTTAGTGGTTACCAGAGGGTAAGGGGGGAGAAGGGTGGGAGATGAGGGTAAAGGGGATCAAATATATGGTGATGGAAGGAGAACTGACTCTGGGTGGTGAACACACAATGTGATATATAGGTGATATATTATAGAATTGTACACTTGAAACCTATGGAATTTTACTAACCATTGTCACCCCAGTAATTTTTTTTTTTTTTAGAAATAGAGTATTATTTTTATTTTTACTATGATGTTGCTTGGTACACCCCAATAAATTTTAATTAAAAAAAAAACTTTCTTATAAGGAATGCCAAAAAAAAAAAAAAAACAGACCATTGATTATGCCAAGGGATACCTTCAGAAAGTTCCCTGTCACTACATTTGTGTTTCTCCCTGTCTTAGAATCTCTAGTAAATACGAAATGTGAGTGAAGTCATTCCTGCAGCATAGCCCTAATGATGAAGAAGGGATGCTATGAAAAGAATCAAATGAGCAACTTTTTGACTAATTGATCAGATACCAAAGAATCAACCTCTCTGGCCTCCTTTAATTTTGGAGCACATGCTTTGTGCTCCTTCTGCCTTGAGAGCTCTTCCCCCTCCCTCCTCCTTATCTAGCCAAAGCCTACACATCCTTGAGATCTCACCTTAGCTGTCAGTGCCATCCTTCATCCCTTCCCCCACAGAATAGTTCAAATCTCCTTATTATACATTCTAACCACAGCATGTATCTTTCCTTTTTAGGACTTAGCGCAGTAGCAATTTTATTCATGTTTGCATGATCATGGAACTGAAAGTTCTGAGTATAGGGACCATGTTTGATTTGCTCACCACTATATCCTTAGCACCTAGCATGGTACTTGGAATATAATGGACACTCAATAACTATTTGATGGATCATCAAGCTCTCTGTTACTGTATTGGTCAGGACAGGTAGCATTCGCTGTTATGACATACAACCCCAAAATCTTAGTGGATTAACACAAAATATTTATTTCTCATTCACATCAAGATCTAATGTGGATTGGGCAGTTCTCATTGGTGGCTCTTTTCCACGTGATGAACCAGGTTTTTTCCATGTATTGATGCCACAGTCCTCAACATATAGCTTCCATGCTCTTTGAAAAGGGGGGAAGAGAGAACATGGATAGTCCCGAAGGAGATTTTAGGGCCAGTGTAAAAAGGGCACACTGTCGCTTCTGCCCACATTCTATTGTCCAGAACCCAGGCACATGCCCCACCACGACCACAAAGATTGCTGGAAAATGTAGTCTTCCTCTGTGCCCAGAGAGAGGAAGCAGGACTAGTGCCTATCTACTCCATCTTTGTCACACTGTCTACTACAACTTTCCATCTTCTACAGTTATAGGTACTATATTAGTCAGAGTTTGCCAGAGAAACAGAACCAATAGAAGGAGTTGGCTCACACAGACATGGAGGCCAAAATGTCCCACGATCTGCCATCTGTAGGCTGGTGGTGTAATTCAGTCTGAGTCCAAAGACCTGAGAATCGGGAGTCTGATAGGGTAAGTCCCGGTCTGAGTCTAACAGCCTGAGAACCAGGAGCAACTATGTTCAAGGGCAGGAGAAGATGGATATCTAAGCTCAAGCAGAGTGAATTCCCTCTTTCTTTGTTTTTTTGTTCTATTCAGGTCCTCAAGGAATTGGATGCTGCCCACCTGCATTGGTAAGGGTGATCTTTTCTCAGTCTACTGATTCAAATATGAATCTCTTCCAGAGACAACCTCACAGTCATACCCAGAAATGATGTTTTACTAGCTATCTGGCCATCCCTTAGCCCAGTCAAGGTGACACATAAAATGAACCATCCAAAGTACCAACAAGAAATCGAACCAAACAAATAAACCCTAAAACATGCTGCCTTCTTCCTCTCCCTACCCTAAAACCTTATTTTAGCCACTCCTGATCTCAAGTAGGAGTTGGGGTTTTAAAATCACTGCTTTCTTAGTTAAATCTTGTCTAAGAAGCAAGTCCATACTTAGAAAATGGAAAAATGTAACCCAGGTCATATTCCCTGAGCAGAGCCCTTCATTAGCTCCTCATTGACTATCACTGGCTTAGAGGGTCTTCCATGATTTAGCCCTTAGTGTCTTTTCAAAAGCAAGCGACACCTTTGTTTAAAGTAACTCGCTTCATCTTAAATATTCATGGGAAATTTTGGCATTCTGCTCCAAATTATACCCACGGATGTTTAAATTTAAACTGTTTCCCTTGAAATTTCTAAACACAGTTATTGTTCCAGGAAGATGCCCTGCCTTTACCCAATGGTTTTAGATAATGGTTGGCATGAGTGCAAGGTTTGAGCAGCACAGCCACATATGCCCTGAGTAACTGTGTGTTAAACTGACTGTACTAGAAAGAACCCAGCAGAGATGCCCCTCACCCCCTAGGACGCTGTGTGAGTTTGCTTGGGCTGCCAGAGCAAAGCATGATAGACTGGATCACTTAAACAACAGAAATTTATTTTCTCACAGTTCTGGAGGCTGGAAGTCCAGGATAAGGGTGGAGCAGGTTTGGTTTCTTTTGAGGCCTCTCTCCTTGACTTGCAGATGGCTGCCTTTTCTCACATGGTCACACCTCTGTGTACGTATATGTCAGTGTCCTCATCTCCTCTTATAAGGATACCAGTCAGATTGGATGAGGGCCCACTATTTGACCTCATTTTATCATAATTACCTCTTTAAAAGCCCTACCTTTAAATACAGTGATAATCTGAGGTCCTGGGGATCAGGTTTCAAACATATGTATTTTGTGGGGACACAATTCAGCCCATAACAAACCCCAAAGGTAATCTGAAGAGCAGGGACAGACATAGTACTGCGAAAAGAAGAAACATTCCCAACTGAATTTATTGTAAGAAAAAAAAATGGCTGTTCTCTCAACACACACAGCCATCCACTCATGTTTTGGCAGGTTTAGATTCAGAGCACTTTGATTTAGGGAATCTTTGTGTTTGCCTACAGGCTGTGGAGTTCTGTGCTGTGTGGCATTGTTTTGTAGTTGGTTTTGCCATGGCTGCTGTACATCTCAAGCAATAAAAGGGATTTGAATTGCAATAATTCACCTTCTCTCTGTCTATCACATTGCCCTGACTTGGTTGTCAAGCTTTGGAGGAAAATCACAATTATGCACTCCCTTTCTGTGCTGATACCTGCCACCCCTGTATTTATTTTCTGAAAAATATGCCCTTTCCCTAGAATTCTATTCAAATGCCAGGCTGTGATCGATTCTGGTGCCTGTCTTGTCCCTGTGTTCTGTGACAGCCCTGCTTGCATAAGAGGACCTGCCCCTTCGGAGAGATGTGCTCAGAACTCAGGCTCCCCACTCCTCCCCCGGCCAATATTCAGCAGCTGCTGAGCAGAAATGGGTTTGGGGAATGCCAATGTGACAATTACACAGGTATCTGGGAGGACCTCAAGCTCTGGTTTCGGCTGCATGATGGCTTCAGGGAAATTAAGTGCAAGCTGTTTGGAGAATATTTCTCTGTAGGACATTATGAAATCCCAGGGGTGGGAGTGTGTGGACAGTGTCTGCCTGCTCCTCTTCTCTCCCCTCCCCCAGCTTCCAGAAAGAAGAAAGAAAAAGCTGCAGCTTAGTATTTGATATTTAGAATTAATTAGAGCCCCAAATCCCATACGAGCCAGCAGGTTTCTTAATGAGGCCAATGTATTCATCTTCTTCAGCCTACTTCTCCAATCCATATCCAACCCACACAGGGATCATTACAGAGCCTCATGATGCCCCGTGGTTTTCAAAGCACTACCACACGCTGCTGCCTCATCTGGCCCCCACAATCACCCTGGTAGGTGGTCAAGACAGGAGTCATTCTCCCCACTTCCTAGATGAGTTTTCGGGGAGGTTGAGTCACTTTCCCAAGGTCACACAACTAATAAGCAGTAGAAACCGGATTTGAACTCAGCTGGTCTAACACCAGGGCCCACACAGTTAACCACTGCTATTCAACTGCCTCCCCAGAAACGGGCATAACTGCTTCAATGTCAGGGAGCCAAACCTAAGACTTCCAGTGACAGACTTACTCAGCTAGCGTTGCAGAAAAAAATGCAGGAGGCCCAGTTAAATTTGAATTTCAGAGGAACAAAGAATAAACTTTCAGTATAAGTATGTCCCATAGTTATGCTTATCACAAATATTGTGTGGTATATATACTTACATGTGCTAAAAGTTTATCTAATGTTGATCTGAAAGTCAGATTTTGTGGCCGACCAGCAGCCACGAGTCAACGAGGAACCTGAAAGGGGGAGTGGGAATGAACAAAGACACTCACAAATGATGATGATGCGGCCGGTCTCCAGTGATGCTGAAGCACCGGCTTTATTTTCTACCACCGTTTATATACCCTAAGAATACGTGCAGTTTTAACAGTCAGCAGATAAAGGAATGCATTACATCACAGAAAGTTATCTTTTACCTAAAACACAGAAAAGCAGAAACTACTAAACAAGCCTCAATGCTATTATCTCATTAAGAGTAAATTCATAACTTTCACATACAAGATACAAAATCCTTGAAACTTTCCCAAAGTCATTATCTCATGACAAAGCCCACCAATTATCCTGCTAGTCTTCAGTCCTCAGTGTCCGAGAACCGGTCACCCTGACCAGCTTTACAGCACGCTCGCAAGCACCCTCCAGGCGCAGGCAGAGATAATGCCTTAGAAGCCGAAACAAGTTAATCATAAACTGAGCCAGTCTGCAAGGCTTGTTTAGAATAACAAGAAATCATGGCTCCCCACAAGATTTCACTGAATCTCTTGTTTTGTATTTGCTAGATCAGCCAACACCATTCTTAGCACTGTCCTAACAAAGCTGGCCAGCCACTTGACCTTTGGATCAGCTCTGCTCCTGTCATTCCCTTGTCTAATGTCACCTTCTTCCACTGATCCACGCGTAAAGCGTGCCAGTCACATCTTCTCCCTCCTCCTTCACCCCAGACAATGAGCATCTGCTTTGGTTCTCCCATCCAGCCCTTCCTCCCTACTCCCGACCACCATGCTGATCTCGAAGGCCATTCCCTCTCACCCAGATCATGACTAAAGTTCTTCTAGTCACCCCACTTGACAATTGCCAGACGTTTTCTAACCAAAGCACTGGGCATTCTTCTACTGAAAACCCTTTGAAGACTCCCTAAGCTCCTTAGTGTGGCCTTCAAAGCTTTCTGGATTGACGTTCAACTTGATGATGTCACCGCTTTCCTGGCCTTCCACCACAGTTGAGTGTGGATCCTAAACCTAAGCCACACTGAAGATTCCCGATTCCCACAATACACTCATGCTTGCTTCTGTCTCTCCACTGACCTTGAATCCCACCTCCCTTGCCATCTCCAAGTCAATCCCAACTACCTCTGCCTCCAGGAAATCTGTCATATGCTCCACTCTCACAGCCAAAAGTGATCTTGTCTCTGGCTCAACCTTCACAGCATCTCCTAACCCTTTTGGTACATGTTACATTGTTTCTGTTCTTGTCATTTTGGCACATGCTTAGTTCCTCCCTCCATCATCTTACATCCTTAGGGGACAAGAGCTATTTTATGTGATTTGTTTTCTCCTACATGGCCTAGCACTGTTTCTGGCATATGCTAGATGATCCATACAAATGGTTGGATATAAATAAATGGCTTTACCCAGAAACATTCTCCACTCTGACTCCTCCTCCATGCCAAGACTGGGCCAAACCATGGGGAAAGAACAATGACAAGATCTGGTCTTGTCCTCACGGTACACCATGAAAGCAGAGCAACCTGTAATTGGAATAGAAATGGGTTACTCTGAGGCCAATCTCACTCCAGTGTTTCTGTAAAAGGCTCACAAATTCCAGAATGCCTTGAGGAGTAAGGCAGGACTTTACTAAAAGACCCTTGGGAAGGCTGAAGAGGGTAGGGAGGGACGAGGAGGAAAATAATACTATAGCATGCAACAAAATATCCCCAAATTCCTTTTTCTATCTCTCCAATCCAAGCCCACTCTTTGTGGTAACTGCTCATTCCACTTCTTTCTTCCTCTGCTCCCTAAAATCAAATAGCAGCTCTCAGTTGGCCTTGATGGTGCTCCCATTCTCAATCCTCCCTTCTCCTAGGATTTTGTTTTTTAAGGATTGCTGCACACGTTCTCATATCGAGCCATTGAGCCCTTTTCTTGGTTTCCATGGATGCATTCCCAGGCTCTACCTCCACAACAGAAAGGCCAAATTAAAAAAAAAAATCAATTGTTCCCACCATAAAATGATGAGATACCTGATGAGGGGCTTCTAGAGATGAAAAGTCCTAAAAAGAAGGAAAGGCGAGATTGAAGGAAGGCCTGAAGAGGGGGTCAGGATCCCATACTGTTCTTCCATCTTTGGTGATACTTTCTCTTCCAAGCCCCCCTTTGCAACTTGCAGTAAGTGGTCTCTAAGGTGGCCTCTTACATGGCCCCCAATGGTCCCACCTCCTGGTATCCATGCCCTTATCTAATCCTGTCCTCCTAAATTTGGGCTGGACTTAGTAACTCTTTTCTACTGAAACAGAATTATGGTAGAAGTGATGGGAGGTCACTTCTGCGATTAGGTTATTGAAAGGCTCCAGCTTCCATCTTGGTCTCTTTTTCTCTCATTTGTTCATACTCTCTCACTCTCCCATGGATCGCTCATCCTGGGGGAAGCCAGATGCCATGCCATGACTCAGCCATTGGGAGAGGTCCACATGAGTGAGCTGGAAAGAGAATTCTCTCCCCTTAGTCAAGTCTTGAGATGATTGCAGCCCCAACTATTATCATGACTGCAACTTCATAAGACACCTCAAGCGAGAGACCACCAGCTAAGCGTCACCCAGATATCTGACCCATACAAATTGTGAGATAATAATTGCTTGTTGTTTCAAGCCACTAAGTTGTGGGGTGGTTTTGTTATGCAGCAATAGATGACTAGTACACAGCTGAAGCATCTGCGTGCTTGTCTCTGACTCAAGAGAGAAAGGATGCATCCAGATTTGGAAGCCCAGCCAGCTGGGCAAACATGACTGCAGTAAGCACACCCATCCCACTTCATGTCCAAATGTCATTTTATAATGCTGCAGTCAAAATGATAAAGCTGGTGGTCCCCAGAGCCAGTCAGGGGGCTTTTATAGCTGTTACAAATCCTGCTTCATGAATCCCAGACCCATATGCAAATGTGAAACTCAACCTTTGATAAGCCATTTGATTTCCCTTTCAGTTAATGAAGTGAAAATACACCATTTTATACTAAGATTAAATTGCTAAAATGTTTCACTCTGATCCCCAGTTAGTTGTAATTAAAAATAGAAAAAAGAAGAACAGGAAAAGTCACTTGCTCTCTTAAGGCATCTTGAGGCACGGAAGAGGGAAACTTGTGGTTCTCTGCAATCTCTGAGTAAAAGTGAAAGGGTGAGAGGGAAGAGCAGGGTGAGAGCACAGAGGGCAGTCCTCCAGACTCACCTAAACTGGTAAAGGGTGCACCCCCCACCTGCAGCCCCAGAAGTTCTGAATGCCAGGAGAAATGCTGACCCATGCTTTCTGGGGAGGAGGAAGGGAGATAGAGTGCTCCCATTTCTCAATGCCACTTGACATAGGGCTTTCTAACTTGAGGCCCACAAATACCTAGGGGGACATGGATGGGTTTCAAAGGGCCCGGAAATTCCTGATACACAGCAAGAACTCTAATGTACAAAAACGTGTGTGTTTGTGAACGTATGGGTGATGATGGTGTATAGATACCTGTGTGGGTAAGAGAGAAAATGTGGGTATGTGCACACACACGTGTGCACACATGCTTTAGGTGAAGTATTTATGTATATTACGTGTATGTTAAAGTCTGTGGCTGTGAAGAGTGTGTGCTTATCACCATGTGAGTATATGCCAAAGGGCATGCATGTGTGTGTTTATGAAGATCTGGGTGAGGGGTGTATATTTAAGTGTATATGTGAGTTTATGGATTAAGGAGTATATGATTATGTCCTTCATGTAAATGTATGGATGAGGCAGTTTTATATGCACTTGTGAATCTATGTGAATGTACGGTTGGGATGTATGCATGCATGCATGTATGTATATGCATGTATGTATACATATACATGTACCTATCACATGTATTTAAGGGTGGGGGTAGAAATAAGTGTGTGAAAGGTAAGTTTATAGTTGAGACAGTGTCTATATGTATATGTTTGTGTACATATGTGAAGGGGTATATACATCTGTGTATGCTTTGGTGACAGGGTGAAGGGGTTTTTGTGTAATTGTGCATATGTCTGCCCGGATGTATACGGGGGTGTATCTGTGTGTGTGAATGTGTTTGAATGTATGGGTGAGGGATTATGTATGTATATGTGTGTTTAAGAGTATACGGGGATAAGTGGAGTACATATATTTATGTGTATGTGTGTGCACAGATAGATAGATAAATAAATAGAGATATAAAATCTTTGTATACATATAAAGATATATATACCAGGGGTGCCAAAAAAGGTATACAAGTGGACACTTTGGTCAACGTTGCTCAAGCAGTAGTTCGCTGTAATCAGAAGTATCTGGACGCTGATGGGAACCACTTTGAGCACCTCTTGTAATTGCAGAAGTCACACGTGACTTGTATTCATCTTTTGTTATTGGTATATATTGAGTATTATGATTTTAATACAGTTTTCCTTTCTTAAAATGTATATACATTTTTTGGCACCCTCTGCGTTTATGTATAGATAAAGGGTATGTATATATAAATGTTATTGTGTATGTGAACATGTGGATGAAGGTGTTTATGTGGGTGAAAAAGATGTACATGTACCTGTGTGTAAATGTATGACTGAAGAGTGTGCATGTAAGCGTTTGTGTGAATGTGTGGGAATTTTGTATATGTACATGTGTGTATGTGTGAGTGTATTGTCCTGACGGGGTCTATATTTGCAAATTTATGCAAATGAATGTAGGAAGGTATGTAAAATGTGTGTGTGAATGTGTTGTGAATATACGTACCTGTATATGTGTGTGTTTGGAGTATTGTATGATGTAAGAGGATTCATATTTACGTGTGTGTATAAGTTTCGGATAAGATATATCTGTGTGTATGTGAGTTTATGGTTAATGAAGTGTATGTGGACATGTTTGTGAGAAAGAGTGTATGGATGAGGTTGATGTATACATATGTGTGTTGTGTGTGCCTAAGTTAGGTATTATACGGTTGTATGTGTGAGTATATGGGTGTGAGAAGTGTTTGTATATGTGTGTGTGTGACTGTATATGGCAGGTGTAAGGGCTATGCCTGGATTTTGTGTGTTTGTGTGTAAGGGGGATGTATATGTACATGTGGGGAGTGTATGTATGGAGAAGGGCTGTGTAAAGAAGTTTGTATTCATATGAGTATATGGGTTACAGTGGCCTATAGGTACCTGTGTCTGTATGAGTGTGTGGCTAAGTGGGCTGTGTGTGTATGAGTAAGGGCAATGAATATGAATATTTTTTGTGCATGTGTGAGTGTAAGTATATTGTGTGTTATGGTGTTTATATGTCCTTCTGTGTGAGTGTATAGGAGAGATGCGGATACATAAGTATGTGTATATACACACACATATACATACATATATACATGTGGTTAGGTGTAGGGGGGTATGAGTGAGGGTGTTTATATGCATGTGTATGAGAGAGTATATGTTTAAGTGGACTGTATATGTATTTGTATGTATATCTATATGTGTGTGTGAGAATATTGGTAAGTGAGATGTATACATATGTGTGTTTGTGAGGGTATTGTTGAATGGGCTGTACATTTGTGTGTGTATTTTAAAATAAAGTCACTGTATTTGTAAGTATGTGTGAGAGAGTATATGGATGAGGGGTGTTTATATATCCTTTGGGTATGTGAGAGTATATATGTGTGTGAGTTGTGTATGTCTCTGTATGTGACTATATATTTAAGTAAGTTGTATGTATATGTATCTCTGTGTGTGAGTGTATGAGTGTGAGAGGTGCTTATGTACCCTTGTGTGTTTGTGTTGTGTGGGTGTGTGTCCATTTTCTTCAGAGTGTGCCTAAGTGTGGTGCAGAGTTTCAGAACACAGATTTAAATCAGACAAACCTGGTCCTGGCTCTTTCACTTGCTAGCTGTGAGACCTTAAGCAAGTTACTTGACCTTCCTGTGCCTCTGTTTCTTCATCTGTAAAATGAGGGTAATAATAGTACTTACCTCACAGTGTTGTGATTAGGATTTTAAAATATCATATGTAACACAATATGTATGAAAATGCTTAGCACAGTGCTTGGTATCTAATAAACTAATTCAATAAATGTCAGTGGTCACATAGATGTTATTATGATTTTGATTATTAGCAGCAGATGCTCAAAGGAACCCATTGAGTTCATGGGAGTTGTATTTACGGATCCCTTCCAGGCCTGGGGAAGGGAGGGTGCAGTGGAAGCTCTGAGGAGGAGTGTATGTCCTGGTTGTCCCTCTCTTCAAGGACACTGGCCTACAACTGTCTGAAGTCTGAGCAGTGGCCCAAATAGCATTTTCGGGCTCAGGTAGGTTCTGGCAATACTTGCCCCCAGTAGGTCCAAGAATCAAGGTTTTCTCTGGACAACTGCAACCCAGCTGACAAACTGAGAATCAAACAATTGAGCCAAATGACAATTCAGGTATGGGACTGGGGACTAGTGTGGGACACCAGGCCTGTACTATCTGAAACTGGTGTTTGGCTCTTTCCATTAACTCCACTGTTTAAGCTAATATAGAGTCTATTTCATGCACTAATTCATGTGAGTATTTAGATATGTAATACTGTGTGTTCCAGTCCAGTGCTTATTGCAAGGGGCCTGTAAGTCACGCATTCAACAAAAACTTAGTGAGCAACAGCTCTGGACCAGGTCCTGTGACAGGCACAAGCAAAAAGTAAATCGAAAGAAGTCCTCTCCCAGGGAACCCTCAGCCTTCATTTGTTATTCTCTCTCCTGCCTTCTCCACTCTCAGTGGCTCTCTAAAAACCTCCTTGCCAGCCCAGACCTTTCACAGAAGTCCTTTCTCCATGCAGGATGGGTATGAGCCATGGAAACAAAGATGGAAACCAATGATCATAGTTGGCCTTTAAAGATGGGAGCTTGTGGGGAACAAAGACATGGACCAATGCGTAAGCATTCTTAATATGCAACACCAAGCCTGGGAACCCAAGCCCTATTTTCAAAGGTGATAAAGCCACAAAACACACTGCATGAGGGGAGTGCTGTACAGCTCACCAGGTGGTCTTCACAGCTGTTTTTTGAGAAGATTCCTTTGCCCAAAAGGTTGAAAACCACTACATACTGTCATAAAGGAAAAGTGATTCCCAGATTATGTTTAAGAATCACCTGGGCAATTGTTAGTCACACAGAGCCCCAAGCCACACCTTCTGTGTTTCTGAATCAGTAATCTCAGGAGGAGCCCAGGAATCTGCCTGTTTCTACTCCCAGGTGATTCTTAGCAGGTAGGTCAAGAAAGAAACACTATATGGAATCACAGAGATTCAGTGAAAAGGAACTGTAGAACTTATCATTCCACAAAGAAGGAAACTAGGTTCTAGAGAAGGGAAGTAGCTTGCTCAAGGCCGCACAGCTAATGAATGATAGGGCCACAACTCAAAACCTGGTCTGTTGTCCACCAGCTCAGCAATCATTTCGCTACAGTACTACTTCTCAAATGGGGATGAGTGGGGGAAAAGTGCCACCACATGAGGAGTCTTTTCAATGCCTCCCATTCCATCCTGGCCCTGAGAATCCCTGCCATAGCAAGTATCTGTCTGTGTGTGTTATTTATATACTGGGAAGGTGTTGGGAGGTGGGAAGGGGTATTGAAAACCAGTGTATGACATCAAATGGCATCCCTATTGGGGCTACTGTATTAAACTGCTAAGGCAAACACAACACAGAAACACGAACGCTGTGTAGGGCAAAATTGCAGTCAGGAGCCCAAAATATTGTACCTGAGGATTCCTTTTCCAAAGTAAGGGTTATGGAGCAAGGCTGCAGGCAGGATGAGGGGGGTTGAAAGCCTATTGGTAGTAAATAAATGGGCTCATGGAGGAGTCTGGCTTGAGAGAAAGTGGGTGTAGCCAATGGCATTTCATAGGAGAGACACTTCAAAGACATGCCTACAAAAGGGCCAAGTCCTATTTTTAATTCAACCCTCACACTATCTAACAGCCTCTCCCATTACCCTCCATGTCGTCCATTCATCTCAGATGCTGAACATTGTCAGATGCTTTTTAAAAATCTGAGCACAGTGTAGCCCCTGAGTTTCCTTTATCTGCCATGACAGCGATGTCTTCAAAGAACTTCTGTAGGTTATTTTAAAATGACCTTCTCTAGTTTGGAGCTTAGCTTCCCAAAGAGCTTTCACTTCAGTGCTGGATGTGAGAGGGGGTGGACCGGGGAGGTTGATCCAGCAGCCCTGCTGAGGTAACATGGTGAGCCTCCGTAGAGGACTAGGTGGGGGGCCTACAGCATTAGGGATGGTTTCTGGGGGAGGCTCTGCCTCCAGCACGTGATCACAACTCCTTAGCTCTCAGTGGTTCTTACCTCCACGGTGGTCTAATCAAGGGAAAGATAGAGCTATCCTCACCATTACTCCCCCAATTCATTCCTCATGGCAACTCTAGACACACAGGAGCCACTAACATGGCAGCAGCTGCCACAAGCAATTGCTCAAAAAAGACACCAGCTGGGCCACAATCTCACTGTGCTGATTCTGTGCAATGTCCCCTGGCTGTGAGGCAGGGGGTTAATCAGCCATCAGGCAGTGGTTAAGGCACCTGAAGTTACCTCTGTGGCTCAATAAGGGTTGGGCCAGTGGAAGGAAAGTATCTCCAGGGCAGTCAGGTTGCCATCAAATTTACTAGCTAAAGCACAGAGCTGCTTATTCTGCTGGGATCTTCCCATCATGCACTCTGCTCCACATGGAGATTGGCTGAAATCTGATTTCCAAAGCTCTCTGGCCTTCACTGCACAGCTCCGTCCTTTGGGGTCTCACAGCCCTTTCCCTGAGTCTTTCTAGGACTTGTACCATCTGTGCCCTATACCGTGTTTCCCTGAAAATAAGACCTAGCTAGACCATCATCTCTAATGTGTCTTTTGGAGCAAAAATTAATATAAGACCCAGCCGTATTTTAATATAAGACTGGGAATATAATATAATATAATATAATATAATATAATATAATATAATATAATATAACATAACATAATACAATATAATATAATACAATATAATATAATAATATAAAAGATCCGGTCTTATTTTACTATAATATAAGATCGGCTCTTATATAAGACTCAGTCTTATATCAATTTTTGCTCCAAAAGACACATTAGAGCTGATGGTCCGACTAGGTCTTATTTTGGGGAAAAACGGTGATTTACTACTGTTGTATGCTTCTCTGTCAGGATATGTCTCTGGAAGGCAGGGCCTCAGTGTCTTGCATGCACCTTGCCCAAGGTCCTACAAATTGTGGACGTCCAGAAATGTGCGTATCCCTGTTGCCAGCCTCCACTGTAGGTTAGGATGTGTTCACTCTGTTGGTGGCTACATAGTATCTTATCACAGAGGGACAGACAGGAAATCACATCTCTGTGCCCCTATATGCCCCAAGCACAGGTGTAGGATCTCACTCTTCACAATGGCCCTGGGAATTATCCTTAAATTATAGTTGAGGAAAACAAGGCTTGGGAATATTTGGTAATTTACCCATCTGGGTAGTAAATTAGCAGAGCTGGACTGAAACTCAGACTCTAATGAGGACTAAGTGAGCTCATGCAGGTAAAAGAGTTAGCAGGCCAGCAGGCAGTGCTCTATGGATGGTAGCACTCTTCACTCTCCTCTCAGTTCAGTTGTGGCACGTTAAGGAGTTGCCTCTCTCTGGGCCTCAGTTTCTACACTCATAAACTAAAGGGGATTGGCTCTCCAAAGTCCTCTCTGAAATACTGGGTTGCTGGAAGGTGGAAGTAGGAGAAGAAGAAGAAAACAAGGGGAGGGGTGAAAAGGCTTTCCTTTCCTGACTCAACAGCAATTCTTAAACTGGGGTCCTCAAACAGGCTTCAAGAGAGCTACAGATGAGGATACAAGGGATCAAATATATGGTGATGGAAGGAGAACTGACTCTGGGTGGTGAACACACAATATGATATACAGCTGACGTATTACAGAATTGTACACCTGAAACATATGTAGTTTTCTTGACCATTGTCACCCCAATAAACTTTAATTTAAAAGAGAGAGAGAGATACACATCCCTTGAAACTCTCCATATAATTTTGTGTACATGTGCCTGGGTGGATTTTTCTGGAGAAGTGGCTATGGCTTTCATTCAAGTCCTTGCCCAAGGTCACCCAGCTAATAAGGGGCAAAGCTAGGATTCTAAACCAAAATAACCCCAGTGCAAATACATGTAAGGCGTTATGCAATACTGACTCCTGTTGGTTAGCAATAAGTGTTCAGAATCCTGGGCTTTTCCTTAGGCTTCTGGGAGAAGACTGAGCTTATCCCAAACCCCAGGACCCCTCATCCTGGCGTGCGCCTCAGGTGCATGGCTAGACTACTGATACCACCCACGTCCATCCCAGGCTGGACTCAACTATGTACACTGAACTCAGAAAGCCAGACTCATATCAATTCCTGCTGTTACAAGCTATGCTCCCCTTATTCACTCATTCATTCATTCATTCATTCATTCATTAATAAATCCATGATATTATTCATTCATTTAATATTTCTTTCACTTTTTGCATCACTCTCCTCTTTCTCCATTCACTTCCTCTTACTTCTGTCTCATCTCCCATAACACATCAACAACATGGATCATATCCTTCCATGTTTCTACATAATCATATGCAGATAATGTGCATATGCACACAAATAAATACATTTGGGTCAGTTGGTTATTGTGTTACAAAACTGAGATCATATTGTGTACACTTTTCTGCACCTTGCTTTCTTCATACAGCAATCCCTCCAAGAAATCCCTCCAGGGCAACCTTCAGAGTTCTAGTTCAGTAGTCTTTTGCAAGGATGCAGTCATACCCATCATCTGCCTTATCTTTCAGCTACACTAAAGTACTGACAATTCCCTGAATATTCCAGGTTCCGTCCTGCCCCTGTGACTTTGTCCCTCCTGTCCTTGGACCTGGAAAGTCCACTTCTCTGTCCACCTAGAGGATATCCCCTCATCTATCAGGACTCACATAATGGCAAGCCTTTCCTGGCCATCAACTGACCCAGAAGAACTGACCTTGCTTCCTTTGTGTCTTCAAGGTGCCCTGAACAGACTTTTATCTGAGACTATCTAAAATGTTAGTGAAGCATGTGCTGACATCTACCTCCCCCAACTATAAGCTCCAGGAATCCAGGACTTGTCTGTTTTGCACAGTGTAGGTACCAAGTAAATATTTGTTGACATGATGAATGAATGAATGAATGAGTGAATGAATGAGGATGATGACAGCCTGAACTAAGTGAGTGGCAGTGGAATGGAGTGGCATTGGTGGACTTTAGGTCTATTTTTGAGGTACTGTGTTTCCCCGAAAATAAGACCTAAACAGAAAATAAGCCGTAGCATGATTTTCAGGATGACGTCCCCTGAACATAAGCCTTAATGTGTCTTTTGAAGCAAACATTAATATAAGACCTGGTCTTATTTTTTGGGAAACACAGTAGAACCGACAGGACTTGGCAACCGACTTGAATGTGTCTTATTTCCAAAAGAACATAATCATCATGAAAGATCAAGTTTGTCTTGTTCACAGTTTCATCCCCATTGCTTAGACTGAATAGTACCTGGTACATAGTTGGTGCTCAATAAATATTTATTTAAAAAATTCACTCTACTGGATTCAGGGAACCCTGGCCTGGACCTTGTCTGTGACCCAGAGAAATTTTCTCTTCAGCAGTACAAGCCCTGTTGGACCTCAAAGATTTCTGCCATCTGCTTGCCCACCTGAGCTGTCCAAATCAAGGTATAGGATAATTCCTCCTCAGAACCTTCCTGTGGTCTGTGCCTCAGCTGGTGCCAGCTATCTCCGGCCTAGATGGGGGGCTGAGGAATGGCTGTATGTGCATGCACCTCACATGCATGTAGGCAGCTGTATGTGTGCAAATGGCACATACGAGTATGATGCAAGATCCACAGGAGGGAGGCTCAAAATATTTCTATCATGCAGAGAAAGAGGAAGCAGAGCCCAGGAATTCTCCTGGGAGCACCAAAGGAAACGAATATTCCTGTGCTGCTGGGAAGAGGGGTGGACAGAGCTGCCTAATTCTCCTGTCACCACCAGGACAGAATCTGAGCTCTGGAGAGAAACCTTTAGCCCAAAGCAAACTCAGGAAGTAGACCTAACTGAAGGATATTTACACTGGGGTGCCCTTAGGAACCCTGGGAATCAGGAGCAGGTATGAAAGAAGAGAAGCCCGTCTTCAAGCCAAGCCCCAAGGAGAGCTTCAGCAAGAGAAAATCCCCAATACTCATAGCCCCATCCACAGGAGGGGTGCCCAGAGGCTGAACACTGCTCGTGTGGGACCAGGAATAGGGTAGAGAAGAGTGATTGCTTCTTGGCATCCAAGTCCACACTCGCCTACAGCCCCTCCAATAAGGCAAGGTTAGAGGCCCAAGGATCTCATCATCCTAGCACAGAGCAATGAGCAAAGGCACTGACAATGAAGAACATGGAAATTTCCACAGGCTACAGTGAGGCACTCAGCTTGTCTGAAGGTACATAAAGGGCGGGTATGAGAAATGAAGCTCTACCAGAAGGTGGGGGCTGTACCAAGGTCAGGGGAGTAGCCCGTGAAAAGAGTTTAGGCAGGGGTATGGCATGATCAGCTTTGGGTCTCTAAACAGACACTCTGGTGGAAGTGTGTAGAACAGACTGGATGAAGGCAAAATTTAGGCACAGAGAGACAATGAAGAGACACGGTCAAAGACACCCGGAAAAGTGGATGGATGATCAAGGACATATTTAGGAGAAAGACTTGGCAGCGCTACAGCAATGGCAAGGGGATGGAGAGCAGGCCTAGATGTCAAGGAGATGATGGGGGATTGTGGAAGATGGGCTTGCTTTGAAGGAAGGCTTGACTGTGGGAGGCACGAGTCCAGTCAGAAGTGACCCAAGTTTTGTAAACAGCTGGGAAAAGACATGATGAACAGAAGAAGAGCCGTGGGGCGTGGTGTTTGTGTGCTTGGAGGGGTTGGGGGCAACAGGAGTGCAGAGACCTGTCTTGACCTGCTTGAAATGGACGTCTCAGCAACCAGTTGAGCACAGATGCCTAGGAGGCAGTTGAAAAGAAAGGTCAGCTCTAGAGAGAGCAATGTGACATTGACTGCATGAGATGACTCAACCCTCAAGCCAGGCCAAAACGAAGTCGCTGACCCAGAACACAGAGGCCAGAAACATTGGCCAATCTTGGCCTGCAAGTGGGCAAACGGCACATGCCGTGAAGCCTGACAGCAATGAGTTCTCACTACTTAAGATCCACCTCCTATATGTATGGCTTGAAGGAGATGCATTTAACTTAGGTTTGGAATATAAAATGTTTATACAACCATTTATTCCATTAGTACATTCACTTCCCGCTTCAGAACTAAATGTCTCTACTAATTAAATACATTTATTTTAACTGCAGAAGCATTTATTTCCAAAATAAGGACATGTTAATTATCTGCTGGGTGAAATTAACCCCAGGATGCTGATCTATACATTCATCTGCCTGGATATATATTACCCATGGATGATGCCTGCTTGCACTGCCCACTGTTTCACAGCTCTGCTCAGCACTCTCCTGAACACATGGACTTTTGCCACCTGGATCCACCTCCTTCTCTTCATCCTCTTACTGAGAAGCACATACTGGTGGGAATGTGGAATTTTAATATTACCAGGGTCAGTTCAAACCTAAGAAGACTAAAGATTTAAGATTTGAAAGTATGTGCCAAAAAAACAAAAAAAGAAAAGAAGAAAGAAAGAAAGAGAGAGAGAGAAAGGAAGGAAGGAAGGAAGGAAGGAAGGAAGGAAGGAAGGAAGGAAGGAAGGAAGGAAGGAAGGAAGGAAGGAAGGAATGAAAGAAAGAAAGAAAGAAAGAAAGAAAGAAAGAAAGAAAGAAAGAAAGAAAGAAAGAAAGAAAGAAAGAAAGAAAGAAAGAAAGAAAGAAAGAAAGAAAGAAAGAAAGAAAGAAAGAAAGCCAATATAATTCAAGGGCATTTTTGCTGGGAGAGAAGGTAACTGTCTCCAATTACCCTGAGGAGTTTTTTTTTTTTTTTTTTTTTTTGTTTTTTTTTTTTTTGCTCATGTTTTATAAGAACTGACACCTTAATTCTCTTGTCACTGACACTTCTTAGACATGGATACATATCTGTAATTCTCATGATAAGTCATTAGTATTAATTAAGTCACATCAATAGCATAATTTATCTAGTCAGTCAACATCTTCTGAGAGCTCACGGTGGGGGCAGCCCCAACTCATAGGCATTGGAAAGTTAATAAGGGAAAAAATGTAGCATGGTGAAGAGAGAATTTTCTAGAAAGATGGGCATTCTTGCCTTCACAGCCACTGGGGAGTCACTTGCAGAAACCTCAAGAAGTAGTGAGGTCCTCTTTTAGGATATGACACCTGATTTTCCTCATCTGCACAGTGGAGCAGAAGTACCTCTTAGTTAAAAGGATCCCTTCTTTCCTCTCTCTCTCCCTCCCTCACTCCCTCCTCTTTCTCTCTTCCTTCCTTCAAGGACATTTACTTACACTGTTCTAAATAGTGGAAAGACATTATTGAACAAATAAAAGTCACTGCTCCTAAGGAGCTGAGTTCTTAGTGAGGGGAGACAGTTGTACATAAATTAACAAACAGATAATATGTCAGGTGCTAAGACATGATATAAAGAAAAAGAAAGGATAAAGGGACAGAAGTGATGAGAGCAGCTGTTTTTGAACACCAGGTAATTCCTTGGCAGCACAGACATGCAAGTCCAATGAGGCAGTGCCTGACACAGACAGATGCACAAGCCTAATGAAGTGGGCCGATATATCATACAGATACCCTGGCCGCATGGAGGGGGTATTTGTTGACTAGCAAAGATCCCTGTAATCCTCTGACGGCATCTCCACTCACAGTCTTACCTGGGATGATCAAAACAGTGTCCGTTGCAGGGATTATGAGATGTGTTAGGAACATGTGGCTTAATTTAAGTTTGGAGACTTCTCATATAATTGCTGTGTGTCCATTAGACTGGACATTCCGAGGGGGGCAGTGGAAGTCAGTAGGAAAGAGGATACTACTGCTGTTGGATACCCAGACTCAGGATGTGTGCACATACCGTGCTTCCCCGAAAATAAGCCCTAGCCGGACCATCAGCTCTAATGTGTCTTTTGGAGCAAAAATTAATATAAGACCCGGTCTTACATGAGACCGGGTCTTATTTTACTATAATATGAGAGTGGGTCTTTAATATAATATAATACAGTATAATACAGTATAATATAATATAATATAATATAATATAATATAATATAATATAATATAATATAATATAACATAATAATACTGGGTCTTATATTAATTTTTGCTCCAAAAGACGCATTAGAGCTGATTGCCCGGCTAAGTCTTATTTTGGGGGAAGCCTGGTAATATTAGTAACAATTGGAATAAATTGTAAGCTTTTGAAGTGCTAGCTGGGTGCTGTTGGAACTACAGACTTGAAACACCCAAAGCGGCTTTCTTAGCCAATTAACATGTGCCAATGCCTACAGAAAAACAGGTCATTACATTCTTTGCCCCGGGGCAGCAGATTTCCCTTGGGGATCTCCTGTCTCCTGACGAGTGGTTGGACAAATGATAAGGACATGTTTCTACTTCCATGAATGACACCTATGTTGGGCTCAAGGTGCGTAAAAGAGGCTGGAGCTGGATGGACCTTGATCTTTTTGAGAATAGCTTAGTACATGGCATTGTCCAACATCAAGAACATGCAAGGCTACATTAAAGAGTTCCAAATTAAGGATCTAAATCCCCAATCCTGTGGCCTGTTATTCATCTGTGATTGCGCTGTGTGGAAGAAATCTGGCAACATATGGATATGTGTAGGCCATTTTACACATGTGATTTTTAAATACACTAAAGTAAATTCACATGTTGTACCTAAATTCAAGATGCTTCAACTTTGCTCTGCTTCACAGCCAGTGGTCCTGAGGACTAGACTCAAGGGCTGTGTATTATCAAATACCTCTGATAAATGAGGACGGAGGAAAGATTGACTTCATATGCCTGTGGATTTCTACCAACTTGGAAGGATATCTCATGTGATATCTCTTCACAGTGGCCATGGAAAATGTTAATTAAAGATGTGAATTATCCGGAAGACTTAAGTCTATGTAGATTGCAATTATACATCAATCTGTTCATTTGTTTTTACCCATCTCCTCCCATAAGAATGAGTGCTCCATAATTGTTTTGTGTACCGCTGTATCCCCAGTGCCTGAATAAAGCCTGGCCCAGAGTAGATATTCAACAAATATTTGTTGCATGAATGAATGACATAACTGTTTGTAGCAGGTCTCTGGGAGAACACAAGCCACAGCCCCTTAACGCATCAGGCTGCCTGGAGAGGGCTGTTTGTTTTCTTACTATACACTTTTGAGAATTCTTTATATATTCTGGATATAAGTCTTTTATATGTGCTTTGAAAATATTTTCTGTGCCTTGTCTTTCATTCTTTTTACGATGTCCTTTGAAGACCAGAATTTTTTTTTTTTAATTTTGATGCAGTCCAGTTTATCATTGGGTTCTTTTCTGGCTTGTGCTTTTTGTGTCATATCTAAAAAAAAAATCCTTGCCTAAGCCAAGGTGACAAGATTTTCTCCTATGTTTTCTTCTAGAAGTTTTACAGTTTTAGATTTGACATTTAGGTCTGTGATCCATTTCAAGTTCATTTCTGATTATGGTTAGGTAGTGGTAAAGGTTCAGTTTTTTGCATTTGGATAGTTAATTGTTCCCACACCATTTGTTGGAAAGATATCCTTTCCCTTACAAATGCAGCAGTATTTATAAGCACACACTATTGGAAACCACATAAATGTTCATTAACAGGGGACCAGTTAAATAAACTCAAGCACATCTACCCAGTGGAAATCCATGGCACCAGTAGAAACAATAAAACAGCTCTACATACACATTGAAATGTAAAATTCATTTGCATTTCCTTTTCAGTGGACTGTCTGTTCATATCTTTTCATTCAATACAAATTTATTAAGTTCCTGTTGTGTGCCAAGCACTGCTCTAAACACGGAGAATACAGCAATGATATCTACTGGGAGGAAACAGACAATAAACAAAGAATTAACAACTCATTAAGTCTGATGGTGGTAAGAGCCATAGAGAGAAATAAAGCAGGGTAAGAAAAGTGGGGCGTGTGGAATTGGAGGGATACAATTTTAAATAGGGTGGACACAAAAGGCTTTACAAAAGAGGTAACATTTGAGTAAAGACTTAAAGGAAGAAAATGAGTAAGCCACACAGACATCTGGGAGACAAGCATTACAGGTTACAGGAATAGCAAGGTCCTGAGGTGAGAACTGTTGGAGGAGGATAAAGAGGCCAGTGTGGCTGCAGCAGAGTGAGCAAGTGGAGGGGAGCAATCGGAGATGAATGGGGACGGATGACAGATCACATAGGGCCTTGTAGGCTACTTGCTGTAAGGACTTTGGCTTTGACTCTGAGTGACATGGGGACCGACTTGGGAATTTCAGCAGAAGGAGGACAGGTTTATCTTGTTGATTTGAAGGAACTCTTTATATATTAAGGAGATTACTTCTTTATCAGCTATATATTTCGAAACGATTATTCCCCATTTGTCATGTATGCTTCAACTTTGTTTACAATATTTTTATATGTAAAACTTGTTAACATTTACTTGGTCAAATTTATCAATCTTTTGTATAATGGATAATTGTTGGCTAACCCCGAATTAATTTTTCCTTCATCCAGTAATAGGCCACAGTTTTCATTTGGAATCCACCCTTTCCCCACTCCTCACAATATGCATGGCTTAGGAGCTTGAAGCATTCCAGAAATAATCTGGCCTGGCCATGCCAAACATTGCATTTCTTAGCACCTGCTTTTTCCACATCAGTGACTGGTTTGCAACAGGCATGAGACCTCAGCTACTTCTAGGGCCCAGCTCTTGGTTTCCACTTCCATGTCCTCCTCTGAACAGGAGATCCAACTCCATAGCAGGCTGCCTAAATTACCCCACGCCAGCTGCTTACAGAGTCTCTGGGGGACCGAGAATCTGCCTTTCTCCATTCCATACCTACTTCATATATGAACAATAGAGACACGCAAGTTTGTGATCTGTCATCTCCATTATCTAGATCCAAATCAGAGGGATAAGGAATAAGTCAACAATACCCAAGTCCTCAGGCTGAACTTTATCTCTATATGTGAACTATATAGATTTCTTTTCTTTAACCCTTTTACTCACTCCCACCATTTTCCCATTCAGTGTATAATAATAATAGCAAGTTCACAGAGTTATTATGAGGAGTTAAATGAGTTAATATATCTAAGCCACTGAGGGCCTGCAACAATTGCTAAATAAGAGCTATTGAGCTATCATTATCATTATTACTTCCCTCAGGGTGGACTTACAGTGTCTCCTCTTCCAAGACCATATAAGGTTGATGTTTCTGGTTTCCTCTATTATGTCATTTTAATTTGGGGAGTGGTTTTGTGTCTTGGCTGACCTTTCAAGTGCCTGAGCAGTCTTTCTTTGATGATAACCCTAATAGAGCTGCTTTTCCTCTGAGTGTGTGAAAACACATTACATTTCCATAGTTATATGAGAAGCTAGCTGTTGCCTTTCTATTCTATCTTGCTGGTGTCAGTTGGTGTTTAGCCAACCTGATTTTCCCCCCCAATGTCTGTACTTTTTGGCAGAGACCTGTTTTTTTCTATTTATTTTTGCTGTGTCTACTTTTTGCTAAAACACTATTAAATATTAAAGATATTGTATATTTAAATTTATTTTATACATCAAGAGTTGCATTGAATCTATGTATTAATGTAGGGTGATTTGACATCGTTGTAATGTTGAGTCATCCTATCCAAAACCAGGATATGTCTTTCCATATATTCTAATCTTCTACTATGTCCCTCAATAGTTTTCTTCATATAAATATTGTATATTTTTAAATTTTGTTCTTGTTTTTATTTAATATCTTTTTTGATGATTTTAAATGTGGCCTTTGCTTCTTGCTTTCTCTATCAGGGATAGACAAACTATGGCCTGTGGACTAAATCCAGTGCACTGGCTGTTTTTGCAAACAAAGTTTTGTCATCAAGTTTAAATGGCCATTCCCATTCGCTGCCATGTTGTCTATGGCTGCTTTTGGGCTACAGTGGCAGAACTGAGTAGTCATAACAGAGACAACATGATCTGCAAAGCCAATAAGGTTAACTAACTGGTCATTTACAGAAGAATATTTGTTGCCCTCTACTCTATATTTTCAATCTAGTTGTTGTTGGAAATAATAGAAAGCTGTTAATGCTTGTATATCCATTTTATTAGCTACTTTACTGTTTTTATTTTTTAATAGTTTTGCAGTGTTTTTCTTTGGTTTTCCAGGTATAACATCTGTAAATATGAATAACTCTATTTGCCAATATTTTATTTAGAATTTTTATGTCTATATTCACATGACAATCTGGCTTTAATTTTCGTTTGTGTTCATCAATCTAGGTTCACTCAGAAAAACAGAGCCACTTAAGTATCCCAGGAATTACTATAGAAATCTTGGCTTATTTTAATTTTGAATTATTTGAATTATCTGAATTATTTGAATTATTATTGCAATCCTACTGCAAGGAGGTAGGGGTGGATTCCTAATGAAAATTAGAGCCTATTATTGGATGAAGCAAAAATTAATTCTGGGTAGGCCAACAACAAATATCCATTGTGCAAAAGTGATCAATTTGACTGAAGATTAATTTGAATTATTTGAATTAATATAGAAATCCAGGCTGAGAAAGCTGGTGGAGCAGGTCAGCAGAATCGTTGCAGAAGACCAGGAAAGTTGCAATTGGAAGGTCCAGGAAGCAGACACTGAAAATCCAAGTCTGGAAATCCAAGCATGGAAGTTGGGGATCCTCAAAATCTTATTTGGAAATTTGGAATTCTCAGGAATTCTGAGAAAGCTCCCGTTCTGCAACAACAAAGTGGTGGTTCTCAAGCCACCGTGAATCTCCCACCTGTCCCTAAGTCTGATTGCACTATATCTGGAGACAAATGATCTCTGTTTCCCTTCTGCCTCCTAAATCTCACGGGACTTCCTCTCCCTTGGCCATCTCTAACCCAGAACACTAACAGGACAGGTGATTCTGGGAAATGTAGTCCATTTTTTTTCTCCAAGAGATGGAGGTGATGCCAAGTTGATAAAAAACAATCTAGCATCTTTTTAAAATTTTGGTGTCAATGCTTCCTTTGGGTTCTAAATATATGATCAGTTTTTGTGATTATTTCATAGGCCCTTGAAAAGAAGATGCATTTTCTAATTTCAGAATATAGAACCAATCTGCCTTATTGATTAGGTACCGATGAGGTAGATTTACTCTTAACTGTAATAATGTATCTTATTAATTTGGTTAAGTCCTCGACAGGTACTTAGTTTTTGACTTTTTATCATGGAATAATGGAGCTACATTAAAAACTACTCTGCTTGTTTCTAATTCCCTTTGTATTCTTCTACATTTTGTTTTATAAATTTTGATGACATGTTACTTAGTACATAGTCATTGCTGTTAGGCCTTCCTCACGTATTGTTCCCTGCCCTTCTTTATCTCATTTTCCTTGAATTCAATCTTGTCTAATAGCAATTTTCAAATGTCTGCTTTTTTCAATTTTCATTTGTCTGATATGTCTTTGCCCATTCTTTTGCTATCGATTTTTCTGAGTCATTTCGTTTTACATAAGTAATCATATAGTCAGTATTTAACTGAGTTTTGTTTTCTCAACTCAATAAGAGTCTCTTTTTCTCTGTATTAATACGGTAGATATGTTTAGTATGAGGGTTACATTTTTTTAAACGTTGATTTCCTGCTTTCTTTAATATGGCATTTCCTTCTATTATTTTTAAAGGTGCATAGTCTCTTTTTTAATTCTAATGGATGTCTTTGTAAGAATAATTTGATATATTGTACATAATCCTCTATTTATTTAGCTAGTAGTGACTCTTCGATAGCAGTAACAAACTAAATGAATATAACCCTACTTCTAACTTCCCCTTCCCTCTTCCTTTTAATTTTGTAGAATACTCTGTTAATCTTAGTTCTTCTAGTTCTTTTAGCATTAAAATATATTTATACCTTTTAAACTTTAACTGCCACCTTAAAAAAATTTTACTCCCCCATTCACTATGAAAAATAAGAGAGCCAACTTACGTGCACAATTTCACTTTCTCTCCCCTTACACCCCATAACTTTTATTGGTTATTTTAGCATTTCTCCATTATCATTGTGCACTACATTTACATTTTGTCTTTCCTTATTATGGTGCCAATTTTAAATAGTTCTATTCAAGACATCACGTTTTCCACTTTACAATACAGTGCTTATCAAGTGCATCATTATTTCCTTGCCCTCTGCACATATTCCACATTCAAGTATCAAGAATGCCCAGCTATTCACTATATAGCAGCTCTTCTTTAAAATGGAATTTGCTACAAATTTGGGTCCTTCCATATTTTGTGTGGAACAATGCTGTATCTATGCTCAAGGTTGGCTTAATCAACCTCTTAATCAAGCGCCCAGAAGAGGTACCACCAGAAGGAGGGGGTCCACCACCAAGGAAGCCCCTAGGCATCCCTCCTGGCATGCCTCCTGCACTCTGGATGCCCATAAGATATTTTCCTTTATCATTTAACTCAGGAAAGTTTACTAGACTAATGTACCATGCTAATCTTTTTTTCCTTAAGATATACTGTGCCCTGCCAATCGTTAGACTCAAATTGTCTTTAATATCAGGTAAGATTTTAAAAATTACATCTTTGAATATTTTCTAATTTTTTAGTGTTTTTCTTCAAGAAGAAAACTTTTATGCTTATGCTATCTCTCCTCTGCCTATCTTCCATATCTACAATTTTTCTCTAATCGTTTTTTTAAATATCCATTTCATTTTGCTCAGTTGTCTGAAAGCTGCCATCCATATTCCTTTTGTCATCAGTGTTTACTATTACATTAGTTAATAGTATGATGACACAATGTCTTCAGCTACTATTTGCAAGGTAGCCACAATTTCTGTGATAATTGTAGTTTCCTCTTCTACTTTATGCCCTAGACTCAACCAGCTCAATTTTAATCTCCTGATGCCTTTCTTGATTCCTCATGTATTGAGCTTTTAATCCACAGGGACTTCTTTTGTTAAGTTCTTGGAATTCTTAGACAAATATTTAGTCATGATTTTCATCAGTTCCACATCAAAACGTTCGTGCTGTGTAGGCTTACTTTGCCTTTTTGTCCTGTTATTTTCAACCATTTTGTGATATTGTTGTAAGATCCCCTGGTTCCTATTTTCATTATTCGTCATCCTTGAGTGAGCATAAACCTTCCTAGACCAGATATTTGAAAGGAATGGTGTGGAAGAGGGCCAGGGCAATGTTCCAGGTTAGCAGAAAATCCCCTGATTCTTAGTGAAGTCCTTTATGATTCATGGTCTTAGGGGACAAGATAGTCAGGTGGGTTTTGTGGATGTGTTTTGTGTGTGATAGAGAGTCAGTGACTCAGAGTTGATTTGACCATTTTTTTTTCTTTTTAGCTCACAAAGAATGACCATTACAGAGCCACTTAACACCCACAAGTTTTCTTCCACATGCTGCACATTTACAAAGATGGAGCACCTGTGATTTTTCTCACTCATCCCTATCTTCCTTGCCATTTTAAATCCAAGAGGATTCAGGAGGCCTCTGCAGTCAAACATGCACCCAGCCATCATTCCAAGTGAAAGACTGTTGGATTTACCCTCAGAGTAGACCACCTACTTTGGAGAAATTTGTGCTCTGCCAGTTCTTCCCAATATCTGAAAAGGCACTTATCTCTAATGGAATGCCCATCACTCTAGCCCAATGTTCACTGGATGTGACATTTCATCTTATGTTTATGGTTCGTGATTATAGGTGTTTCCTAGTTCCAACAAAAAAAAGGGGGGGGGGCGGGATTTCACGTTTCTCATTTGCTTTTGCTTTTTCAAATTTGGCTTCAGGGAGAAATACAGGCATTTTTACTCCAATATTTAAAATTAATGTCAGGGAGTAACCTAGACTGCTCACTTATGTGTGCTGTGTTGTATGTGGTGTGACAGAGACTGCTACCTGTTCACCAGAATCTACTTCCTCTTCTTGAATACACAAGAACACTACATTTCCCAGCTTCTTTTGCAATTATATGTGGCCATGTGATTGAGATTTAGCCAATGGAATTTAAACAGAAGCAAGGTATGCCAATTCTAAGCTTTTCCCATTAAAAGAACCCCAACATGCACTCTTCCATGCTTTCCCCCTCCTGCCTAAGTTGGAGATAACTGCAGTGCCGCTGAAAGCCATATGCTAAAGAGGGAAGAGCTTCCTTCAGCCTGGGCCTCTGAATGACTGTATAAAAGAGAGCTTCCTGCCAATCTGGGACCATCCTGGATTGTTACACAAGCAAGAAATAAACGCTACTGTGTTCAGTCATTAGGTGTGTGGGTTTATTTATTACTGTAGTCTAGCCTAACCAAAATAATATAGTGGGGGAGGCAAGGCAGTGGGGAAGCCTATTCACTGTGTCATCCTTAAGGACAAGGTATAACAATTATAAGGACCAGATACCAATGCTGATTGACTCAACAAAGACCAGAATAAGCAGTAACAGGATGCCAGAAGGAGATGCGGTGGCTAAAATAGGGGGATTGACCATTGCTATGGTCAGTAAGTGAAGCGCAAAGTAGTCAGTCTCTGGGATCCTTATATTATGGAAGACTGGAACCTACCTGTATACAAAATACAGAAAGAAAATAAGACAGGCAATCAAAGTGCATCGTAGATATAATTATTTGCCCATAGGAGAATTTATAGGAAAAACTTCCTTTACCCATTTCATGCTGAAGGGGCATTCCAGCTATTCAACTCAGAGCTGCCCTTGTGGCCTTGTGGCTATTGCCATCTATCTAGCTGATGTTCTCAGAAGAATGGAATAAAGAGGTATCACTTTCAAGCTTCCCTTTCCCCACAAAGTGGGTTTGAATTCCAGACTTTCTCCTCGCCGATTTCTGCTGCTTTTCATTTAACCGCTAGTCACTGAGTAGCTACTCGACCCTAAGCATCACACTAATAAGAACAGGAAAGACAGTGACACTTTACCAATGCCCGACGAGAATGAAGACATGAGCCCTCCCTCAAGGAGCCCTTGGTCTTCCCTTGGCAGTCCCCTTACTCCCTAGGCCAGAAGGGCTACGGAAAAAGCAGAACTCTCAGGTGGATTTATTGGAAAGCTAATCAAGATTCAGCTAAATTGTCCTTTTTTGCAGGGACCTCCTTCCGAGACTCTGCACTTGATTTTGTATTTGCATCTTTGAATTATTTTTCTCAAAGAGGTCCCCCAAATTGTATAAGCTTCAGGTCCTATAAAAACTGGATTTGCTCCCTGGAAGCCAAAAAGCTTGACCGGAAATAACTTCCAGGGCTCATCCAGTGTTGGAGCAGTCATGGTTACATATTTAAATAAAAATGCAGAGGATCTGCAGGACCTTCATGAAGGCTGAAACCAAAGCTTTCTGCTGGTAGCCTGACTGCCAGAAAACAGAAAGTGGGGTATCTCCATCTGCTGGCAGAAGAGCAAAACTGCACCACATTGCCTTGACTGCAGACACTGGGCTTTGTTTCCCTTTAAGTGAATAAATAAAATCAATCAAGCAACATCATATAGAATTAGGAAAGCAGAAGGGCTTACAACCACATCTCCACAATAAAGCCATTACTTTCATTTTGAGGAACTACTTTCCAACCCCTGTTCACAATTTTATATAGATATAACAGTGATCTAGACAGTCCTGCCTTATAAAAGACTTTGTTTTGTTTTATTTTATTTTGTTTTTTACTGATTATAAGCATTTTACATATTCTACATTGTCTGCATAGCCAGCTCTTTTAATTGCTATATTATATACCAGTGATGGGCCCTGAGAGATTTCAGCAGCAGTCTTATTTAGGTAGCTTCCATATACCACTTTTACAAATAGTGCTGCAGTGGCCACGTTTGAGTATACAACTTTGTCTTTCCTGGGGATTATTTACGACAAACTAGGGCGACCAAATCCCACTCCAGAACGTGGCTTAGGGAAAGCAGGACTTCAAAGGAAAAAGCAGCCCAGCCGGAGTCAGAGCTCAGCATATGCATCGTGGATGGATAAATGAATGATTGAGTCTGTTGGTCAGCGAATGACATGCAAAGCAACCTCAAGGGGTTTGCTCTGATTTGCACAACCCGTGGAACATTCCAGTGTGCTGGTCTTACCACACTCTCATCAACACTGACAATCACCCTTCAGAGAATTTCCACGAGGAGGTTTTTGACATTCTGCTCCAATCTCCAAGTTCCAACTGCTTTAACAATTTACATACTCAGTCAAATGTGGAATCTAGTGAATTCTTATAGCAATTTTGCTTCACATATTGAAAGGACATTCTACATTAATCAATTATGAATTGTGATAAATCGCTTTCTAAAAATTATGTATGTGAAACACAGCAATTGCCACGCCCCTTTACTGGGCACACCCACTTCCGGTCCACATGCATCCCTAGCCATGACTGGCTGGCTGAATGATCAGGAAACAGGTGGGATCATGTACTGAATAAGCAACTAGAATAGAGTTCGGTGCCTGCCTTTTCTTCCTATTCCTACTATGATGTGCCCTGTGACCATGGAGAAGTCACATCTCCTCTCTGTTCCCTTACTTCTAAACTGAAGGGGTAAGACTACTTGCTTTGTGAGGTACTTCTAAAACTAGAGTTCTATTAGTTCATCAGACCAGATGGAGTCTCTGACCTTGCTGAAATCACTAGGCATAAGAAGGCCCTAGGGCAGTCCCCTTCCTGGGCTAACTACTCCAAGTTAAGACCTTAAGATTGGGCCCCTGCTGTCATCATTTATACAGGAGCAAAGATGGCACAGACCACACGACAGCCTGTTGCGAACCCAGAAACTAGGGTGCAGTTCCAGTAATCATTCTCCAGGAAGGCAACTCGCAGAGGGCTGCTTTAGCTAAAGAGGGTTTTGGTTCTGCTGTATGCCCACTAGAGAGCCCACTAGATGCCTTCATGCCAAGCAGAGAATGGGATTGGGCTACTGAACTAAAAATACAACTCAGCACACTTTCTAAGCCCCACTCCAGACCAGGCCAGGCCAATCCCTGGAGAACTCCAAAGACAAGCAGGCAGGGTATTGGTCCCCAAGGAACTCACAGTCTAGTGGAGGAGATGGGCCCACAAAATAGCTATGAATGTCCAAATAGAATTGCTGAGTTCTTAAAGTGACTTCAAAAAATACAGGGAGAATTTAATTTAGACCAGGTGGGGAGGGATGGTGCTAGGAAGGGATTCTTGGGAAAAAAATGTCACTTGTGTTGGGTCTTTCAGACAAGTTAGATTTTGATAGAAAGCAATAAGAAGGACCAGGAAGGAGTACCAGAAAACACCAGTGAGAGCAACGGTCTGGAGGCAGAAAAGCATGGGGTGCGCTGTGCAGTGAAAAATGTGTTTGGACCAGAGCACGGGATGCACAAAAGGACCTCCCCATCACCAGCGGGCTCTCCTGCTTAGTAGGAGTCCACTGTGGCCGGAAAAGGAACACATCAAAATGGGCCCTGTTTAAGGCTCAACCCAAAAGGGGGCTAGCTGGTAATCGTGGCTTTCTGTACCCTTAGCTTTTTCTTTCCCTGGTGTTGTCACAAACTTTGAAGGCAGTCCCAGGATTGTGCCAAGACAGAGGCATGTGGGGATGTGGTCATCAAGAGCCTCTACGTTGTGAAATAGCGAGGGCTCCCATGAAAGGGCAGAAATGGAGTGATCCCCAAGGAAAAGGAGGCTTCTTCACCATGGCTGTCCTTGCCATGCAGCAGCTCTCTGCTCAGTACCCCTGCTGCCAGACCTGCTGCTCCCCATATGGTCAGCTCAGATGCGCGACACTCCTCGATTTTTATTATTGGAGCAATATAATCATTATTGCTCTCGTTACCCAACATCATATAAACACCCATTTAAGAGTAATGTAGGCATCATTTTTCTCTTTTATTTGATGAGAGCATCTTTCTGATCGGCTCTTCTCATAGGAAGGCTGGCCAGTGGAGAGCAGCCTGCCTCATCACACTCTCTCCGAGGCCTGTTCCTCAGCCACACATCCCATAAACACCACCCCTTCAGGGTGGAAAAGGGGCCCACACAGGTCTCATGTGGCTTAGCAAGAGCCAGAGTCTCTGTGGCCTGACGTCCTGGGGTATCCCCAACCACGAGTCATAAGTTATTTAGGCTAGTGGGCAAGCTAGTGATCCACCCTCATCAGGAATAGCAAATGGGATTCATCTCACTTTCCAATTTTGAATTCTTGGGAGTATGGGCCTGGAGTGCTGTGTTGAAAAGGATGCTGAGGCAGCATCTGGACCCTGTCCGAATATGCCTTCCATAGAGAGATGAAGCTTACAAGACAGGTGGGGGGGAGAGGGAAGGGATTGTTAACAGCCGTCATAGACTACCTGAGAGCCCAGCAAAGGGCCTGGCCCAGCACAGGTTCTCAGCAAAGAGTCCCTTACCCATTTGAGTCAACAAGTGGGTAAACCTGAGAGCATCCAACTCCAAAGCTCAAGGCTTGCCTCTTGTGGGGCATGGCCCAGCCTCCTCGAAGAGTGGCACTCCATGGAGGGCTGGGCCTGCAGAGAGGCCTTATTGGCAGCTGTTCTCTTACCAGCCCATGGAGGATTTGCTCAAAGATGTGAGGCTGAGGTTTGCTCGAGCTTTGCTCCCCCATATCTAGTGGACCATTCTGGCTCCGTGTTCCCATGGTAGCGCCCACAGCTCTGACAGAGCCAAAAAAAAAAAAGGAGAGTCTGACTCCAGCTGCTGGGAAAACCAGCTGGGGTCTTCTTCAAGCCCCACCTCACACAGCCCAGTGGCTACATTGCCACGAGCACCTTATCACACAGGCCCAGCTCCTGGAAACTCCATGACAGAGAGGCCCTGGACTCACCTCTGCTTCCAGAATGGGTGACGTCACTGTGCATCACCACAGCTGACACACCTGCCAACCCTGAGAACCCCTGGGCAGTGACCAGAATGCCACGGAATTCGACCCACTCAACCAACGAACACGGTCCTGAGCCAGGCCCCACAGAAGACAGCAGTAGTGTATACTCTCAGAGGGGACTCTGATTTTCAGAAATGGCAGGAACACTGGAGACTATCTGGACTGTATTGTAGGTTCTAGGGTGAGGGGGTGAACAAGACGGAAGAGGAGCATTGGGATTATAGGGTACTGGAATCTCTGTCCCCAGTTCTTGATCTACTGGGATTCCACCAAAAAAAAAAAAAAAAAAAAGGCTATGAAAATTTTCACTCCCTCAAAATAAGAGTAAACATTTTACCAATTAAAAATAATAACTGATTTATAAAGAAAGAAGCCCATTGCCCCCAGTCTTACAGCTAGTTCATAGCAAACCCCAGGCTGAAAACATGTTCTTCCTGAACCATACTTTCCAAGCACATTGCCACAAGCCTATCCCATCCCTTGAGAGCCCCGCTAAAGCATATGTGCCCACGTGACCTCTCGAATGGCAGAAGTAAGAAGGCAAATGGATTCGTTCTTGGAGATGTCCTAACAATGCACCACAAACTAGGTAGCTTAAACGACAGAAATGTATTGTATCAGTTCTGGAGGCCAGACGTGGAAGATCAAGGTGTTGTCCAGAATTATCCCAACCAATTTCTACCTCCACTTTCACATGGCGTTCTTCTTCTTTGCAAGCCTATCCCTGTTTCTGAATTTCCCATTTTTGTAAGGATACCAGTCATATTGGCTTAGAACCCACCCTAATGGCCTCATCTACACTTGATTACATCTGCAAAGACTCTTTCCAAATAAGGTCACACTGAGATAGTAGGGGTTAGGACGCCTACATACAAATTTCAAAGGGACATAATTCAACCCATAATGGCAGGTGTAGTCAGAGACCAGAGGTCCGCAATGAGCAGTGAGGTCATAAGAGCCCAAAGGGCTTTCTGAGGAAAGGTGAAGAATGGGGTGCTGAAAGGAGAGTAGAGAAGGCTGTCCCTGACTCTCTGGGTTGTTGGGAAGGAGATAGGAAGAAATGTGTTTTCCTGACAGGAAAGCACACCTGACTAGAGTTATTGAGACACCAGGGGTGGCATATGTCACTCACTCTTATTGCCCCACCACCCCAACCCCCCACATGCCCACCAACAGACATAACTGTATGGCCAGGAACATGAAACCAGAAACCACCTCAAAGATGACAAACTTCATAGTCTTTCCTCTTTGCACTAGAACAAGCCAGTTGCCCTTCAATGGGCTAGCAGAACTTGCAGCTCCCACCTTCTATAGCTTCATGGTTGTCTACAGAATAATAGCAATGAAATGCTTTTAAAATCTGGTTGCAGGTTTATACAATCCTATATGGAGAACCTGTGGCCCAGAGAGAAGAGACTTACCCAACATCACAAAGCGAGTTAGAGACAAAACTAGAATTCACTCCTCAGTTTCCAGCATCTTATAAGAAATCCCTGATCATGCAAATGGCCAAACCCAACGTTCTTTCTACTATTTTCCTGCCTTCCAGCATGTCAGCTTGCTGATCATGCTAGGAAGGTGGTAGCAGGTTTTCCCACTTTCCCACCCTATGTGGACCCTTGGTCTTATCTACAGGGGCCTCCTAGAGACACCACCTTGCTCCAAAAAAGGGACTCCTGGAGGTAAGAGGGGGATGCGTGTCCAGTGTTGTATTGAAGTATGAGCTTTGTACCTTTCCTGTCAGTTGTCACTTTCTACTTTTTGGCAGCCTGCCCTTGGAAACATGTTATTACCACACATCTCAGGGCTCCTTCCTCTCTGCCGCTAGGTAGGCCAGGAAATAAACATCAAGAGTATGCCCTGGAGTCCATAGGATAGACTTCTCTGAATGAAGTCTGTGTGTACCAGTGCATGGACTTTGTTGCATCTCCTCCAGATGCTGGGGTGGTCGGGTGGGAGTCGGGGGGTGCTTTCCTTTTTCTCCTTGACTGGATACTTCACAGGTTAGCTGAGTTTGAGCATCGTAAGGTGAGTGAGGAAGGGTCCACAGAAGGCAGCGTCCAAGCCCTTTACATGCTGAGAGCCAGGTACAGGAGAGTAACAGCAGCTGCGTATTACCAGGAAACAGGGGTACTCAGACACTTGGCTCTCACTAGTAGACCCAAGGGATGGAGTGTTTTCCATAAGTATGTCTTCTCTGACGGCGTCACTGACCCTAGTGCCAGAAGCTCGTCAGTTAGCCATTTGACTAAAAGGCAACCCTTGTAAATGTTTCCTCAGCAAGACCTGTGACACACAATTCGTCTGGGGACACTTGCATTTGTCACCTTTCTAACTGCCAACTATTATTAAAGGCATTAGAATAGACCTAGAGTAACTATTTTACCATTAACATAGAGATGACTTTTAAGTTGTCCTGGAATAAAAGAAATCGTAAGACCGTTCAAATGTATGAGGTCAAGCACCTAAGTGAGTGGCTGTTCCATTTTTTAAAGTATCTAACAATTTGCGTGTAAGAGATTTCATGTAATAAAAGGAATTGAAAAAAAATGAATGTGGGAATAATGTTTATCTTACCTTTCTAAGCCACAAAATGTACTGGAGAACTAAAATGTCATACTAGCACAATGCATTTTTATAAGCTACACATTTTATACTGGCTTTTAAATAATACCTCTCCTAGATCCATTATCACAAATTCCTCAGGGTCATCCTTATTTTAAAGTCTAACCAGAAAATGGAGTTGACAACCAATTCTTCGGCATTCTATTAACATGTGTTGAGCTGGATGGCAGGTCCCACACTGGGTACCTTATATTTTATCTCCTATGCTCTTGGCAACAACCCAGCGAGGTAGATGTTAACACCATTTTACAACTGTAGCAACGAATGCCCAGAGAAATGACATAACTTGCTCCAGGTCACACAGTGGGTAAGAGATAGGAGCAGGATTTGAACCAATATCTGTGCTCCTCTGTGCTACTATGGGACAATAATCAACCAATAGTAGCCATGTAGCTCTGCACAGACCACTTTGGGGAATCACTTGGCCAAGTGCTCTTTTCATTAGCTCATTTGTAGGAGACAAGGGAGCAGTCTTCATAGCCATAGAAATTGTGAAATTATTCTCCCACATCAGTCATAGCGAGTCTCATTGATGAGATAACCCAATGCTTCTATCCAGCGAGACGTGAAGGATGGGAATATTCATTTATGAAAATGAGTCTACATCACCCTCCAAATGGGGGCCTACCATGTTCTGCTTGGGCATCCTGACTCCATGACTCATCCTCTTCTCTAGAGTAACACCTTGGGAGATGGAAGGGGGTGCTGCATAGGAGGGGACCCTGACAGCAAGTTGGGTAGAGACCTAAATGGGATAAAAGACTTTTAGGAATGAATCAAAGTGTGTTTTCAGGAGCATCCAGAGGCCCCAGCCCTGAGACCCTTTATAGAAACACACTTGGTTAGAATAGACTTGCTGTGTTGATGAGTTCACTCATTATGACTTGGGCGACGTGGGCTAGACAACATGTTCTCCTAGCTTGAATGCAGATCTTGGATTTTCTTCTCTCCCTGTGGGTAGGAAACATTTCCAGAAGAAATGGAAAACATCTGGAGAAAAACACAGCCCAGCAGTGAACCTCAGCTGCCATCCACCATATTAGCTCCTGAGATACATTTTCTGAGGAAGAACAATATGCTCTTAATGCAATTAGATCACAATACTGCAAGCCAGAAGCTAAAAGGCTTAGGTATCTCCCTAAGTTCTAAGTGGCTTTTTGTGCACCAGTTTAACTTTCCACCAAGATTTTAGGACTGTGACATTGGAGCCTATGAATTTAGATAGCTCATTGGTTGTGGGACACTAAGCACGCACCGGTATCAAGTATGTTTTTAGATCCCTCAAACATGAGGAGAATTCAGGTAGAGTATCATATGTTACTACCTACTGCAGACTCGGACACAGCTCTGAATTTCTATTACAGCCTTATCCATAACTTTCAGACTTCATTAATTTGGGTAGAATTATGGTTTGGCTTTAGCTTTTTTAAAAGGTTGTGTGTGACAAAAAAATTATGCTTTCAATTTGTAAAACCAAATACCTACGTGAGACCTGTCACGGCCAGCATGAGCTGCAGACAGTCGCATTGATGGGGTTAATTGCCATTTTAAAATAATTCACTGCTTCCAGAGTGAGTCTTCTGTTTTTTTGTCTTTACACAACATTACTGTGTCTCACTCTAATTATTCAATGCTAAGTTCATACTTCTGAAGCAGGAGACTGGAGTCAGAGGAAATGGTGTTTGATTTGTTGCCATGGAAACGTCTAGCTGTAGATGGACTCTAATCCCATGACAACTCTCTCTCTTAAGAACCATTTTTTCTGACATAATAAAAATCTGATCAAGGTCAGATTTAATAACCATCTCAATTCCCCGACTTTCCCCTGTATTTGGTGTCAGAGACTCATTTTTGACAAAGAGATGCTTAAAAGAACTTTCACTTGCTTTCTGTAGAAAATTATTGTTTATGTCTCTAAATGTGTAAACCTGGCTCCGTGTCACATTAATTTGCAGCCATACCTTTTGTTATTGCATAATTTCTGCATTAAATGAAAGTTACTTATAATTGTTTGCACTGCGTTGGCAGATGTTAACATTTTGTGGTGCATTGTTCTTGCTAAAACATACATTAGGGGTATCAATAAAGCTTATCATTTGCCAACAAATGGTGTTTACAGTATTAACAAATGCCACGACCATTTGTCTTTCAGTTTGTACTGTAATAATTTTCTGAACTGATTATCATGCAAGCATGCAGTTCAGTGAGACGGGAACTGTGCAGTGCCACGCTGGAATGAAATACTTTATATTGGAGAAACGCAAATGAAAGATTGCCTGCTGTGTGACCTTAAGCAAAGCCTTCCCTCTCCCTGGGCCTTTTTGGCCTCATCTGTACAATGAGGGATGAGACCACATGGTCTCTAAGGACCCCTCTCACATCTGGCAGACCCTGATCTGCACTAGCCCTTCCCAGTAGGGGGCACAGGCTGCTGGGCTCCAGGCTTGCACCTCTTCCCGAGGATTAGAGCCCTAAGGCTATAATCAACTCTTCTACTTGCCATGCATATGGAACTTGAGCAATCCCAAATGCTTTAATTTGCTTCGTTGTAGACTTACAGTCATCCTGTGAAGAAGAGCAGGAATTTTTAACTCCAATTTATAGGTGAAGAGCCTGAGACTCAGAGAGGTTAAGCTACCTGCCCGACATCACACAGCTTCTATTTAGCACAGGTAGGTCTCAGATTCCCACTACTCCACACTGCCAAGGAAGTCAAGTTAGTGAAACTGGCCAGCAATACAGAGGCATCCAACCCCTTTCATACTCAGAATTTTGAATCCCAACTCTGTCTCTTACCACTTAGGTGTCCTGGGGGAAATTATTTAACCTCTCTCTACCTCAGATTCCTTATCTGTAAGAAGGGGAAGCTGACATGACTACGTCACTGAGTTGCAGGGAAACTAAATGAGAGTATGCATGTAAAGTGCTTAACGCAGAGCACAACACACAGTAGGTGCTCATGATGGTAGTGATGATTAACATGAAAACACCACACATACAATAAACCAGATGCCTATATGCTTAAATCATTCCATTCCTTGACAGTCATTCTGTAAACATAGTTCGATCTCCCTTTAGACATAAAGGCTCCATGATTTGTGTGACAAACGTAGCAGATGCAAATATCTTTCTTGCCTACTTTCCTGATTTCCTTCCACTCGTTATCAGAGCTTGTTCCACAGAACTCTGTGAAGATGGCATTCTCTAGAGTAAGAGTCATCGTAAGGCCAGGTCACCTGTGAGAGCCCATTCATCTGGGGGATTTTCTCCCAGAAGATTTACCTGTTTTGCAATTCTACAAATGCCTGAATGCTCTGGCCTCGTATGAGACTTGGAGTTATGCAGAAGAAACAGGAACAACAGTCCACCGCCTAGGAACACACAGATTCATCTCCTTGCCTTCCAGCAATGAGAACCCTGCCCTGAATACCTTTGGTTGCTTCTCATCCTTGCTCTTGTTTGGGGGTTACCAAGTGCCAAGGGACACAGGATGACCCAAGTCTGGCTCTTGAGCCTCCAGGAATTACCCACGCAACTCTCTTCCTCTATTTTTCCCATCCAACCCCCTCTCCAACATACACACCTGAAAATAAATAGATTGACTAGATGGCTTCCAATGAGCCCTCCCGTGCTGCCAGCGTAAACATAAGTATGGCTGGCAGGACTGTGTTTAATTGCTCTCAGGGCTACAGACTCAAGAAGGGACAAACATTGAGTCTCTACTGTTCACTGCTCTTATACAACTCACTTGTTCATTTACAAGGAATCAACAAAGAAATACGTTAAATAAGAAGTAAAACATTTTACAGACCTATGGCCTGGGCTTTTGTTCTCTGAATATTAGTGCAGAGAGTACCTTGAAATGCAGGCAAGATATTAAGCAGATTGCACTCTCTTAAATGACCAAACAATATCTTTCTCTCTGGTGAGATTTGGAATAAATGAGTGACACATGTGATGTAAGGCTCAAGTAGTAACAGTACAAAAGAGGAGTCAAGTAAAGAGACCAGATTTCCATTTCTCTCCTGACTCCTGGTCAACCCTCCCTCGTGGATTATCCAGTCTGATTTTTTGGCAAGTGTAAGCTTACAAAATATTTTTAAAGTAGTACTACTCCCCTAATATCCTCCAAATTGGTCATCTGTCCATTTCCTCTGTTATTGTCATAATTCAAACCCTCACTACTTCTCTCCCGGTTACTATACCAGCCTCCTAGTTAGTCTCCCTGCCCTCTGTCACCCTCCTTTTAACTCTACTACAAGGGAGATCTTGCTAAAATTGAGTCAGAAAATACTCAGGCTGTGACAAAGTATTTAACATGCAGGTACCCGTGTCAGGTACTGTGCCCAACATAGGCAACAGGGACACAGCAATGAACTTTCACAGGTCATCTCATGATAGGCATTACATGGTTATGATTGGGGCCAGGAAGTGGCTACAGAGAGCAGAAGTCATTCAAGCCCTACCACTTAACCACCTGTGTGACCTTGAAAAAAAGCACTTACCGCTCTGGGCATCAGGCTCCTTGACTGTAAAATGGGCACGAGAGTGATGGCCTAGTCTACCTCATCGGGATGCGGCCAGACCCAGGTGAGATTAAGTTGCCCAAGTATTGGTCTCCATCCATCATGAAATGCTATTCTGGGTAAGGTGGTGTCCCTGTTGGCTCAGAAAGGACAGAGTAGGCTGAGCAGGTCTCCTAGAAAAGGTGAGATGTGGCCTGAAAGTTTGGCAAGGATTTCACAAGGTAAGAAGGAGAATAAAGGAGCTATCCTGGGTCATAAAGCTCGATTACAACCAAAGAGAGACAAATCTGTCTCTTAATAACCAACCCAACTGTGGCTGTTTCTATGACAAAGACAATAACAGCCCTTTCTCCCAAGTGTCACTGCAGAGTCAAGAGGAGGTTATGAGATGCCCTGTGCTGAAAAGAAAATGAACAATCAAACAGGGCTACCAGTTCTTGAAGTGCTGTCAATGGTTTGGTGACCAAAGCCATCATTTTTCTCTCTTACTGCTCTAGTTTCTCTATATCCCATTGTCACTGTTTTGTAGTAAATTTGTCAAGTAATGTATGGCAAGAGTCAAGAACTGAAAGCAAAGTTGCCATAGGCACATTAAAGCCACTGCTGTCAGAAAACGTGCAGATTTGTTTAGGCAAATATTGGGTAATGTCTTATAATGTCCCAGTGGGCACTGAGAAATGTCCCCAAGGAGGCCCTGCTGACAGTAGGGAAAGCAGGGTGAGGGGTAGGGCAGAGAGCAGGGGCAGGAGCCCCCTTCAATGCAACAGGAAGTCCCATAACTGAAATCCCCACGACATTTAATAACCAGTGTTCAGTTTTGCCCTCCTCACTGGTGTGCTCACAATTCTCTTTGGGGAAAGCACCCTGGACCAGGAGTCAGGAGATCCTGGTTGCAGTCTTTGGTTTTCCTCCTACAAGTGGAGTGATCTTGGGTAGAGGCCTTGACCTCTCTTATTCTCAGTTTCCTCATCGGTGAAATGGGTAGATCTTTACCTACCCTACAAACTTGTGTGAGAGAAGAGAAGGCAATGTAATTTGAGGGCTGTAAAGAGCTAGACAAATGGAAGTCATTTTTTATTATTAAATCACGCCTTGGAATTTACACATTCACTGCCTGCTCTCAAGGTTGAAAATAGAGCTCAAAGGTCAAGTGCAATTCATTAAAACCTAATTAGAAGACAAATTGTCTTTCATTTCAACATGTGATACAGAATCCAGCAGCTTAAGAAATAAGGATGGTTTATTTGAAACCCTTTGTTTAAATTCAAAGCTTCCAGGATTTGTCAAGCTGCTCCTCTGTGCAAGCCCTCTGAGGGGAATGCAGAGAAGTACAGCGCACTATGCCCACCTTCACAGAGCTCACCATCCAATATGGATGAGAAGACAAGGCCACAAATAAATAAGAGGCAGAGCATGCTTGGGGGCTGACATAGCTTCAGGCCTAATGCCCTAGGCCAGGGTTCAGCAGTCTCATCTAACTGGGAAGGCATCATGATACTTTAAAACCAACGGGTTTGAAGGACTGAAAGGGAGCATATGACTTGGCAGAGATAGGAGGCAAAAAGTGGAACAGCAGACAGAAGCAAAGTGGCAGAGGTAGGAGGATGTGGGTCTAGTTCAGAAGACCCCGAATCTGGCCTGGCTGTGGCAGATGCAGTGCACAGGCCAGCTGATGAAATGAAGTCGGGAAGATCAGACTAAGGAACTTGACCACGAGTCAGTTCTTAGTGCAGAGATGTAGACAGCCAGGGGTTTGTCACAAATGACTCCATGTGTTTTGATTTTCTTCTGCTGGCTTCTTTGACCCCAGAGTCTTGCTGTTTCCCTGTCCTGCCTGAATGCAGGACTATCCATACTCAGCCTGGTCTCAGTCTGCCATAACCTGGCTATGCTACATGAGTGGGTTCCGGAGATCTGCACAACATTGTACCTGTAGTTAATAATACTATATTATGCTCTGAAAATGCTGTCAAGAGGGTAGATCTTATACAAAAGTTTCTTACCACAATGAAAAAAAAAAAAGATAGCAGAGCAGTACTGGAAAAGGGTGGTGTATGGGAGCACAAACAAAGGACATTTAAGTCAGAATGACGAGGTAAGAGATGCTTTAGGGAAGCATGATGACAGAGTAGAAACCCAAGGGCTCAGGCATTTGCCATGCAAATGGGGAGAAGTAGAAGGAGTTCCTAGACAGAGAAATCATTGTGGTAAAAATATGGAACATTAGCTAATGCTGTATTACATGCTTGAAAGTTACTCCATGACTACATCTTAAATCTTCTCACTATAAAAAAATAAATGGTAACTATGTGACGTATGTAGGTGTTAGCTAACATTACAGCGGTAATTGTTTTGCATTACATAAGTGTGTTAAATCAACATGTGTATATAAGTGTATCAAATCAACACATTGTACACATTGAATGCACACAATGAACTGACAATTATATCTCAATAAAGCTGAAAAAATGTACATAAAATTTTTAAAAGATATGGAACATTCTACCTTCATTTCCCCCTTCAGATTCCCAAAGCTGGCAAGATCTTGCTACTCATTCTATTAACATCTAGAAATTTTTGTGTAAAAATACTCTGAGCTCTCTATACCGCAAAAGAAACCATCAACAAAGTAAAAACCCACAGAATGGGAAAAAATATTTGCAAGTCAAAATATGACAGGGGGTCAATACCAAAAATATATAAATAACTCATACAACTCAATAGCATAAGAACAAATAACCCAATTAAAAAAATTGAGATTCTTATGCTAAGCGAAATAAGTCAGACGGAAAAAGTCAAGAACCATATGATTTCACTGATGTGTGGTATATAAAACTGGAAACAAAAGAACAAGACAAACAAATGAAGAACCAGAAACTCATAGACACAGACAATAGTTTAGTGGTTACCAGAGGGTAAGGGGGGTGGGGGTGGGAGATGAGGGTAAGGGGGATCAAATATATGGTGATGGAAGGAGAACTGACTCTGGGTGGTCAACACACAATGTGATTTATAGAGGATGTATTACAGAATTGTACACCTGAAACCTATATAACTTTACTAAACATTGTCACCCCAATAAAATTTTAATTTTAAAAAATGGGCAAAAGACCTGAACAGGCATATTTCCAAACAAGATAAATAAAAGGTCAACAAGTACACGAAAAGGTGCTCAACATCACTAGTCATTAGGGAAAAGCAAATTAAAACCACAATGAGATATCACTTCACACCTGTTAGAATGGCCTTTATCAAAAAGACAAGAGATAACAAATGCTGGCGAGGATGTGGAGAAAAGGGAACCCTCATGCACTGTTGGAGGGACTGTAAATTAGTGCAGCCACTATGGAAAACAATATGAAAGAGCTTCAAAATATTAAAAATAGAACTACCATATATCCAGCAATTCCACTTCTGGGAATATATTCAAAGGAAATGAAAACACTAATTCGAAAAGATATCTGCACCCCACATTTATAGCGGCATTATTTCCAATAGCCAAGACTTGGAACCTAAGTGTCCATCGATAAATGAATGGATAAAGAAATTGTGATACACACATACACACATACACACACACACACACACACACACACACACATACACACACAATGGACTATCATTCAGCCAAAAACAAAAACAAAAAAACAAGGAAATCCTGCCATTTGTGACAACATGGATCGCACTTGAGGGCACATAAGTGAAATAAGTCAGACAGAGAAAGACAAATACTGTACCCGTATAATCTAATTTACATCTAGAATCTGAAAAAATAAAACAAAAAAAAATTATAGAAAAACAGATGAGACTTGTGATTACCAGTGACAGAGGGTGACAGAAGATGGTCAAAATATACAAACTTGCAGTTATTAGATACATAAGCACTAGGTATATAATGTACAACATGATGACTATAGCTAACACTGATGTATGGTCTACAGGAAAGTTAAAAGAGTAAATTCTAAGAGTTCTTATCACAATAAGAAATTTTGTTCTTCTCATTTTTTTTCTTTTTATTGTATCTATATGAGATGATGGATGTTACCAGAACCTATTGTGATAATTATTTCACAATATATGTAAATCAAACCATCATGCTATATGTCTTAAAGTATACAGTGATGTATGTCAATTATTTCTCAATAAAACGGGAACAAAGTTTAAAAACTAAAGTACTCTGAGCTCATAACCCAATACTTAGCACAGAGTCCAGCACATAGTAGGTGCTCAATAAATATTTGTGGAATTAATGAATAACTTATTGACCTTATATGCCTAAGTAAAAAAAGAAGAAATTGCTGTAGGTAGGAATATAAGTCAAGCACAAGTAGTGCTTATTGAAGTAAGGAAAGGAATGAGAAACCAGGTAGTCTGCCAAAATCCTTTGAATAAATAGTTCTCCTGGGGTACAGTTTGGGCAAGGCAGCCATAGCCCACTAGGCCTCCATCCATGTGCAAAACTTTGTCCTGGGTACTAGATCAGTTTGAAAGGGTCCTGTCTGGTCCAGAAGTGATAGTATAGTTATGGGATGAAAGAGACCTTGGGAACAGGAAGAATGTAGATGAGTACAGGCCAAGGAGAGTTCAAGGTCAGATGGTAGAAAGGAAGATCATGTCTGACAAAGGAGACTATATCACCCAGATCAAAAGACTTTAGCCATGTTTGGTGGATATAGTCTTTCAAACTGTTTCTAATTCAAACTTTTAATATAATTGTCAGAAAGCAAAGAACACGTGTAAAGGAAAAGAAGGTATGGCTGCCTGAAGTTTAAGAGGCCAAGCAGAAATACTGAAAAAAATCTAGCCTGGAAAGATCTGGTGATAGTGAAAGCTGTTTAAAAGTGCCTGACACTGCTCTACAGAACAAAATTGGTGACATACTGATCCCTTAAGGAAATATCTAAGTCCCCCAAGCAGCTATCCCCAGGAAGATTTCCCTGAAAAAGAGGGAGACCAGCCAATCTTGTTCATGGTGGGTCAATCCTGCTGATTCAAGTGACATTTAACTTGGTTTTTTAGAGTCTGAAACTACACTTAAGAAAAGGAAATTGCACTGAGCAAAACTATGGACATAATAGTGGTAATGTATCATGTGATTCCTTTTGTTTTCCTTCCAAAATCTCCAAGGTTAAGCATCATGTACCCATCCACTTTATCATACCTCATGCCAGGAACTAGGGGTATTTCCTACTGGCTGGAATGTTAGGCGAGAGAGGAGTGCTGAGAGGGAGACAAGGGGCACACCATTGATGGCCCATCTGTGCCTTGTTAAGGAGGTTGCAGTTGATCCTGTGACTAGTGGGTCTCAACTCTTTACATAAGAGACAAGTGGGGACTTGTAGAAACATGACTGGAGACCACTGAGCCAGGATCTGCAGTTTGGGATGCAGACCAAGGGCGGCAAAGCAAGGCTGGTGACACTGAAGAACCATTTCGGGGTGCTTTGATGTTGGAAACTATGTCCACTAGACCCCAAATGATATTTAGAACCTTAATAGGCATTTCAGCTCTAAGTATTTTCCATTAAAACCTTTAGATGTGATAAATAATATTAAATTTAAAAAATTTAACCTACCTTCTTCACAAAGCCCAAAGAGTATTTCATGTGAAATTGCACTGGTACAACGACTGTACTTCATCTCAATCACATCTAATTCTCATGCTCAGTTTCAAGCTTCTCCTTTGTTAATTGCCTTACTTTTGTTTGACAGTATGCAGGACAGACTCCTTCCCTGTAACCTCCTCAGTACCAGCCTCAGCATTGAAGAAATTGGCTTTGCTCACTCTCAGGAGCTGTGGGAAAAAGAGGTAAAGAAGGGAAGACTTCCCCAAAGCTGTTCCAGGAAAGAAGGCTGCAAACTCTCTTTGGACTTCATCTGCACTCTTGGTTCCCCAGTCTGTGGGCCCACACCACAGTCTCCATAATTACTTAAGCCAATATATGAGGTCTGACAATTAAGTTCGCAAACTCATCCTAACAAAAGTGTTACATACCTTATTGCTGAATATCACTACCGTCACCTTCGAAGTACTCCCCTTGGGAAGCTATGCACCGATGCCAGCGCCTAGTCCACCCTTCAAAGCAATTTTGGAACTCTTTTTCTGGAATGGCCATCAGAGCTGTCGGCGTATTACCCTTGATGTCCTGAATGTCATCAAAATGTCTTCCTTTCCATATTTCCTTTATCTTCAGGTAAAGAAAGAAGTCACTGGGGGCCAGATCAGGTGAGTAGGGAGAGTGTTCCAATACAGTTATTTGCTTACTGGCTACAAACTAACTCCCTCACAGACAGTGCCACGTGAGCTGGTGCATTTTCGTGATGCAAGAGCCACGAATTATTAGTGACACATTAAGGTTGTCTCACTTTTTCACGCAGCCTTTTCAGCACTTCCAAATAGCAAACTTGGTGAACTGTTTGTGCACTTGGTACAAATTCATCATGAATAATCCCTCTGATATCAAAAAAGGTTAGCAACATCGTTTTGACTCTTGATTTGGCCTGATGGAAATTTTTTGGTCGTGGAGAGTTGGCCGACTTCCATTGTGCACTTTGACGCTTTGTTTCAGGGTCCTAGTGGTACACCCAGGTTTCATCACCAGTGATTACATGGCCCAAGACATCGTCTTATCTCTCCAAAAGGTTTTGGCAAACTTCGACTCTCCTTTGCTTTTGTTCATCAGTGAGCGCATTCGGGATCATTTTTGCACACACCTTTCGCATGCCAAGATTTTCAGTTAAGATTTTCCTGTTTCTCTACTGATGCTTATTTGGTCTACTATGCTTCTCACAGTCAGCCGACGATCTTGAGGCTCAATTTGAGGAATTTTCGGAATGTTTTCATCAGTCCTGCTCGTTACTGGCCACCCTGACCTCTCTTCATCAGTGACGCATTCTCTCCCCTCAGAAAAACGTCTGATCCATTTGTACACTGCTGTTTTCTTCCTGGCATTATCCCCAAAAACTTGGACTCACATGTCCCTGACTTCACTTCCACTCTTGCTGAGTTTAACAAGAACTATAATTTTTGTTCTTTGCTCTAATTCAAGCTCAGATATTCTCGTGACAGCACACAAAAACACACAACAACAATAATGAACACCAATCAGCAAGACACTGCCACACGTCGACACAAACACAGCTGTCAGACACTGATATGCCAAAGTTATGAAAATTTACTGAGCTATTTGTCTATTTGTACAGTGCTGCCAACGTAAGCGCATGGTGGCAAGTTCGCAAACCTGTCAGAATATATATATATATGACTTTTAATATAATACTGTTGAATGCTCTTGTTCATAAATAGGTACATTTTGCTACCGTGTTTCCCCGAAAATAAGACCTACCTGGACCATCACTTCTAATGCGTCTTTTGGAGCAAAAATTAATATAAGACCCCGTCTTTTATATTATATTATACTATATTATATTATATTATATTATATTATATTATATCGAGTCTTATATTAAAATAAGACTGGGTGTTATATTAATTTTTGCTCCAAAAGATGCATTAGAGCTGATGGTCCAGCTAGGTCTTATTTTCGGGGAAACACGGTAGCAAAATATACCTATTTATGAACATGAGCATTCAACAGTATTATATTAAAAGTCCAATTGGCCAACTGAACTCTGGCATATTTGTATGATAGAATACAACTCAACATTAAAATTATTTTTAAAAAATATGTTGTCCCTGATATAATAAATGAAAAACAGGATACAATACTTTACATCCAACATGAACCTGACCTTATATTTATATAGACATATATACTTTATACATTCATTAACATATCTGCATGTGCATAGAAAAATACTGAGAGAACACACAAAAATACTCTAAAAGGGGGATGTCAGGGAGGTGGGATTACTAGTGATTTTTAAATTTTCTTTTTTTTCTGTATTTTCTAAATTTTGATCAGTGACTTTATCATCAGAAAATACATATATTTTACCAAAAGGTAGTTGTAAGTTATTCTAAATGAGCTCATATCTATAACCTGAGTGAATTCTATTCCAAGACAATGGAACAACAAAGACAGGGAATAGCTGAAGTCTGTCCATCCTTGAGGAATTTCTCTTATAAGACTAGAAATGACACTGGAAGAGTAGGAAAGGCAAAATTCTATCCCAATTTTCCCAAAAGAGAAGGTGGCCCATTCTATAAATCACAAGTAGGTTTATAACCAATTAAATCACTGACAATACACCCAAAATTCTAATTAACTGAACTGTGTTAGCTGGAGGGGGACCTTAGTCCTGTCTAGTTTAACAATTTTCAACAGACCCTTGAATGGAGATATTGATGGCTTGTAGATAAAATTTACAGATGTCATGAAACTGGGAGGAAAATAAACTGTATTAAAGAGCATAAGGACACAGGGTTATTTGAAAAGGAGAGCTGCTGAACAGAAACTATGAAGATTTAAGTTTCATAAAGTTAGTGCAAAGTTCTGCACGTAGGTCCAAAAAGCCAACGTTTTTAGGTGAAGACCTGAATTAATGGCATGCATGAAGATGATGTAAGTCAAATGGAAGGGACTCTTCCTCACTGCCCTGCTCAAGTACTCTCAGCACATTCCCTCCTCCACACATGTGCTTCTGGCCTGTGCCTGCCTGGAAGGCCTCCTTGCCTTGCTCTCCTCTCCACTAGGCTGATCTTCTTTCCATGAAGGCCTACCCCACCCCGCAGAGATTCAGCCCCTGCAGCTCTCCTTAAGGCAACTAACTGAGGATAGCAGGCTGCGTATGCTCTCTCTGGGAGGCTGGGAATTCCTCAGATGTGTATCAGGCACCCCAACATAGGCCCTGCTCATTAAACATCTGGCAGGGAGGGCACAGATGTGGCAGTGCAGCCACAGAGATCTGGGAAGGTCATTAAGTAAAATAATAGTCCAGAAGGGTATGTATGCTGTTCTGTTCCCTATTATCCTGCTTGCTTGTACCTTTCAGGTCCTCGACAATTTATGGTACAGCAAAAATCCCATTAGAACAGACTACAAGAAGGTGTTCAAATTATGTCACTGTACTGGAATTTGGGCTGTTGAAGGCAATTCCAAATGAAAGAACCACTGGCCAGGACTGGAGCTTTCCACTGGAATGGAATTTGCCTTGTAATGTCATTTACAGGAACAAGATCTGCCTAGTCTTGAAGTTGCCTATGGAACGAAGTGATAGATATCTGGACAAAAGTTGTAACTAGATTCTGTAAAAGCTAAGTATAATTCTTGGAGTATATAATTAGAGTGTGTGTTAGGTAGGTGAGGATGACCGATGAATGGGAATATGGCTCCACAGACTCGGACCCAGAGCAGCATGGCTAAGTGCAAACCCAAAAGCAAGTGACTATTAAATGACGTAGCTCATGATGCTAAACACTGGCTATATATTTGTATCTTGTGTATAAACATGACGGCCCCTCTCCCGTTACTCTGAGGAATCTTTGATAATTCACATGTGAAATTAAAGGCATCTTATTCATTCAGTTATTTATTATTCTCTGTAAAATGAGTTAGGAATTTGTCCCCATGAATAATGTTAACCATAATAGTTAATTTACTCCTATTCATTGGCAGTAATAAAAATGTACAAGGGGAGGCAGAAACATTATTATTTCTTGCTTGAAGTGCAATTTCATGTGGTGAGAAAAACATGTTAATATGCTGCAAAGTGCTACAGGAATTTAGTTCTCAAAGGAATGGTGGTATTAAATGTATTCTGACAAGAAGGAGCCTCGGAAGGGAAACATTTATCTTCATAAAGTCATTAAATTTACTGAGCAGCATCGCATTCTTCCTGCAATCTGCTCACTCCATTAAAGGCGAAGCTGTGGAACTGGCTCTGTCACATGAGAGGTCCCTGCATTTCTGAAAAGAGGAAGAATGGGGCTCTTTCCCCTAATAATGGTTTCCCCCTGAAAGTCAACAAGCTCAAGCCCAGACACACACACACACACACACACACACACACAGAGGTGCTGTTACCTCTTTCCAAAATAGGTAAATGAGTTACGGACAGGATTCCTCCTTTATCCACAGTGAGGTGATTCTTCCTATGACCAAGAGAGAACAGATTTTGCAAACCCTCCTGTTTCACAGTTTCAAGAGACCCTTGGCGCTGAGGGTGTTTTCCCAGCCTGCTGAGACGCACCCCAGGCAACTCACACAGATTCTGGGCAGGAGCTGTTCTGCGTAGCAATTTTGTATACGCATGTGTGCATTTCTTCATCCAGTATCCTCATCCACACATATTGTCATGAGCCAGTGTTCTTGAACGTTGCAGAGGGAGAGAGTGCTCAGGTTCCTTCGAGTTATGTGCTTGTCTTGTGTTTCAATAGGTAGGTGTCTTTATGAGCTAAAATCGCCAAGAACAGCAAATGGACTTCAGAACCAAAGCCGTGCCGCCATCTTGGACACATGGTCGGGAATGAAAACAGACTGAACAGTTTTTAACATACCGTGAGAACATTTCCCACTCACCTTTCCTTCCCAAAACTTTGCACACAGCTGTTGTTCTAGAAATGAGGACAAACATCCTAACTGCATTCACATCATGAGAGACAATGCAATTTCAGGTGCAGGTCAGGAGAGGATGGGGTATAGAGCACAAGCCAAAAATATTAAATTAAGAAGGGGTGTTGTGGATCGTGATTTGAAAATCCCAGTGCAAATTTATCTGGAGAAGAAAATGGCTTTAACTGAACCAATAGAACTAAGACTTCCTCCACATAGTGCTACAAGCCACAGCTAGGACTATCTACAGACAAATCCAGAAGAGTCAAGCCATTTATTTGATGACATGAAAACCAGATACAGGCATACCTTGTTTTATTGCACCTCACAGATGTTGCACTTTTTACAAATGAAAGGCAAGACCTTCCACCAGCAAAGAGATTACAGCTTGCTTTATTGCTATACACACTTTATGTCAGTGGTCTGGAAACAAACCCACAATATCTCCAAGATATGCCTATAATTGAAGGGGGCTAACTATAAGCTCCAAGAGGTCAGAGACAATATTGGTCACTATCACAGTCCCAGCACCTAGCTCATAAGAAGTGCTCAATAAACATTTGTTAAGTAAAGGAATAGATGAATGTATGCATTGCTCAGTTTTGCTCAGGGAGTTTGCAGGCCTATGTGGATGTCCTCCAAGTGATATTGGCCTGTCGAAAGGAGACTGCATTTTGTTAGCAGGATGGATTCTGAAATGTTTGACCAGGTTGATAGAATTTTCAGTGACCAATTCCAAGAATTCTGATTCTCTGTTCTGAGAAAAGACTAATATTTGTGGAATATCCGTCATGTGTTAATTATTTGACCTGTGTTTTCACAGAATCCTTTGAGCAGCCCATTTTACAAGTGAGGAATCACAGAAAGATTAAGCAACTTGCCTAAGAGCACACAGCTGGTAAATGGTAGAATAGTACTTACAACACATTCATTCATTTGAGGCTCCAACATGCCAGGCCCTGTTCTTGGGTTTACCATAGCAAAAAAGACAGCATATTTTCTGCCTTCCTAGAACCAATGATCCAGAGGTGGAAACTGTCATTTAACAATTAATAATCCAATTAATCGCCTGGCTACACTGGGGAAAAGTACTACAAAGAAGTACTCAGTGCTACGAGAATAAACAACAGCCAGAACTAACATTATCTTGGATGAGGGTCACAGAGGCTTCCTTGACAAAGTGACATTTGAGTAACACTTTTAAGGGTCAATGAGAACTAACTAGATAAAAAGAACAGAATAGGAGGGTACTTCATGCAAAAGAATCATGTGCAAAGGAAGGCCCAGAGGCAGAAAGAAATATATGAGTATATCTTCTGAGGAATCAAAAGGCATCCTGTGTGACTGGGTGGTAGAGAGTGAGGTGGAAAGTGGCTCAAGATGAGGCTGCAGTAGGCATTAGGGACTACATAGCTGAAGTTAGGAATTTGGGGATTTGGCCTAAGAATAATAGAAAGACTTTGAAAGGTTTTAAGCAAAAAGAAAGAGACCTGATAAGATCTGCATTATTAAGAGATCACTTTTGCCACTATGTGGAGAACTGATTGAACGTGGGTAAGAGCAGAAACTGGGAGATGTATTGGGAACCAGGACAGTTGTCCAGATGAGAGGAGATGATGGTGCCTTGGGTTAGTAGAGAGGATAAAGGAGGGTAGACATAGAAGAAAGATATTTAAGAGGTGGAATCTACAGGGCTGGGTGATAGATTGGCTGTAGGAAATCATGGAGAAGGAGGTCTCAAGGATGACTCTCAGATTCTGGATTGAGTAACTGAATGGAGGGAAGTACTCTCCACTGAGACAGGGCTTGGATAAGGAGGAGAACATTCTGCCTACCTGGCATCTATTTACTCTATATTCCAGCAGGAAATCCCTTTCAACTCAAACAACTGAGAGTGCTCCATCCTTGGCCTAGCAATTTGCACCAATTTCAGAGGTGAAATGACATTCTCATTCAGGAAGATGACTGAACTGGTCAATGGAAGCTCAAATGGCAAAACATGAGAAGACTAGTGCCCATTGAGGTTACAGACCAAGAGGCTTTTCTTTAAAAATGATTCCAATGGTGTTACAGAAGCATCCGCATCACCACCTAAACAGCCCAAACCTGTTCAGCCTTTTCATAGCTTCAGCACCATGCTTCCCAGAGTTTGTCACTGACCCTCAGTTAATAGAGTATGCAGAACCAGCCACCAGTGATGGGCCCAAGCGTTTGTCTAAGCCTCACACAGTCTGTTCAATAATTTTTTAAAAGACCTTTGAAACATTCAAGTAAATAGAGGCATTTTAGAATGTCTGCCCTCTGTAACTGATCTGGCTAAGTGCCAGCCCATCTGGAAGCCCACAGAGGAGAAGGCAGAAGAAGTTTCAAAAAATGGACTATGCAAAGCTCAATGCTTAACAGCCCAATGACTCTGTGAGATGATCTATCAAGAGAGAACAAGTTGAGCAATCTTTGCCTGAATGGAATGGTAGCAGGATGGCCCTTCAAAGAGGTACTTGTTCCCATACAGTAAGGTCATTTGTTTTTAGTGCTATTTTATTCAGCATTTATTAATGAGTCAGGGACAGAATGTGACCTGACTCTAAGCATAGATTGTACAGCACATCAAATTCCTACATACACAGTATGTTTAAACAAAGGAGATTCATTTGTTCAGCAAATATTTTACATGAAAATATAAAACGAAAGGTTCAAAAGAATCACTCATCGTGTCTGAACAATATGGCTATCATTTGGTAGACCCTTCACGCACTATGAAACTGCCCCATTGCTTCCCACACTCTACTCCAAGCTAAGCTCTGTACCCCAACTCTCAGTGTCTACCTTGGGGCCTCAGTTTGGGAGCTTTTTGGACTACCTTCTCTGTCTTTCTCGATTTCGTGTCCCACTTGGCTCTCAATTCTGAACGCTTTTATAAGCTGAGTGTTTCTCCATGAATTCAAAAGCAAGTCTTCCCCATAATCCTCTGCTTCTGAGAACTCTTCTAGCTGTACCACACCCAAGAACAAGATCTAAGAAGCTCCACCAGCAGTCCTTGAACCTAGCACTACTTTAACTAGTAGTGAGCACAGATATACATATGCATATACATGAAACTGCCCCCCAACTCTCCTTCCAATCATCTGTGTCACAGGTTAAACATGTGGGAGGCTCCTCACGTCACTCAGGTTAATGTCCCCCAAGGAGGCAGAGCTTGTGGCACGAAGTTCTCACCAACTCAGCTAGCTACACCCACATGTGCCTAAGGTACTGGACCCACAGTAACTGTGTATCTTGTTTTGATGCTAAGATATTTGGAATTTTAAGAAAAATCCCAGGAACCCAGAAAAGGTGAAAATCTGTCAGATAGTTTCCCTCTTTCAAGTGGCATGATCATCAGAGGTTATGGAGGGAGCCTTTGCATTGACTCTTACTTGATAGTCACATCTCCTCTGGAATCAGGGAGGAAAGGAAGAGAGGCCATCTCATAGGGGGTTCTTGTATGGCAACCTTCTCCCCAGGTTCCCAGGTTCTCCTCTCTTCTGCATGCTCACTCGCTTTTCATCATGTTGTAGGTAAGGTACAGCCCTTTCCCAATCTGTCTAGTAGAACTCTGAACTCAGAGGCTGAGAAACTCATTCTTGCCTTTTTTTTTTATCGGTGTTATTATTTTTTTTTAATTTAAATTTATTGGGGTGACAATTGTTAGTAAAATTACATAGATTTCAGGTGTGCAATTCTGTATCACATCATCCATAAATCACACTGTGTGTTCACCACCCAGAGTCAGCTCCCCTTCCATCACCATACATTTGATCCCCCTCACCCTCATCCCCCACCCCCCAACCCCCTTACCCTCTGGTAACCACCAAATTACGTTCCCCAGATTAATTTTCAAACCCGTGGCCATCCTGTGGTCACCGACTGCCCTCCAATCCCCTCACCCTCCCCCCAACCCCCCACCCCTCCCACCCATCTAGCAACCCTCATTTTTCCTCTTTGTCTCCAAAACTGTTTCTGATTAGTTCATTCACTTATTCTTTTCTTTAGAATCCGCAAATAAGTGAGATCATATGGTACTTATCTTTCTCTGTCTGACTTATTTCACTTAACATAATGTTCTCTAGGTCCATCCATGTTGTTGCAAATGGTAAGATTTCTTTCTTCTTTATGGCTGCGTAATACTCCATTGTATAAATGTACCACAGTTAAAGATCTGTACTCAGAAAATTATAAGACACTGAAGAAAGGAATGAAGGAAGATATAAATAGATGGAAACACATATCATGTTCATGGATAGGAAGAATTAATATAGTTAAAATGTCCATACTGCCTAAGGCAATATACATATTCAATGCAATTCCTATCAAACTGCCAACGTCGTTTTTCACAGAAATAGAACATATAATCCTAAAATTTATATGGGACCATAAAAGACCCCGAATAGCAAAGGCAATCTTGAGAAATAAGAACAAAGTGGGAGGTATAACAATACCTGACTTCAAATTATAGTACAAGGCTACAGTAATCAAAACAGCATGGTACTGGCATAAAAACAGACACATAGATCAATGGAACAGAATAGAGAGTCCAGAAATAAATCCACGCCTATATGGCAATTTAATCTACGACAATGGAAGCATTCTTGCCTTTTTGTTGAGATTATTAAATCTTCCCTTTGCTCAGCCATTGGGTTGGTGCTTGAGTCTGGGATGTTAGCTATCAACAGTGTTAGCTCTGTGTGCTATAGAGTCAGGGAGCCTTCATCTTGAATGATGTCCCTTAGATTAAAAAGAACACTATGTTCCTAAAGATTCTCTCAGCAAAGTGGTAGCTAATTGGCTGCTTGGGTAAGAACCCACATTCTAATTTCAACCTTAACTCATTTTTTTTTTTTCACTTCCACAAGGAGTCTTCTAGAATCAGCAAAGCCTGGGGCAGGCTGGGACTAGGGTGAGGTAAGTGAGGCATCTAGTGCCTCCTTGAGAAGTATGCCCAACGTGCTTCACTTATGTATCCTAGTCCCTGCCCTGCCTGAGGCATAAGGCTAACATTTATTCCTAACAAAAAAGTTCAAAGACTTAAAGTTAGAAAAAGTATTGACAGAAGAGAGATTTTTAAATTTTTAGATCTTGGTCCAGGAAATATCTTAAATTAGGCTTACACAAATTCATTCAGCAATTCAAAAGGCCCTGTATGAGGTCCTGGGGACGCAAAGATTCACAGTGTCCCTAACAATGTGTTCACAAGACCATAAATTTTGTTAAATTTGCAAAAGTAAGATGTTTTAATCACAGTCAGTTAAGCCTACTGATCCTTTCGACTCTGACTTTCCCCTCAACCACATTTCCCCTTGTCTCACATGGTATTGGAATGGCTACAAGCATTTTGAGGATCAGGCTAGGGGCAGTTGATTTGGAATATATCAAATTGAGCTACGTAGGATATATTTATGGAATTTGCAGTTACTTCCATGATTAGTTGAATTATTCCCAAGCATCCTCCTATAGGAATGACTTCCAGGACACTTCTTCCACCCATTATGCTGACTCACCTGGGGTCATGACACAAAAGTCCAGAATTCATATTGCTTTTGCACATGTCCTATAGCAGCTGGTACCAAAGGTGTGTGGATACTGGAAGATAAGCAAGGCTTGAGTGTACCCAATCAGAAGCTAGTGTATGGAAAATTCTTTCAAATCTTACATACAGATTTAAAAAGAGAGAGAGGTTTTTCTAAATTTGACAATGTTAACAATTTAGATGAATTACCAAAAAAGAATTATGAAGCTAGGAGAAGAAAAGGTTTTCTGTACTATCAACGATATAAAACAAATTTCAATCAATAATGATAGAGGAAAGAAAAATTATCTTTCAACTTTCTCCATAGAAAATTTTTAAAAATTGCCATATGCAGAAAGGATTAAATAATATGTCAGGCAGGTACTTAGTTAAAATAGTGTGTTATTTTTCAGAATTTTATGAGTTCTGTTGTGTTTGTCAGCCTTCCAAATTCATGGTTTCTGTGATGCATTTTTCCTTTCTAAATCAATATTGACTTTTGTACCTACCGTGTTTCCCCGAAAATAAGACCTAGCCAGACATCAGCTCTAATGCATCTTTTGGAGCAAAAATTAATATAAGACCTGGTCCAAAAGATGCATTATTGCTGATGGTCTGGCTAGGTCTTACTTTCGGGGAAACATGATAATTTTGAATTTGTTATTTTGGTTTCTTTTCTTAAAGAGGGTCACACAAATTTGGTAAGCTTCAGGCCCCCAAAATCTGGATCTGCTTCTGGTAGGAGACGGAAGATCATAGAGATTTATAGACATATTCATGATTTGTGTAGGTACTTTAAAAATCATTTTTAATAATAAAAAATGAGTTATGTGCTAAATCCCTGTCTTGTCTCAGTTACCGACACCTGGGGAAAGGCTTGTTTGATGAGCCAACCAAGTGAAGTTGAGCAGCACAGTACCTCAGCGCTGAAGACCCAGCACCGAGGAGGAAATAATCATTTCTATGGGGAGCAACAAATGTCCTATCACTCAGAGCATTGTTTTTCAATTACAAACAGAAAGAATTTCACCCCCACACACTTCCTCTTGCAATATGGATTCAAAGCAAAATATTTATTGAGCATGCACAGCTCTAGGTCACCTTGGGATCAAACCAGGCAAGAAGATCCAGGACACAGAGTGCGGTTGCGTGGTAGGAGTGAAAGTGAGATGAGGTCAAATCTGGAGAACTCTGCTAAATCTTGAAAAATCGGGCAGGCAAAGGGATGTATCCATGATTTGTATGGGTACTTTAAAAATCATTTTTTAAGGTGAGGAATTTCTACCCGCAGCAAGGATTAAAGCTTCAGACCAGGAGACAGAGGGAAGAGGGCCCAGGAAAACTAACTTTGGTAGTCATTCTTCATTTGTCCCCACTCACAGAGCCCAGTGGGTCTGGAGGGATAGCAGGAGTGAAGCCAATTAGACGTCAGAGTGAGAGGCAGGGAGCACAGCAGGCCTCGAAGAGTGGTGTGGTACCCAAGATAGCCACTGTAAGGGGGTTGGAACCTGGACTATCCCTAGCTACTTGTGCCGCAACTCACCCCAGACTGGCTCTAGACAGGAAGCCATGTAACATCCCTGCTGATAGCATAGGCTTTGAGGCAGGCCTGAGCCTCAGCTCCACCCTTCTAGCTGTGACCTAGGACACATAATTTCATCTCTCTGTGTTTCAGTTTTCTCATCTATATACTGGGGATGATACTACCCACCTTACCAAGTTCTTACAAGGATGTATTAAAAAAATACTAGCTGTAACTAACATTTACTATATGCCAGGCATAGCACAAAATACTTTGCTTAGTTGCTTATTGCATTTAATTGTCAGAACAATCCTCTTAGGAAATTTTTCTCATTACCTCCATTTTACAGATGAGAAAACTCAGGTACAGAGCAGTTGAGTAATTTGCTCAAGAACACACAGCTAAGTAGCAGAGCCAGGATTTGGGATGCAGGCAGTTCAACCTCAGATCCTGCATGTCTAATCACGCTCTCTGCTGCCTCTCACTATCAAAGCTTGTCATTGAAATTTCTACTACAGACAAAGCATGGAAGGCTAAATTATAGGCACTAAACAGAATGGAATGCTAATAACCTTGCTAGTGGGGATGTAAAATGGTACCCCCCCAATGGAGAGAAATTTGGCAATATTTAGCAAAAATATGTGTGTTTACCTTTTGGCCTGACAATACCAATTCTAGGAATCTATCCCACAGATGCACCTGGCAAAAATATGAAAATACATATATACAGAGCTATTTGTTGCAGAACAATTTGTACAAGCAAAAGACTGGCAATAGCCTAGATGTTCATCAATAGGGGATTGGTTGAACAAACTATGTTGCAACCGCACAATGGAGTACTATGCAGCTGTTAAACAAATGAGGAAGATCTCAATATTCTACTATAAAGTGGTTTCCAGGATATATTGTTAAACTTAAGAAAAAGTAATGTGTATAAAAAAGTGTAGATCATGCTACCTTTTATTCAAATAAGAAGGGATACAAAGATATGTATGAATATTCTTGTGTTAAAACATTAAAATATAAAAGGATGAGCCATAAAAACTTTGGAAATGGCTGCCTCTAAGGTGTACAGGAAACAGAGTGGAGGGAACAGGGATAAAAGCTAGATTTTTTTTAACTTTATTAAGTTTATTGGGGTGACATTGGTTAATAAAATTGTATAGGTTTCAAGTGTAAAAATCTATAATACATCATCTGTATATTGCATTGTGTTCACCACCCAAAGTCAAATCTCCTTCTGTCACCATATATTTGACCCCCTTTACCTTTTTCTACCTCTCCAAACACTCTTTCCCTCTCGTAACCACCATACTGTTGTCTGTGTCTATGAGTTTTTGTTTGTTGTTGTCTTGTTTGTTCATTTGTTGCTTTCAGTTTTATATCCCACATATGAGTGATATCATATGGTTCTAGACTTTTTCTGTCTGACTTATTTCGCTTAGCATGATATTCTTACGTTCCATGCATATTATCGCAAATGGCACTATTTCATCTTTCCTTATGGAAGAATAGTATTCCATTGTGTATATATACCACATCTTCTTTATCCAATCATCTATCAAAGGACGCTTTGGTTGTTTCCATGTCTTGGCCACCATGAATAATGCTGCAATGAACGTAGGGCTACATATATCTTTACAAATTAATGTTTTCAAAATTTTCAGGTAGATATTCAGAAGAGGGATTTGTGGATCATATGCTAACTCTGTTTTTAATTTTTTGAGGAACCTCCACACTGCCTTCCATAGCGGTTGCACCAACTTACATTCCCACCAACAGTGTGTGTGGGTTCCTTTTTCTCCACATCCTCACCTACACTTGTTATTACTTTTCTTGTTGATAATAGTCATTCTAACAGGTGTGAGGTGGTATCTCATTGTGGTTTTAATTTGCATTTCCCTAATAGCTATTGTAGTTGAGAATTTTTTCATATATCTGTTGTTGGCCATTTGTGTGTCTTCTTGGGGAAAGTGTCTGCTCAGGTCCTATGCCCATTGTTTATTTGAATCTTTGTTTTTTGTTCTTGAGTTGTATGAGTTGTTTATGTATTTTGGATATTAACCCCTTATCAGAGATGTTGTTTGAAAATATTTTCTCCCATTTGGTTGGTGGTCTTTTAGTTTTGTTGATGGTTTCATTTGCTGTGCAGAAGAAAAACTAACACATAAATCAATGGAATAGAATTGAGAGCCCAGAAATTTTATATATATGTACATATATATATACACACACACACATATATATATATGTATATATACACACACGTATATACATATATATACACGTATATACACATATATATATGTGTGTGTGTGTGTGTGTGTGTGTGTGTATATATATATATATGTATAGACAAAGGAGCCAAAAACATACAATGGAGAAAAGAAATCCTCCTTAATAAATGGAACTGGGAAAATTGGAAAACCATGTGCAAAAGAATGAAACTAGACTGCTATCTGTCACCATATACCAAAATTCACTCAAAATGGATCAAAGACCTGAAACAATAAAATACATAGAAGGAAACATAGGTACTAAACTTATGGACCTTGGTCTTAGGATTTTATGAATTTGACGTCAAAGGCAAGAGAAGTAAAAGCAAAAATAAATGAATGGGACTACGTCAAACTAGAAACTAGATTTATTTGAATATATTTTGGCTTATAGATTTGACTTTGGAACCATGTAATCATATTACATAGTCATAAAAGAACTGTAAAAACACTATAAAACAGTAATTCCCAAAAATTGAAAGCAAAATAAAATAATCTGTGTATGTAGTTGGTGGCAGAGAGAAACTGTTCCACCTGACTTTTAAGCAGTAATTTCACAGTATATCCCTAGTGAGATTTGCTTTAAGTACAAGAACTACAAAAAATGGTAAATTACTTACAGTAAACATATTGTGATGGTAGCATGAGTATTGTTGTTCTGAGACAGTTTGGGTTGTATGATGAGATAATTTGAACGAATAAGTAATTGCATAATATTTTAATTCTATTATCCCCAGTGGCCTTGAAAAGTGGGGTTCTTAGTGTGAGAATAAGGAGATATGGACGTAAGATAGAAGATGATTACATAAATACCCTGCAGTCCTGAATTTGGATCGGAAGTATCAGTACGATCTCATGATATCTTTTTATCTTAAAAAACACATTTCCTAGCTCTTCTGCTGAAAAGCTGTAGAAACAATGATGAGCCCAGTAACAATGAGCACCCTTAAAATGAAAATGGTGGTCTTGAAATGTCATTTGCCACTAAAAGAAACAAGGGTTTCTTGGAAAAATGGCTGATTCTAGGTCTGGGGCAGGCAATGTACAAGATGAGCCTGGAGCATATTGTCCTACCAGAGAGCAAGAAAAGTATCAAAGAATACTGGGGTCATGGCTAAAGGACTCAGAAGCCAACTTGAAAGGTAGAGCTGTTAGAAGTGAAGTGGTAGAGGGGGAGGAGGAAAAGACGAGGTCCTCTCAGGGTTGAACACTCCTGTAAGCAAGGAAGCTGCCACTTTTAGAAAGAGCTGCCTCCTGGAACTTCCTACTCCTGCAATGTCCTTCCACCAATCTGACTCCCACGCGCAATGACCTGAAGCTGAAGCCCTTATTCCTAAAACAATGAAGATAAACTTTTCTAAAAGTTCCTCTTCACTCAGAAGACAAATCTGAAACACAGCTTAATGCTGCTATGAGTTTTTAATCATTGCGACTGTCAGTTGATCTAACTATTTTAATCAATGGTTTTATTATACTTCTGTCCTGACGCTTTAAGCACAAGGCCCAATGGTAAAAATCAGATGTTCTTGCAGCCATATTTGTATAGCATTTTAATAGTTTGCAGTGAATGTCCCCATCATGGTTATTTGTTACAGCTCACACTGAGAGATGACAGCAGTGGCAGTCTTTGTGGAAGAACCTTGAATGAGATATCAGAAGTTTTGGGTTCACATTCTGCAATGTACTGGCTAGGTGAGCTTGGGCAAGCATATCGACCTATGTGAGCCTATGTTTTCTCATCTGTTAACGTGGAGATGATAAGCTTGACTAAACAGTAAACAACTGAATAATATGTGAACATACTTTCTAAACTGTAAAGGACAAGGCATATGAAAGAAGGTATAAAGGAGTGTAAATATAAAAGATTTATACTCCTTTATACAAGTGAAAAACGTACAGTAATGTGAAAATGCAAATGACTGGTACTTAATTCATAAAGACATACTGAGCTTTCGCCATATACTTAGGCAGAACTCTCTACTCCTTATTTCTCAGAGCCTGCTTGTGTCTGCTATGTCTGTGAGCAACACAAGGAAGCCGGCACATACCCATAGTGCCTGCCACAAAAGACCCTCAGCACATACTACTCCACTAGAATGAACTGGAATGCTCTCCACAGCCCTTTCCCCATCCAAACTGCACTAAGCCTCTAGTTTCAGGGGTGTCTGAATGCTGCTGCATCCCATAGTCCAGACAGATCACACAAGTCAGGGCATGGCCTCCTGCAGCTAGCCTTTGCCTTGAGCATATGACATCCATGATGTCATATGACAGCATCTTGGATGGTGATTTGGAGTTACCCACATTTCAAATTCACATAGTTCTATAGACTTGAAACTCCTGCTTCTTTTAATAGAATTTGACTTTGGTATGGATCATAGATACATAGTTTCTCCCTTTATTTTTAGAGATCGGTTATTACAGCAGGATTGCTGCTACTTTCTGGGGTTCTTTTACCCTTGTCAGTTTCATCCAGGACTGCAAAGGTGTCTAGGCAACAAGACCTGTATACAAGTCACAGCCAGAGTCATTGGCAGATGGGAGTATAGGTCAAATTGGACTAGACGCAGTATGGACACACAACTGGCACAAGAAATAGCCAAAGTGTGGCACAAGGTATACCACTGGCAAGACTGGGTAAAGTTCAAGGAAGCCAGAAGCAGCAGGTCCCATAGAGGCCAAGGGTTCTGTGTACCCACTGAGAGAGGAGCAGGCAGACCTTCACATATCCTGGCTAGCTTCCTGGAAGCTGCTTGGGCTAAGGATGTATTCTGACTGTTGCCTCTGAGCTTCACTATTACTCATTTGGATTTAGTTCTGATTTCCTCTGCTATGATGGATCCTCAACCCCACCCCCACCCCCAGTCATTCTCAAGGCTTGGGTTGGACCGCATCTGACCTGGCTTAGAGCTTCAAGATATCTCAAAAGTAAATTGACGCAGAAAGGCATGAAACAAAAGGGCAAAAAATATATCTAAAATTGCAAAGTAAACAGGGTTGGTACTCTTACTATCGAAGTAGAGTTGAAGGCAACAGAATTAAGCAGAACAGAGATTATAAATAAATAAATAAATAAATAAATAAATAAATAAATAAATAAATAAATGATACAATCCACCAAAAGTAATAATAGTCATGAACATAAACACACCCAACAATCCAGCATCAAAATTCATAAAGCAAAAATTCTAGAACAGGCAGAGATGAAGCCCAAGAGGTAGATTGGAACCACATGGTAGAGGGTCTTGAACACTTCTGAAGGAATCTGTTTCTTCTAGGAGACAGAAAACCAAACAACCTCTCTACTCCTTGGTTGTATCTTATATTTTTCTACTTGGATCAAGCTCTGTGTGTAACCAACATAAGGGAGCCACCTGTTACCTCCAGTATACAGTGGACCCAGAGGACATAGAGTACATGCTTACTACTCCAGAATGAATGAGGATGACCTCCACAACCGTCTTCTCCATGCAAATTATCCTCCTTCTGGAAGACACAGATCACAGCCCATCTCCTTGATCAAGACTCTTCCCACCCCAAGTCCACCATGGCCTTGCCATCCCACCTCTAAGCCTCCCACCTCTAAGCCCCTAAATGATTATCAGTAGAACTTTTGGGCAAATTAATCACACCCTGCCTTGTGACTTACCTTCTTTCCTATCATCTATTTGAACTATTATTCAAGTCTTGCCTTGCCATTTCACTTTTCACAAGCTTATGTTTATCTCCCTAAGTTGGCTATAACAGCTCAGAGGTCTGCCCTGGCCTGATAGTTCTTTGCACCACTTTACTACTGTAACAACTGCACATCTATTCAGAGTGCTTTTTGAAAAAGAGGACTCTGAGGCAGTGAGTGGATGGGCCTGAGTCAAGAATCTTCCTCTGATGGGAACTTGCTGTGATCACCCAAGGTGACAGTAAGGAGATGGTATACGCCCATGCTACAAGAGGCATAGGAAGGGATTCAATGGGAGTGAATTCTCAGGCAAAATCAGTAGGGCTGAATGGGCTCAGAGGAATAAGAAAAAGTCAAGGATATCTCCAGCTGAGCTGGGCATGATCTCCAAGGTTCCAAGTATGGTGCTAACATCAATCCCACCTCAGCTAAACCATTCACACCAAGAAGACACTATAACCAAAGGACATTTGCTCAGTTGGTTGAAGCCTAAATCGTCCAATGGCTCTAATGGCACTAGGTATGGCACAGGCACAAAAGAAGAAGAGCTCATCAGAGGCCACTTTCTTGCAAGCCTGCCTGTCGTCTTGATGCTTCCAGCTCCCCACCCAAGTCCTTTGCAGACCAAAAGGTAAAGACCCCTATGGGAGGCTCAGGATATCCCTCTGCTTCCAATAACAAAGATAAGATACAGGCCAGCCCTGGCTGGAGCCCATCAACTCTAGATGCCAGACCAAAAAGGGCTCCCCAGAAAGCATGATTTCCTCCTCTCCCACATGTGCCCTTAGCAACAGGTACATGGCTCGCCAACACAACTTCCATCCCACCCCGAAATGCCTAGGGCAGTCCTTCCTCTGCTGCCTAAACAAGGCCCCTGTAAGCTGGCCTTCCCAGGTAGCCCCAAGCAAAAGGACTGGTTCTTTCCCAGATCATTCATTTTGGATCTTTCCGTGAAAGACAGCTCGGAAGAGGGAAAACCACAGGGACTTGGGAGTCAGAGAAATCTGGGTTAATAGCTTTGTGACCCTGGGTAAATCATTTCCTGTCTCTGGGCTCGGAGTAGCCCTCTCAGTGAAATGGCAATAAAATGATAATGTACTTACCCAACAGGTTGTTGCCAGTGTTAAGTGGCACCCAGCCCAAGCAGGCACTCAGACGCAGAAATCTTTATTACTATCACTCTATGTTGTGGTAAATTTAGTCAAAGAAAAGTCTACAAAGGGAGACAATCCCCAGGATTGCCGGGAGTCTTCCCCTCCCCACAGCAATACACACATCCACGCATGCTCACATAGGCCTCCCACGGTTTGCCTGAGGCCTGAGCAAAGCCCAACCTCAGTATGCCTCTTGCACAGGTAAGGCTCATAGTTGCTCAAACAGTCCCCTCAGGAGACTAGGCAGAGGTTGAGCTCCCCTTCCTGTAGGCCAGGCCTGGAGCCTGCATCCGATTTGCATACTGATTAACACTGGTTGGAGAAATGTGTGATTTTGTTCCTTGTTGGTGTGTAGGGTATCCCAAGCTAGGCAGAAAAAATTTGATGCGCAGCTGAATTTCAATCTTCCAGCCAACTCAATCTGCTTTCCTCCTGGAACTAAAACCAGAGAAGCGTCTTGAACTCTGCCAGAAGCTTGCATCACAGTAAATCATTTTCAGGGATTCAAAGAGTCAAGGACCCAAGCCCCCTTGTGTGTACAGTGCTTCCCAGTTTGTAAGGCACTTTCACAGCCATTATCACATTTAGTCCTCTAAATATCCCTGCGAGCTAGATATGAATAAACCCATTTTACAGAAGACTGTGGGATCATAAAGGTAAAGCGGTCTCTCACACACGCATACATACACACACCTTAGTGATTTCCAAGCTGAAATTCAAACATGAGTCTGGACTCCATATTCCATCTACCCCACTCTGCTACCTTTTATTACATCCTTCTTTCTTCTTTAATACCCAGCCATCTCCATCATCCCCTAATTGAGTCTCCTTTTCTGTGGCTCCCGCTCACCTAAGGAGTTTTATGGCTGCAGAGTCCAGCCAAGCCCTCAGGCCGGAAAGATGAAGATACCTACAAGTAGTGACCCGGCAGCTTCTGTTTTTAACAGTTGAATTTCAAAGGAAATGGACCTCACTCAACTAAATTTTCCTTCTATTTTTTCTAGCTATTAACGAACTTGCATATCTAATAAATATTTAATAGGAATTCCCCTCCAGCTGAATTTAGGCCCCTCAGCAACTCATTACCATGTCTTAGAATAGTATCCTCATTGTCACTTGCTTAATTATGCTAAGAAAGAGTTGAATTGTGTGGCTGTTGGGATCAGAAAGCGATTAAATTCACTTGGCAAGACTTTGGATATCTCATTATGATACTCATTTAGCACTTCTAATGGAGTTATTTTTTTCTCCAATACTGACTTGGGAAAGGCTTGCTCAGTGTAGCTCCTAAGTATTTCCCTAAGCCTTGCACAACTTTGCACTCTGCCAGAAAAGACCAGAAGTCATTTCATAGATTATTTGCCCTCCCAAGAACACCAGCCACCCAAGGAGCAATGACGTAAAGCCCTGGAGAAATGGGTGGGGCAGTTGGACTGAGCCAGTTTTCGGATCAGGCAGTGCGGTCCCCTCTGATGTTGGAATCCCTTCTGCACTAGAACCATGAAGGGTCATCCAGTCCCCGCTTGGATTCCTCCAATGTCAGGAAACTCACTTCTCCCTAAATCAACCTCTTCCCTCTTTACAAAGCTCAGTAAGTCCTTGCTTGCTTCAGTCACTGGTTCTCTCCCTGCACTCCAGGTGTTCCCTGTTTCTTTTGATAAGTAAATCTTCTTTCTCTGTTAGAAGAGCCTTTGGCAGTGGGTAGTTTCCTCCTCTCCAGCCCTCCCCCTAGTCTCCTCCTTTCTCATGTATGCATCCTCATTTCCTCCATTTTTCATAGGACACAATTGATTTCCAGGCCCTTCCTCATCCAAATAATGCTCTCCTGATTCCTCTCTCCCTTCCTTCCTTCTTTCTTTTCTTCTTGAGCACCTACCCTACTGAATGACAGCCAGAAGAGTAGGTGCTGGGTGTAGAGCAGTGACCACGGCAAACGTGGCCCCTGCCCTCCCAGAGCTTAGTGTCTAGGTAGGCAGACAAACAAGCACAGAGACATTTATATTAGTAACACAGGCATTGTGTGAGCGACAGGCGAGGAGCAACATCTAGTATTTATTGAATTCTGACTCTGTGCCCACTCTGCTAGGGACGTTCCATGGATTACTTCATTTCTCCCTCACCACAACCCCATTCTACAGAGGAGAAAACGGAGGCACACAGAGGTCAAGTGATTTCCCCAAGATCACAGAATAAGTAGCAGATGGAGGATGTAAATCCACAGAATACACTGTAATTGGGCTTCCTGATCCCGGAACCCAGATTGGGATTCAATACCCCAAGAGTCCTCTGATCAGTCAAGAAAGAACGCAGCATGTCCCTCCTCCTGAGTACTCCTTCTGAGCTCCTCCTTGTCTTAGGAGCATGAGTCCTCCGGATGCTGGTTCCCATGAATGTGATGACCACCAATCCCAGAGAGCGCTCACTGTACCACCTTCCTACCCTGGCTTGGGCCAGGCTGGCTCAGTGTGGCTAAGTATTTCCCTAACTAAGCCTTGCACAATTTTGCACTCTGCCAGAAAAGACCAGAAGTCATTGCATACATTATTCGCACTCCCCAGAACACCAGCCACCCAAGGAGCAATGACATAAAGCGCTGGAGAAATGGGTGGGGCAGTTGCCCATCCCCCAGCTTTCCCCTCAGCAAAGCTCCTGCCCAGCACTTGCACCCAGGCCCACAAGCCTTCAGGACAGGGGTTCGGCCAAAGAGAACAGAATCCTGGAACAATGGCCTAAAGTTAGGTCCCAACTGCTCCCCAACATCCCTGAGCCTTAATCTTTGGAAAAACTTGCTTCTTTTGCACATGAATAAAATAGGCACAAGAGTGCCAAGAGCATGTTCAAGCCTGAGCAAACTATATATTTTATTCCTGTCTCTTCTGTGGTGGACCACGTCTCAGGGGGAGGCCAATAGTCCAAGTTAAAAAGTGTGTAACCCTCTCATTTCCAAGGGGGTGCCCCACTTCTTGGATAAGGAGGATCAACTGGAACACTGAAATGTGCAGCCCCAATTCTGCCACCAAGTTGCACTGTGAGCTGGCACAAGTCCCTTCCCCTCTCTGGGCCTCCACTTCTTGCATAAAGAGCAGTTTGAGAAAACCATCCTCCGTGGGCCTATCTATCTTTAAGGTAAGATGGGTTCAAGCCCATTTATGAAATGCTTTGTCTTCCAAGAACATCCTTGAGTGCCTACTAAGTGCAACTCCTTGTGGAAAAGGGGTGAACTGGGTTCTAGGGAAGAGTGATTGAGGAGGCAGAGGCAGCTATTGTGATGCAATATTTTAGCATTCCTGAGACCTCCTTTTTGCCCCATTGCCGGCTGTTTGCAAGCCCAGTCCCATGTCCTGGGAAATACCAACACCACACAGCGGGCCAGAGAGAGGGAGGCCCAACCTCAACCAAGTTACCTTCTAGCAACTTCTGGGCTGCCTCCCCCAATTATCAGCCAGCCCCCTGAGCTCTGGGACTAGAGCTCCTTCTAGTTGGTCTCTGCCCAGACCAGGGAAGAGACAGAACTTTCCCCAAACACCCAGAGCCATTGTTAATATTCACCACTCCTGGAGTTATTGCCTATCTTCAAACAGAATAGGAAAGGCAGTGGTGATGCTTGCAAAGAAAAGCTGTGACTCAAATAAACAGAGACTGCCACTGGCATTGGCCTGCCAGCTGACAGACCAAAAACCAAATAAGCTGGCACTCAACTGGGTCAATATACAGGGCCTGGCCCATATCCCTAAGCTCATATGCTGATCTCATTCTCTCAGGGTTGATTAGATGAGGGGAGGTGCTCATACACACCCTGAAAGCTCTTAAGGTTCCAGGGAAGGAAACGAAAAGACTCTTTACTAGATTACAAGAAATAAAACTGCCAAGGAACATCGACCCACTTATCACTGGGTCCCTGGGAAGCCAACTTGCCATCACAAAGTTGCTTGAGGAACATGGAGGCACACTATGGGTCCTTGGTTTGATGCCTCCCCAAGTACATAGGGAAGTTGAACCAGGCAGTCTTGGATCTCCCATCAGCCCTTAAAATGCAAAGAGTAAACGTAAGTCCTTCTCAAGTTTGCAAATAACATCCCAAAAGAGCCCCCTCTATCCCTCTAAACTCAGACACTACACACGTCCTCTCTTCCCCCTTTACCATCTTGCCACTCACAACATTTTCACATCTTAGTTCTCCGCCTTCCCACCAATACAACCATTGCCCCTTGGCCGCCAGCTCTTTGCGTCCAGGCTCCATTCAAGAGTCTCTGCTTTCCTCAGTTCTTCTTCCTGGCCCTCCCCATCCTCTGTGTGGTAATGACAGTGTAAAAACAGCCCTAAGTGCTAAATTCACTCTGAGTAGCACCTTAGACTTTGTTGTTGCTGCTGCTTTTAGGAAAATGAAACAATTTACTGGACCTTCCTATCCAAAAAGAATCTTATCCAATGGTTCAGACTTCTTAAAAACAGCCACAGGTTATGAGCACTTAGTCCTAGTAGCCCCATATATATGAAAAAAGTGACTTTGCTTACAAGAGCCCTTCCACAGGCTCAAACATCCCAACTTCACACGAACAAGGGTTGAGGACCACAGGGTGGCAGGACCGGAAGAGCACAGCACGGGAAGTCAGAGACCTGGATTCCACTTGGATGGTTTCTACTTAAATGGACAGCTTTGTGCAGCACATGACCTGTGCCTTGATTAGATGAATGACCTTGGACAAGTCTTTTGACTTCTCTGAACTTCAGTGTCTATATATGTAACATGGTGAAAGCCAACTTGGTCTGAAAAAAACAAGAGAATAGGAAGGAATTTAATTCACAAACGATATAGAGTTTATGATATGCCAGGCACTGTCCTAGACACTTTACAAATATTAACTCACTTAATCTTCATCACAACCCTTTGAGGTAGATAGCATTGTTGTTATCTTGTTACAGAAGAAGAAACTAAGGCACAGAGACGTTAAGTAACTTGCCCAAGTTCACACAGTTGGTGAGCTGGGATTTGAACCTAGCGAATCTAGCTCCAGAATCTGTACTTGATGCTATGCTGAGTAACAGGCTGTTTTCACTATCTCTGACTTACAGATTGCTTATAGGCTTGGACGCCACATCCAGTGCTCTTTTTCCTACTTGGCTCCACCTCTCACATACCCCGTATGCTCCCTGAAGATCCTCTAGAGAAAGTTACACTTGGAAGAACCTGAAAATCCTCACTCAGACCGGAGATTAGTCCTCCAGAGGATGGTTTGATGCTCCTGTGAAGTCTCACACGAGACTGGGTTCTGAGGTCCATGGCATCGATCTTACAGCCATGTCCACATTTATCATGATACTTGAATCAACAGCTCCATCAGCAGCTAGAGTTCATGGGCTGGAATTCATGGAGATGACATCTGGCTGGGCTCAGTCTTCTTTCAGGAGGCCAGTGCAAGTACCCTACCAGAGAAAAGCGCCAGAGAAAATTGCTCCTGCAATTCCTGACATAGGAGCCTTTGCGTCTGCAGAATGTGAGGCCACGGTTCCACCTTGTCCCTCAGCTTTCATATAATACATTTCTGTCTTGGGAGATTAACGCACTTCACTTCCTTTTCCGTCTTTTGATGCAGCCTACTTGGCTTACAGGTAGTTCTAATAGCAAGGAGTTGGAAACACCTTCTTGAAAGCAATACAAAGCCCTGTCGGTCCTCTGTAAGACATTTTCCAGAGCCTCTCTCCTCTCCCAACTCCCCTTCAGAAAGCAGAACTACAACAGGCAGAGTGCCTTCTGTCAGATCACGAAGCCTGGCAGATAATTCTCCTGAGACAACACACCAAGTAACCAGCTCTGAGTGTGCTCCTCCCCCTCATGCTTTAGAAAGTATTTCACAGCCTTCTCTGAATTCTCATATCTAAATACATTCGGATAATAAAACTACTATAAAACTACAATGACATAGTTAAACAAAAATGCCTGATGTTTTATTTTTTTTTATCCTTCATATCTGGGAAGGAGAAACATGGTGCCAACACTTTAATGAGGGAGCCCCGCCTTGAGAGCAGACGATGCCTATGTCTTGGTCCGTGCTTTCAGAACACATGATTTTAATCCACAGTATCTTCATCACTAAGGTCATGTTTCTAAGATCACTCTGGCAAGGAAAGGCAAGCTGGCAATATAAACAAAATGACTCCTATGTCATGGTTGTTCTTTTTTCTTTCTTCAAGTCTAAAAGGAATCCACTCACGATCACAAATTTTTCTTTGTGACGAGGGGCAAGGAACATACCAGAAAAGGGGAAAACGATTACTAACAGGACAGCTGAAAGAAGATGGCTAATAGTTGATTAAATTTGGAAGTTAGCCTCTCTAGATAAATAGCCCAATCAAATGTTCTTTAAGAAGCATCAGTATAGGTTACTTGATGGCATTCAATCAGGGAAATGATGTATGGAAGAAAATCAATATTCATTGAGTTTCTACAGAGCTGAGGGCATAATGCTAGATGCTTTCCTGTGTGCTGACCCATTTAAGCTGCAGAATGCTCCTGTGAGGGAGGTGTTATCACCATTCCCTCGGTGGATAAGGAAATCAAGGCTCAGAGAGGAAGTGGCTTACTGAGGGCCACTAGGAAATGGCAGAGCTGGGATTCAAACATCATGTCTTGCTTTTTCTGACAAAAGTATCGAGTTACTGTAGGAAATATAGCTTATCATTTTAAATGGCAGGAAACGTAGGGTTTCCTGGGATCTGAGTAGCTTTAGCACATACTGCCTATCCATCTAATGCCTTCACTTAATGAGGAAGAAAATGCTTCTCATGGTCCCCTGTACTCTGATGTACTGACTATTCTTTTTAGGTATCCTTTGAGTTTCAGCTATTCAGTTATAGGCTTCATTCTTTTAGTATTTTCCAGAAGTCACAAAATAGATCCTTGTCCACCTCCATTACTCAGGAATCTTTTGGTTGCAAGAGACAGAAACCAAACTCAATCTAGTCTAAGCCTCCCCCAAACCCCCATATTTGAGATAAAAATCCAAAGCCTGGAAAGGGCAAAAATCCTCAGAAACAAGAGAAAGTAGGGATCCAAATACCATTCACTAGCTCACCTATGATCATATACATTCACTTATGAATTCTCTCTCTCTCTCTTTGTGTGTGTGTATGTGTGTGTGTGTGTGTGTGTGTTTTAAAACCTTATAATGTGCAGCTTCGAGTCTGACTCTCTTAAGGTCAAGTTCAAAACTCCCACAGAAGGGAGTTCATCCAGCTTAGGATAATGTCTACACCTCTGAACAAAACAGTAGCTAAAGAGCATGAGGCAGACAATCTTATTGAATCCTTTGTATCAGTTTGTAGATTAGCTACCCTTAAAATTGCTCACTCAAGTCCACTTAGTTATAGTTGGGAATAGTCCAGTCATATTAAACATGTCTGACCAAGGACTGCCCCTTGAGCTGGGGCTGGAGGTAGCAAGGGTCCTATACCAGACATGTCTACAGCCTACTCAGAATTTGGGAACTATAGAAGCCCTTAGATGTAGCACTCAACCCACTTATGGCCATATGTAAGGGCCAAGACCCAGAAAAGCTGTTGAATAGAGAATCACTGTATACTCTTCACCTTGAGTCTCTCTTCTCAAGCAACCTTACTCAAGCTCTCACTGGCTGACAATCCTGTCATAACCAATCCAAGGGTCTTTAGGGAAACACTCTTACAGGAAGAACTTGCCATGAAAGGATTAACATGAGTCCTGCTCATCAGCCATTTTATTTAATTTCAGTTCATTTTTCCATATCCACAGAGACCATATATCGTCTGCTACATTTGGCCTCCATTTCATTTCCTGTCACTAGGAACAGAATTGGTGTCCATGTGTGTCTACCTGCAATTAAGCTCAAAACTCAATTTAATTCTCATTACCATATCATCCCAGGTTCCTCGAAGAATTCTCTACCTCCCCTTCTCATGATCAGAAATTGCAAACCAGTGGCCCGCTGACCGACTCTGGTCCGCAAACCTGCCTTGTGTGACACGTAGTGCTTTTTAAAATCTGAATTATTTGCCAACACTTAAAATTTAGGAGATTTGTACATGAATATGCAAGTTTCTAGCTCCTCATGAAAATTTTGGAAACCTGGCCATACTTGGTCTGCAGTCCCCCCGACAACAATCAGCCAGAGCTGAGTATGGCTGCCCCACGGAATGGTGCATTTGCTCTTCAGGTCACCATCTATTGTCTTAAAGTCACTTCACTCACATTACCTTCACTCATTATCTGTCTGTCCTCTGTAGGCCTTTGAGACCTCTGCTGTCAACGGTTTTTGACTTTCACTGTTAGCAACAATGCTGGTGTATTTGTCTTCAACCTTAAATATTTTTTGGAACCAGTTAGGTATAAGTTATAAAACATTATTTTTTAAAAGAGATTAATACAAAACCTTGATGGCTTCAGAATACCTTTGGCATAAAGTCCAAACTATCAGCATAACATTCTGGACTCCTCATGATCAAATTCCAAACTATATATCCAGACCATGACCCACCGTGCTCTACCACTTGTGCTCTACAACAGCCACACCCAGCCACTCTTCATTTCACAGGCACCCCGTTGTGATTTCCTGCCTCTGCCATAGCTCATGTTCCCTCTGCCAAGAATGCCCATTGTTTGGCCAGCCAACTCCTATGACCTCTGTACAGACCAGATGCAACGCCATCTCCTCTCCAAGCCCTTCCAAACATATGCCTGCCCAGGCCACCGGCTAATCCATACAGCGCCTTAGAATTCAAAGAAGGTGCCCCTTCCTTAAAACATGTTCTTCCATCTTCTAAAAAAATGTCCTAATAAATATACATATGTGTGGTACCTACAGTGTGGGTGATTTCTACTTAAATTTGGCACCCCTGTGCAGTGCATGACCTGCATGGCTGCCCTTAGCAGTCTTGCTCCTGCTCAGTCAGAATTAACAACCCTTCTGTGTTCTCACAGTAATGTTTCACACCTCTACCAAAGAACAGAAGACATTATAGTATAATGGACTGCCCATTTCTGTCATCCCTATAGATAGGTCACACATTCTCAGGGGGCAGGAACCACATCTTGATGATTTCAATATTCCCAGAACACATGGAAGGCAGTTCATAACAGGCATTGAATCAGTTTGTACACTATTGAATCAGGAACACCTGGCAGCTGGATGGAGTAGATGGAAAATAGCAAGATCAGACAGACAGTCCGAAGACATTACCAGAAGGGAATGGAGGGTTCAGCTAATACCAGCTCAAGGGCAAAGGGGCCCAGAGAACCCCTTAAAAGCAACTTGTTTTGAGTTGTCAGGAACAATATTAGACTTGGAGATCCACAAGACCATTAAAAGGAAAATCGAGAAGACTGAACTAAAATGTGTTGCGTTATTCCACTCTCAAAATAGATTTTTCTTTATATTTTCCTGACTCCCTAACACAATAAAATAGCTTCAGCCTGACAGCCATCTTACTTAAATGAAAACATGATTTAATGAAATAGCATTTTATAAGCTGTAACCTACGCAAATATTTGACATAAAATGGAGAGGACAGGAAGGAGAGGAGGGATAGGGAAGGAGAGGTAGGATAGAGAAGGTGAAGGAAGGCTGCTTCCGGGGAAGCACACGGACCCATTTCTTGTTGTCACACCTTCAAGTAGGGTTACTGACTGGCTCAAGGGATGAATGCAAAGAATGAGTTCATGCAGGTATGAAGCAAGAGACAAGGGAAAGACACAGAAGGCAGTACAATCGAGGCAGTAAGCTTTGCTCCACAGAGATGATGGCAGGCCCAGGGAGAGCTCTGTGAGCAGACAGCACCACTGACCACAGAGGTCTTGCTCCACCATCTTGCAAGGAGCAAATCCTCTAGACAGCACCACAATGTGAGTCCTCAGTGAGCCCATGCCTGCAACAGAGGCAAGCATGAAAGGCTCTCAGCAGACTTTGATAATTAAGGGTGTTCCATTTCCTCTAAACAATGTTGTTGTGGTATCTTTAAAGGAGGAATTCTACAACCTGCCTCAATCTTCTTCGTTCCACAAAGTCTCTGAGTTGACAACTAATAATTAATGAACAATGAACAGTGTCTTGCTACCCATCTCAGTGACTAGCACTCTCATCTCTAAAAAGAGAAAGATGTGCTACCATGGCAGGCTTCACAATCCCCACAGCTTCCAGCTCAGTGCCAGATGTGACAGGGCAGATCCCTTCGCAGGACCACTCAGCAAGTGGGTGTGGGGGTAGGGACAAGCGACAGCTTTCTACAGCCAGGTCACAGAAGCCACCTGCCAACAGGGCACAAGTTCATGATCCAGAAGCTCAGACATCAGCTCCATTCATTCAGTGATTCCATTGTCTTCTTCCATAGTGCTTTTCTCACTAACTCACCTTAATTCTACCCAAACTTACTAAGCATTTCCCATGTGCAGCGCCATAGGGACTCAGGAGATGAACAGGCCAGGTGTCTCAAAGGGGCTTCGATCACTGAGTTGGCCTGTGATCAATGAGAGCGCAGAAAAAGAGTCTTGTTGACTGTCACTGAGCTATGTAGCCCTAGTCCTGGCAGGGTTCTTTACTGTTCTCTCCTTTTAAGATATTGCCCAGCTCATTTGAAGATCTATGGATTTAAATACACACGCACATGGGAAGACCCTCCAGGTGGCTGACACCCAGAGCCACCTACCTGCCTGGCATGGAACCCAGACTTCTTAGGAGAGGAGAATGGGGAGTTGGGGCCATTTGCTTAAGTCACTTGAGGGAATCTAACCATGGCTGTAGCACAATCAGGGGTGACAGCAGACTTAAGACATAAAAGGCAGCCGCCTGGTGCCAAGGGCTCTGCATTCTAGCCTAGCCCTGGCACGGACTTGTTGTGTCACCTTAAGTAAGTACCCTCCTCTCTTTGGGGAGACTGGGGTGCCTATCTGTAAAGACAGGCGTTTGGACTGAAAGTGTTTGTTCCTCACTGCATTCCAAACCCCCAGAGCAGTACTTGGCCACAAACGACATGCCTAGAAATGTTTAGTGCCCAAATGATCTGCTACGGATACTCCCATTGCTGACCTTCCAGAACTCTGTAGAATCATCCTACTTGGTACTGTAATCTACCTTCACAGCTAGGCCATCTAATTACAGACTCTTCACTTGAATGGAGGTGGGGTTTTTTGTTGTTAAATCAGGTGACAACCATTTGAGATTCTCTTTTACTTTTTAAATCATTCTGCAGCTTACAGTTGCTTCCTCTGGTCACCTAGGAGATAGAAGCTTGCGCTAGTCATGCTCCCTTCGCTGGTGATACATGCCACTGTACACAGAGGTCTGTAAACATAAGGAAAGCATCAGAGATGAAAACCTGGTTCCCATAATCCCCAGCCAAGCCAACATGTCACACAGCCTCACAGCCAATTCGTACAAGGAAAGAAGGGAGCAGACAGAAGAATATTAACACTGCCAATCTAAAAAAATGCAAGTTTAAAATTAGTAAAGGGGAAAATATGTCAATCATGACTCAGGCGCCATCACCGATTGCTTTGCACGTTCACTTCCTAACCAAAGAATCATTTGAAATTCTTTACATCTAAAATGTCTCTTGACAAAAATCGGTGCTAAGATCAGGCTTCAATGTGGGGCGGGGGATCCTCACAGAAAAGAGAAGGAGAGCCTGAGAGGAGAAATTTAAATCACAAACTAAAATGATTTATGTAGTATGATTACAACAATTACCTTTACCTCTTACTAGAGAATTCTGGATTTATTGCAAAGTGTGGCCAAAAATAGTATAAAACAAAACAAAACATATTAACATCTTCTACTAAGGCAGAGAACACGGGGAGGAGGGCAATTTTCGTGAGATTAAGGCAATTCTTGACGCCCATCCCAACCTCTGTTCTCAAAACTATAGCTGGAGGTTGCAATAAAGCAGCAGTCACGTGGGAGCCCCCCACCATGCCCTAGTCCTGTTAGGAGTGGATATGAAATACCTGAGGATGCTGAGTAAGGCAAGACCAGTGCAGACAGGAAGCCAGTCATCACGCTGGGGGGCTGTGCGGGTAAGTGGGGCAAGGCAGAAAGGGGAGCAAGTTCTTTGCACTTCATAAGGCCTCCAAAGCCCCATTGAGGGGACTAAAGGATGAGAGGAAAGGAGCATGCACTTGAAGTCCATCTACTCACCCTCTTCATTGGCCAGAATATGGGAGGACCCAGAGGGGAAATAACGATACTGGCCACAAGCGCTGGCACTCCAGAGGCTCCAGGGGCAGATGGACCACCGTCAGATGCATACTTACACATGGCTTGTATTAGGGGCAACACAAATATTTAGAACAGAAATACGTTTGGGAAGCTCATGCTCAGCTCTACCACACAACCTGTGTGTTCTATCTCAGACAAATCCAGCTGCTTCCTGGCTTCAGTGTCTCCATCGAGGGGCTACAGCAGGTGACGTCATAGGGACCTTCCAGACTGGTCATGATATGGCTAAAGCAAGCTCACGGGCCATGGGAACACAAGAAAAGCTCCCCATTCTTGCCTGAGCCAGGTGAAATTGGGGATGGGTGTTCCAAGCAGAAGGCCCAGCAAGTTTTCAACACAGTTGCCCTGCAATTGCAGTGGGTACAATCAGAAGTTTCTAAATCCAGTCCTGGCCTTAGAGACACTTGATTAGCCCTGAGCGAAGTGCTCATTATCCAAGTGACCCAAAGAAACCCCTCGCCTCCCCTGACACTAATGTCCTGGCTGATGTAGGCCCACTCTGTCATCCCACAGACAGCCTGTCAGCATCTTATAATTAGGAAAAGGCTGTTTCTGCCATCATCAAGCAGATCCATTTCACAGAGACAGCTTCTACATGTGAGTCAGTATTTCAAACAGAAAGGTTTCAAATACCAAAATCCAGGCACTCCAGTAAGCCATGTCTTGACAGCCTGGTCCTAGATGACTCAATATCCTGAAATTCACCTTCCTTTTGCTCCAGACAAGAAATTGCCCTTCTTTCTCCAGGACCAGAAGAAATTCAAACCTTTAAAGTAACTCCTGTCAATCTGGCTGAAAATAGCATTGTGCAATGGGAAAAAATTTTGACAAAGACCATAAAATGATGTTACTTCTTAGACATGAAGAGTCCTCTTAACTAATATATATGTACGCACATGCACACACATACATGTTCTGACATTGAGAAAACTTTAAATAAACTACAAAACTGATAAATAGGGATATTGTATAGTGGAATTTCTGAATCACCATTTAATAAGAAATCAAACATGAAAGGCAAATATTTAATCAAAGTAAATGTGGTCACTCAAATCATGACCAGCCCCACACCTGTTCTCTTAGGAGTCACAGCAAACAGGAGACCATTGCGACCTACAAAGTGAGTGTTAAAAGCTCTGAAATGGGTAGTGGGTGTTTAAGTAAGAACCATCAAAAGAGCCAAAGAAACTGCCCACCTGACTTTCATTTTCATTCTGTAAATCATCGCACAGACGAAGGACTGATGGCTTTCTGCCATTAATCAAAGGAAACTTTCTTTTCCAGGGAGCTCTAGAGTCACATGATTTTAATCTGCCAAATCTAAATGATGACACATCTTAACCTAAGCTCTCAAGTCTTCAGACACTAATTGGAGAAAGGAGGCAGAGGCAAAGCAAAGGGAACAACAATATATATATTTTCCATCTGACTATGCAAAACCGTAGTATTCTTTGTCATTAAACTCTCTTCTTACAAGACTCACTCGTGAAGAAGTAATCACTTCCTCCTGCAAGGACTTGAAAGCAAACAACTGAAGTGCTTCCTTCATTTTTCTTCCTTGTCCAGGGTTACTATAAACAAATGAGGCTTACAGGCTATGGGCCAAAGGCAAATAGAAAGGAGGCCACTTTGGTGGGAAAGATGAAGGAGGTTTTCTTTGGTGTTCCCATGTTCAATGACAAGTTCATTAGCAGAATGTCTATTTATGTGTAATAAATGCTCCTTATAGAAAATTTGGAAAATACAGAGGCACATAAAAAGACAATTGAGTTTTCATCCTGAAATGACCAATGTTAACACTGCTATATTTCCTTCTGCCTTTTTGGTTACAAATAAGTGCTGTTTATTTCACCTGGTTAAAATCAAAGCATATCAACAATTTCATATCCTGCTCTTTTCATGTACAATTATAAGCATCCTTACATATTACAACCATCGTTTTGAGAACCGCATGATGTGCATGTGATAGAGACAAAAAGTGCACCAGCACCATAGGTGGTTAAAAGCCTGGGCTTTGGGGTCATATAGAGCTTGATTCAAATTGCAGCTCTACTACTTACTGGCTCTGTGGTCTTATACAAGTCTTTAAACCTCTGAGCTTCAATCTCCTCCTCTATAAACTATGACAATAGCATAGTATCCATCATCAGGGTTGTTTTGAGGCTTAATGAGATAATGCCATAAAGTATTTAGCACAGTGCCAGCAGTAACTCTTTCGTACGTGTTAGCTGATATTATTACCGTGCTTCCTCGAAAATAAGACCTAGCCGGACAATCAGCTCTAATGTGTCTTTTGGAGCAAAAATTAATATAAGACTTGGTATTATATTGTATTATATTATATTATATTATATTATATTATATTATATTATATTATATACCTGGTTTGATAGTAAAATAAGACCGGGTCTTATATTAATTTTTGCTCCAAAAGACGCATTAGAGCTGATTGTCTGGCTAGGTCTTATTTTCGGGGAAACACGGTATGACCACCATTTTTAAATTATCCAATCTTTTATTTTTAGCCATTGTATGGCTTCCATATTTCACAGTTGGACAACTCTGCAATGTACACATAAATAGTTTGAATTCTTTTCCTGATAATATATTTTCCAAAAGTGAAATTCCCAGACATTCTTTGGTTGTTGATATGTATTGCCAAATTGTTTGGCTAAATGGTTTTTGCCCTACCTGGAACCAGTGTGAAGATATTATCAAAAGCTGCAGAACAGAGTGAGACTAAGGGACTCCTGCAGACTTTAAAGTTCTTAGGGCTAGAACAGCCCTTGAGGAGCACCAAGTATAATGCTGTTAAAATTACTAATGGGGGACAGCTACCCATATAGATGACCTTGGCCTTATTTGAGCCCGGACCTCATAGACCACAGGACAATGTGCATATGAAACAGCATGTAGTGAGGCACTGCTGATAGCCCACATCATCCATGCCCACAGGTTACTGAGCATTCCACACTGAATCCTATACCATGGGCCCTAGTCTCTCCCTTAAAGTCAAGGGCATATCTTCACACCCTCTTAGCACATCTCTCTCCAGCAGGAACATTTCTAGCATGGGAATGGGATACATCCCATGCTGTTTCCTTGCCTGAAGTGCTTTTACCCAACTTTTGAATGGCTACTTCCTTCTCATCCTTTATGTCATAGCTTCTATGCCATCTCTTCTGAGAGAGAACACCCAATTTTGAGTAGTTGCCTTATCCACAATTCTCTACAGTCATGCAAATACCTTTCATTCTAAGAAATCATCATGGCTTTGAATCATGTCTTTGTTCACTTATTTATAGTGCATCTCCCCAACCAGACTGTCCACTTCATGAGGGGGTGAGACTATCTCAGTCTTGCTTAGTTGTATCCTTCGTCCCCAGCCAGCAAAGGGTCTGGCACATTGTAGGCACTCCTGCCCTCTATTGTCTGTTTGCCCGATATTCAGAGCCCCCTTGGCCACACCAGCAGTGGGGCCCTGAGCTGGGCACTGGGGAAACAGGAACAAAGGATTACACAATCCCTGCCTTTAAGGAGTGTCCATGGTTGTCTCTCTGCACAGCCATTTTAGCAAGAACTAAGAAGCCCTCATTTAGGAGCAATGTCCTATAATGCTAAGGAGGCAGCCAGAAGCCAGAGCTCACCAGTGGCCATCAATCCACAGGAAGGTCTATTCTACCACCCCCAACATGCATACTCATACTTGGCACCTGTGTGGATCCTGTCTGCTTCACAAAGCCCTCAAAAACCTATTCCTCAGATGCCCTTACAGCCTCCCATAAGCCAAGAGCTGAAAGGGCTGGTGCAGCAGATCAAGAGTAAAGGAAAGATGGGGCAAGTCAGAGGGCAAGAGTCTGAACTCTGGGCTCCAGCCCCAGTGTACGCCTTATGATAGTAGGTCAGCTCCTGCAAGAACTTAAGATTTCCCCTGAATAGTAGTACACAGTAGACCCTTCCCTGCCTCTTGGGAGGATTCAGTGATCATGTGGACGGAAGGTAGGAGTGCAACCGGAAGGCCAAAGGGTCATTATAGTAAGTTGGGGAGATGAATATGCCAGCGCGTTGACCCTATGGGGCCCCTCTTGAAAATGTTGATGACAGAGAAAGAGCCATATATTCTGCACCTAGACCTAAACTTCCCGGGCCAAGGAATTCTCCTCGGGCCTTTTGAAATAGCCCCCATGTTGGACTTCTTCTTGAACGGGCAGCCTACAGCCCTAAGAAGCTACTTCTTTTCTTCAAAGCAAGTTTTCTAATCAAATAGTCAGCATCTCCACAGCAGCCAAAAGAGATCTTTAATTGATGAACCCAAAAGCTCAGACAAACCACAAATGCCCTATTAACCGTGTGAGTCCTACAAAGGAAGTTGTGGTTCTGTCAGTGCTCCCTGCTACATACAGCTGCAACATTGGCTTATATTACTAATTACATGCAGTGTGTGTATCTCGGCTTATAACAGATGGTGTTTGTGATGCATGCAAAAGCTTCAGATAGCCAAATGGTGCATCCATGGAAATTTTCCAAAGAGAAGACAAAAACAACAACAAAATTGTCTCACCAGCAAAAATATGAAGACTGTTTATATTACTTCTTACTGTGGCAAAATAAAGAACATCCGATTCCTGCAACAGCTCCATTGAATAGGTGAAGCCAGCCAAGCATCAAGGGGTTGATACCACTGGAAAGCTCTACTTGAGGGGCATGCTCTCACTCTTTCTAGATGAGCTATTACTTATACAAAGTGAAAGTACAGAATCCAGGCCTCCTCATCCTACCAGTTGATCTGGAACTCCCTCTACTTGCCAAGGTTGCCAACTTCATAGGTGGACTACTCTAACGGGTAGGAATTTCTGTTCTAATAGAATACCCAAGATTTCTTTCCTGTTACTCACAAAACAAGTGGAGGTCATCTCTTCAACCCCCTTACTTCTCAGCTGAGGCTCCTGAATCCCAGATATGGAGGCGAGTCAGCCAAAGACAAGTGGCTAGACAATGACCTGACCTAGCCCTCCAATCTGAGGCACGGCACCAGCCTCCTCACACACATAGAGGCAAGCAGCAAGCATCTATTCATGTTTTCACCAATTCTACAAGACCTACGTGAGCCACTTATTCCTGACCTGCTCCTGCTCTAATATCCTTGTGACTCTTGCCTGCCTCTGGACCTTCAAACTGGAGATTGGATTTTGTCTCCAGCTCTCTGTAAAGAACTTAGACTAGCCTCTTCACCCTGACCCACACTTTTGGCTCCACTGACTCAATACCCCAATCCCAGCAATCTCATCTAAGTCACAGCCCAGCCAATCCAAGCCATGGCTGAACCACCTCTAAAGAGAAGGAAACTCAGACAGAGGCAAAAACAAGACCAAAGTCTAGTTCTTCTCACTCTAAGACCAATAAACTTTCCACTACATGATATCCCCTGCACCTGCACTGCTGTTATTGCCATGGTCCAAAACAGTCAGTAAATCTAGTCCCTCCTTCATCCTATGAAGATTGTTTTCATATCTACCAACCATCCCTACCTGATCCTTCTCTCCGCTACATGAATCATCCCCAGCTTCTTCAAACTGACCTCATAATTCATGGTTTCCAGATCTTTAGAGGGCTCATAAATTCAATCACCATCCTCTTAAAAATAAAAAGAGAGGATATTTTGGATCCATCATGTCTATTTAGACCAGCTGCTTGTATCAATGCAATTGTGATCACGGTCATATTTTCATCAGCTGCATGTCACATGACACCAAGTTTTGGTCAACAAAAAACCCAAGATTAAACTCAAAATCAAAATCCTTCTTTAGGGATGTTCAGAAAATGACAGGAGAGCAAAGATGCTTTCTCTTTTCTCTGGAGTCTTCAAGCTGGGATTTTGTAAACCCAGAGATGCCAGAGTCGTGTTCTACACCAGGTAAAGAAAGCTCATCTGAAATAGGAGAGAGAGAGCTAGACCACACTAGTATGTAAGCACATATTCACTGGTGCTATTCTCTTGCACGCTTAAGCTAGGATGGAAGGTTTTTGTCACTTACAACCAAAAGAAACATGACTCCAAGTTTCCTGAGATCTTCACATGGAAGGTTTCTTCTCTTACTTCACATTGCTGATTTATAGCCAGTGTAGAGCCTTTCCTTGTGGAAGGAGATGGAAGACCAGGTATCTGGACTATAGGAGGGGTAGAGAGAAGAGGAAGTGTGATAATGATAGAGACCAAGTCTTCTGCTTACTGCTTTGCTGAGCACTAGCCTAAGCCTTCTCTGGGCTCCTCCAAAGTTCCCTCCAATCTCATGAAGCTCAGATGAACGTGCCTTGCTGTTACCAAAGATTTCCACTCCAGATGGCAACCTCTACAGAAGCTGGGTTCCTGGAGTGTAAAAAAAGTGCTTGGGAAAATAATAGGTCTGTGACACAGTCTGTATTTTTCCTGCTCCCAGACCCTGCATAATGCAAGGCCACCAATTGAAAGTGTGAAATGGAATGCCTTCTGTGTTCTGCCAAAGAAAATCTAAGAAACCTCAAGCTGGACATGGCAAAAGTAAATGTTTGGGTTTGTAGTGATTGGCAAGAAGATAATCAAGTTGAATCTCCCAAGTGCCTTGGGCTCTGCCTCTTTTAAAGTGCTCTGTGCACAAATGAGAAAGGGATTTGGTGGAAAGACTGTAAGCTAACAAGTCACACGAGAACAACTTCCAAGCCAGCTGTTGCTAAAATAGGCAGCATTGTCCAGGAAAATGGTCAATATGATGTTGAGCAGAGAGCACTGTTCTTTGCATAGCTGTCCCCAATGTAGCTAAGATGTAGTCCAGCAGCATCCATTACAATCAGTACTTAGAGGAACTATAGCTAGCTAATAGCCTTGCAGTTGTAAACTCACTCAGACAGGATTATGTGCTCCTACTAATACAGTAGTGCTGGAGTGAGCTTTGCTCGATTACATACTTGGCCTCAAGCCTTCTATTCAAGGCATTACAACAGCATCTCTCACAAACTCATCTACCAGGAAATCTGGTTGTTCCTCCTACACTAGTCTTAAAAAACCACCAAAGAAAGATTTTATTTGCTCACTGAGTTTGCACTTTCTTGCTTTATTTCAGGAAATGATGCTTCTGGAAGCACAAAGGGATGAGATAAAGAAACATAATGTCACCCATTTAATCTAGGAAACACAGTTCTTACATATTTATAAATCCTTTCTGTACACTAATTGATTTCTAATCTTTTGGAGAAACTGTTAACAGCCCAGATGGCAATAATCTGAAGAAGGGGAGTTAGTAAATGGCTTAAGATCAAACTGAATAATAATAATGAAAAGGGATTTACAGACACACTGCGGTATACACCTACATGGAAAGAAATAGTTTTTTTTTTTTGGTAAATTTTAGCAACTATTTTCCCACCAAGGAACCTTTGATAAAACAGCCTACTCACCTACCGTGTCTCCCCAAAAATAAAACCTAACCAGAAAATAAGCCCTATCATGATTTTTCAGGATGACATCCCCTGAACATAAGCCCTAATACGTCTTTTGGAGCAAAAATTAATATAAGACCCGGTCTTATTTTCGGGGAAACATAGTAGTTACAGATCATCTTAGAGCCTGTACTTGGCATCTTGGAACTATTTAAGAAAGCACAGAAAATAAATTAACATTGATTGGAGGAATGAAGCACTTCATGACTCCTTCAGGAATGGTGCCCTGAAAAAAGTGTGAAGCAGTCGCAGAGAGGGCCTGGGACTTTAGCAAATGTTCTAAGCATTCTCCTTCATATTGTCCTTGGGTGCCGTATCACTAAAGCTACTTGAAGAATGGACTTGACATTGCTTCAGTCAATAAGCTGGGGGGCATAGATTCACAGTGAGGTGTTCGGGTGCTAAATTTTGTGGTCTACTACACACCCAAAATACAATTGATGGATTTCTGCTCTCAAGACAAGATAATGACTACCTTTAATAAATGTGTAATCACTCTAGAGACGGACAGCAGCCAGGTACATGAGAAAGTATGTTAGGAGACTGAAAGTCCTTCCCAAATAAGTAACACAGATAAAGTAAGCATCTGACTCTTTTATTCTAGGACTGTCTTGTCACTAAATACCCTACTGGATAGTATTCCCATAAACCTCTCACGTGTCCTAAAATTGCCAGTATTTCAGCAAATAGTGACACAATTGAGTCAGTAATCATAGCAATACCAACTTCAACAACTCACAGAGATCTCATCTCAGATTACATATCTTTGGTCTTTCACTGATATTGACAACATAGTACTCCAGATTTGAGAGAGAAATTCCTATAGGTTGATGTTTCAGCTGGAGGTCTTTGACTGCAAACAATAGAAAAGGATTCCAGGTAACTTAAGTGAAAATGAGAATGCATTAGAAGACTAGAGAAGCTCATAAGATCATAGGAAAACTAAAGATCTGGGATTGGAAGAGCCAGGAACCAGGAGTTCCAGAGAGTCTGGGATCACTCAGCAGTTTCATCCGAGCACATACCAGTACTGGAATTCATTCACTTATCTAATACATATTTACGAGTACCTACCATGTGCCAGGCATAGTTCTACATGCTAGGAATAGAACAGTAAACAAAATAGATAACAGCCCCATTGTCATGGGGCTTTCACCCCAGTAGGGGGAGACAGATAATATCAATAGTAATAATCACAATGGTAGTGGTAACAGCTCTAATTTTTGAGCACATCTAGCACTGTGCTAAGTGTTTTATGTATTCATACACCTATTCAACAAACATTTATTGAGTCCCAGTACGCCAGGAACTGTCCTAACTTCTGAAAATGCAGCCATGAACAAAGCCAATAAGAATCCTTGCCCTCATGCTGCTGACATTGTAGTGAAATGAGTAAGTTCAAAATCCCCCAAAAGCCAAGTCCTAGGAGACATTATACAACTCGCCATGCTTAGATCATGTATATGCCACCAGCTTTACCAGGGCAGTAAGAGGTACATAGGAGAGCAGGCATCTAGATTTACTGTTTAACCAAGAGTAAACACAGTGGGAGAAGAGTCCCTGAAAAGAAATCAGGGAACTGTGAGGAAAGAAAATAGATGCTAGGCAGAAAAAAAATCTGTTCCAATGTATAAGGCATGAAATAATGGAGACTACTTCACCTGGGCCTTATTGGTGTGTCAGGATCCTTAGTAAAAGTAAAAGAAACTAGATTGTATATAAACAGAAAATACAATGATGGTTTAGACTGCTTGTGCTTGACTCTTACTCCAAAATACACAAGGTTAGCTGTAGGATCTTGGGCAAATTATTTAACCTCTCTATTCCTCAGTGTCCTCTTTTGTGAAATGGGGAATGTTATTAATATCTACCAGTAGTGCTGACATGAGGAGTAAATGAGTCAATATTTGTGAAGTGCTTAGAACAGTACTTAGAAATATAGAAAGTACTCTGTTAAGTAAATAAAAATGGAAGAATACTTAATTGATAGAAAGGCATTCATAGGCTATTATGTAGAAAAAAATAAGTTGCACAATAGGTACTTAACATAATCCTAAATTTGATTTAAAAATTAATGGTTATGATAAAAAGAAATACACATATTAAATGGTTTGCAGCATTTATCTCTAGCTGAGAGTAGGATATATGGATAATTTCTATCTTCTCCTTTTTTCCCATTTCTGTATTTTCTAAATTTCTAGTGTGAATACTTATTACTATTTTATTTAAGTTCTTATAAAAGCGTTTATATTCAAACACATATAAACATCTAAATATCAGTAAAAGGAATGCATTGGCAGATGGGGAAGTGACCAATTGCAAACATGTTTAAATTGCTTAACAACTTAATGTTACTTAGTAAGGTATACTGAAAGGAGAAAAAAGTCAGAGGAAAATTCCTGGCTCTAAAGTAATTATAATAAAGACCCTCAGTAATGATAACTGAGAGTCTAATATTACATTAGAAAAGAAGTAATCAACAAAAAAGGACCATACGTGAGTACTGGGGCTCCATAACCCCTGGAGATACTCAAGACTCTCCTGCCTAATAAGACAAAGCCCAACATTGTTTAAAGAAAGACAGAGTTCCTGGCAACCTGTGAGACAATATCAACTGATTTAACCCTCATGTACTTGGAATTACAGAAACATAAGGGAGGAACAAGACACACACACACACACACACACACACACACACACACGAATGACAGCAAACTTCTCATCATAAGCTATGCAAGCCAGAAAACAATGGAACAACCACTTTAAAGTGCTGAAGATACTGTCTACTTAGAATTTTACATCCAGAGTAAAGATCTTTCAGAAATAAAAGCAAAATAAGAATTTTCCAGACAAACAAAATTTGACATGATCCATTGCCATCAGACCCACACTACAAGAAATGTTAAAGGAATTTCATCAAGCATGAAGAAAATGATACTTGATGAAAACATGGATCTATACACAGAAACAGAGAACTGGAAAGATTAAATATATGGGTAAATATAAAAGCTATTTCTTCACTTTCTTTTTAATGTCTTTAAAAGCTGAGTGACTGTTTAAAACAACAACAACTATGCATTGCAGTGTTAATTACATATATATACATATATTCATATATGAGAGATGTTAACTAAACCTATTGTGGTAATCATGTCACAATCCACTTGACCCTTGAACAACATGGGTTTGAACTACGTGGATCCACTTATACATGAATGAGGAAATGAAGGTGATAAGAGTTCATATGACTGAGTACCAGAGAGGAGAAAGTTGCAGAGAGAGAGAAGCCCAGAGATCTTCAGGGATCTCCCTCAAATATTCAGGAAAGTATTGATCAGTGCATAAAAGTGAGAAAACTACCCAAGACCAAATAATCACAAAAAAAGGATTACAGGGAACAGTGCCCAGAGATCACACAGTCAGGAATAATAACTGTCGTCTATAGTCAGTGTGGGAAATACCATAACTCAGGGAGCATTGGTTAGAGCTATGGCACAAGGAATTATCTGTCCCAAAATGTCAATAGTACTGAGGACCAGAAATCCTAGGTTAAAGTAATAAGAAGGATCTTGCCTCAGTAATAGTGAAAAAGTAACCCTAGACTAAACCCTGTTCTTGCCCCAACTAACAAAACATTTGCTCATACAAGACCTGAAAGGATCAAACTATTTCCACAAAATTGCATCCCGGAACAAAGCTCGAGAATATTTATAGAAATGTAAAACCATTCAGTATCTAATAAGGAAAAACTGACAACGTTTGCCATCCAATAAAAAAATTACCAGACAGACAAAGAAGAAGAAACACCCAACCCATGAGAAAAATCTATTGACATGGACAGGGAAAACAAATAAATGGTGAAATTAATAGAAAAATGCATTAAAATAATTACTATAACTGTACTTCATATGTTCAAGAAGCCAGAGGAAAGACTGAACATGTTAAGTAGACAAATGGAACATAAGGGATGATCCAAACCAACTTCTAGACATGAAAACTAGAATGTCTAAGATGAAAAATATACTGGATGGGATTTATGACAGAGTACACATTACAAATGAAAAGATTATGAAAGCATAGCAAATACATATCACCTAAAATGAAATACAAAGTAAAAACAAACTATAAACATAAATAAACAGAGCATCAGTGAAATGTGGCACAACTTCAAGCAACAAAATAGAAACACAATTGACGTCCCCAAAAGCCAGATGAGAGGGTAAGTTCAAAAAACATTTGAACCTCTCTTTTGCTCTCCACCATATGACACAGCAAGAAGACATCCATCTGCAAACCAGGAAGTAGGCTCTCACCAGACAACAGATCTGTTGGCACCTTGATCTTAGACTTTCCAGCCTCCATATCTGTGTAAATGTCTGTTTTGTTTAAAATATACATATATATACTTGAAGAAATAATGGCCAAAATTTTTCAAAAGTTGATGACAACTATAAACCAGAAGATCCATGAAGCTCAACAAACCCAAGCACAAGAAACATAAAGAAAGCTGTGCTAAGGCATACCATAATCAAATCGCTTGAAATCAGTGATAAAAAGAAAATCCTCAAAGTAGCTAGAGGAAAAAAGAATGATACACTATTCATGGAGGAGCAAAAATGAAGATAATGAAGATTTCTCATCGGAAATCACGCTATATGATTCCATTCATATGAAAATCCATTGTAGAGATCCATAGAGACAGAAAGCATATTAATGGTTGTTTAGTGCTAGGTGGAGGGTGAAGACAGCTTATAGGGGAGTCATAGCTGAAAGCTACAGGGATTTTTCTTCAGGTGATGAAAATAATCTAAAATTGACTGTGGTAATGGTTGCACCTATCCCTGAGAATATAAAAAATATTGAAATTTATACTTTAAGTGGGTGAATTGTATGGTATGTGAATTATATTTTAATAAAGCTGTTATAATATAATGGACTGTTTTAACAAGAAAAACAACGATGTACTGGGGGATTTATAAAATACTAGAATTAAAATATATGAAAATGATAGCACAAAGGTCAGGAGGAAAGAAATTGAAGTATACTGTTGTATGATTCTCATAATTTATGTGAAGCAGTATAATGTCACTTGAAAATAGATTGTGACAACAAAAAGATGTATATTATAAACCTTACAGGAATCACTAACTAATAAAACTAAGAATTACAGTTAGCAAGCCAACAAAGGAGATAAAATAGAATCATAAGAAAAACCACTCAGTTAATTCAAAAGATATCAGAAAAAGAGGAACAAAAATAGAAGACACATAATGAGATAACAGATTTAATCTCAACCATATCAATAATCAGATTACATGTAAAGAGTCTAAATGCCACACCAAAAAAGGCAGAGGTTATCAAATTGGTTAAAAAGTAAAACTCTAGCTATATAATGCCTTCAAGAAAACACTTTAAATAAAAAGACACAAACAGGCTAAAAAATAAAAGAATGGAAAATGATATTCCATGCCAATACTAGTCCAAAGAAAGCTGGAATAGATATATTAATCAGATAAAGTAGATTTCAGAGGAAATCTACTAAAAAATACTAAAGGTAGAAAAATACTTAAGGTAGTGATCATTTTATAATGTTAAAGGTGCCAATTTATCAATAGAACATAATATTTTTTAAACTAAGAGCTGAGCTTCTAAATACATGATGCAAAAACTAAAAGAACTTCAAAATTAAACCTGAAATCTATGTAATTTTACTAACAATTGTCACCCCAATAAATTTAAAATTAAAAAAATTAAAAATAAATAAATAAATAAAATAAAATAGAAAAATTCAGCATTACAATTGGAGATTACAATACTCCTCTGAACAACTAATAAAAAGTATGGACATAAAATCAGCAATGCTATAAAAGACCTGAACAACAAAATCAATCTATTGGACCTAATTGACATATATACCAGAGCACACATTTTTTTCCCAATATACTTGGAACATCTACTAAGATAAGCCATATTGAGGGCTTTAACATAGATTACATTAAATTTAAGAGGATTCAAGTTATATAAAGTATGTTCTCTGACCACTACAGAATTAAAGTAGAAATCAATAAAAGAAAGATATTTGAAAAATCCCCAAATATTTGAAAACTAAGTAAAATGCATCCAAATAACCTGAGATATGAAACAAAATTGAAATTTAAAAATATATCAAACTAAATGAAAATGAAAACAGAACATATCAACATTTATAGGACGCAGCTAAAGCAGTACTTAGAAAAAATGTAGCATTATACATCTCTATTAGAAAAGAAGAAAGATGTCATAACAATGAACTCAGCCTGTCCATTAAGGAACTAGAAAAAAGAGCAAATGAAACCCAAACTAAGGATAAGAATGAAACTAATAGAGATCAGAGCCGAATCATTGAAATAGAAAACAAAAAACAATAGCGAGAATCAATAAAATCAAAATCCGATTCCTTGACTCAGTCAATCACACTAGTAAACATCCAGCCATGCTGATCAGGGAAAAAAGAGAAAAGACAAATTACCGATCTCAGAAATGAAAGAGGTAATATCACTAAAGATTCTACAGATATTAAAAGACCCATAAGAGCATATTACGGTTTAACATATGAAAATCAATCTATGTAATACCCCACATTACCAGAATAAAGGGAAAAAAGCCACATGACCATCTCAACCAGCTGGACATCAAGAATGAGTCATTTTGGTAGTACATAATACTTACCCTTGATATAATGTGATGAGAATGGCATTTTACCTCTGATCTTCCACCCAAAACTCATAATCTCAGTCTACTCATGAGAAAAACATCAGACAAATCACAATTGAGAGGCATTCTACATAATGCCTGGCCAGTATTCCTCAAAATTGTCAAGGTCATAAAGAATAGGGAAAGTCTGAGAAATTGTCATACCCCAGAGGAGCCTCAGGAGACATGCCACCTAAATGTAATGTGGCATTTATCCTGAATGAGATCCTGGGACAGAAAAGGGACATTAAGTAAAAACTAAGGAAATCTGAACGAAATACAGTCCTTAGTAATTGTAATGTAATGGTTCATTAATTTTGACAAATATACCACACTAAGCAGGATGATAATATATGGGAAATATATAGGAACTCTGTAGTATCTTTGCAATTTTTCTGTAAGACTAAATTTATCCTACATTTTATTAAACAAACAAACAAACAAAAAACCCTGATGTGTGATCCCACTCCCCAGAGATTCTGATTCAGTTTGTCAGTATTGTGGCCTGAGCATTGGGAATTTTAAAAGCTCTCAGGGGATTCTAAGGTGCAGCCAGGTTTGAGAACTACAGGATGAGAACCTGAGGTTGAGGACCTGGTCTGGGCAAGTGCCAGGAGCCACATGCATACCAACAATGCCTACTGGCCCAAATTTAATCTCATGAAATCATATTTCTGCAACAGACAATTATTTCCCTGCTTATAGGATAAACAGGTGGGACCAGACAAAATATCTTTTCGTATTATCCTCAATTAAACAGCGCTGTTCAAAAGAGCTTTCTGTGATGATGAAAATGTTCTATATACACTGTCTGATATGGTACCCACTCGCTACATGTGGCTATTGAGCGCTTGAAATGTGGCTGTTCTGACTGAAGAAGTGAAATTTTAATTTAATTAATTCAAATTTAAATAGCAACACGTGACTAATGGACTGGACAGCACTGCTCTATAACTGTTTTCTTCCTACAAGTTGGACTGTCCTATTTGCTAGGAGGCATTTTTGCTTTAAAATAGCAGTACAAGTGCTACCACACTCCCCCTTGTTGGCAACAGACGGGCTTGGCATCCTCCCTTGGCCTCCCTCACTTGGGATGCCTGATGCTGGCTTCGGGAAGCATCCATTGTGCCCTTGAAGGAGAGCATTTCCTCTCAACTCCAACCCCCCTTTCTAGAGCAATTGGGTTCAATCCAACTCTAATTTTTCTCTGGACTTAATTCCAGACTCCTAAAGAAGAAAAGAAAACAGGGTCTCCTGGCAGAGGGCTGCAGATGTTCTGTTATTTGTTTCCGTTTAAAAAATAGTTTCTCCCCAACCCTCTACCATATCCACGAATTTCTACTATATTGCACAGCTAATGACTACATTAAGCATTTGGAAGGTCTGCATTATTGTATTGCTGATAGCTCGGTAGCAAAATACAATTATACTATAGATGGCTTAGGCTGTCTGGGTGATAGGAAGAAAGAAACATTCTGGAGGGGCAGTATAGATTGAGCTTTATCACATACGACTCCCCCGGCTGCCAGCTCCATATCCTGAATACTGAAAGAAAAACTAAACACTGCTTTTAGAAATACTGCTGCCATGCTGAGGCCATGCACCTTGCCACTTAGACATTACGGTGGAAGTTCAGCTGTCCTTGCCTTTTCGTAGGTGTAGGGTTTGTGTAGTTTTAATGATGCAAGGTGGTGGCGAGAGGATGGATGACTTAAAAAGTAACAGCTTCAGCAGCAGTCAGAGGCTGTCCCAAGCTTATTTCACAGATCAGGAAGATATCTAGGCTATGATGAGCAATTAGCAGAGGACAAAAAAAAATGAGGCTAGCATTAGAATTAGAGATTCTAAATTGTGAACCTCTTGACAGCAAGACCTCTCTGTTTCTCAATTTTGCCACATCTCTTGGACTTAGTTCAGGGCGTACGGTTTCAGAGTTTGTTGTTTAACAGCTTCATTGAGATATAATTTAAATACTATAAAATTCATCCATTTTAAATGCACAATTCAATGATTTTTAGTAAATTTATATCTGTGCAAGCATCGCCACTTTCCAGTTTAGAACCTCTCTTCCAGCACGAAGAGATCTCTTGTGCCCATTCAGTAACTACCTACTGTGGACTGAAAAATAATACTGACGAGGTGTTTCGTCACCAAAAAGGATCTATTTAGGAAAAAGAAAGGGTTGCAACCCAGTGCATGCAGACATGGCAAGCCATGTGCACACTCAGGCCTGCTGCCAAGATGGAGGGGTTATTTATAAGAGGGAAAAGGAAATTAAGGGACTGGGTAAGTTAGAACCATAGAGCTTTATTGTTTGTTGTAGGGTTCTCATGAGGAAGTAGAGTGTAAGGACTCCTCCCATAAGCCCTAGCTCCTCCCACAGACCCTCCTACCTAACTGATTCTGTTTGCTGAAAGCTCCAATTAGCTTTTATCACTATTATCCCCAACCTTTCCCAAAACTTAAGCAACCGCTAATCTATTTTCTGTCTCTATGGATTTGCCTGTTCTGGATTTTTCATATAAATTGAATCATGTTATATGTAGTATTTTGTGTCTGGCTTCTGTCAGTCAGCATAATGTTTTCAAGTTTCATTCATGTTGTAGCATGGATCAGGACTTCATTCCTTTTTATAGAGGAATAATATATCCAATTGTATGGCTAGACCACATTTTGTTTTTCCATTTATCAGTTGATGGACATTTAGGTTGTTTCCACTTTCTGTCTATTATGAATAATGCTACTATTCGTGTACAAGTTTTTGTTTGGATAAATATTTCCAATTCTTTTGGGTATATACTTAGGAGTGGACTTGCTAGGTCATATGGTAATTCTATGTTTAACTTTTTGAGGAAATGCTAAACTGTTTTCCAAAGTGGCTGCACCATTTTACATACCCACCAGCAATGTGTGAAAGTTCCAGTTTCTCTACATCCTCATTAATACCTTGTTTCCCATGTTACAAAAACTTATAGCCATCCTAGTGAGTGTGAAGTGGGACATCATTATGTTTTGACTTATGATGCTGAATACCTATGCTGAATACCCTAATGACTAATGATGCTGAATACCTTCTCATGTGCTTACTGGCCATTCATAAATGTTCTATGTAGAAAATTTTAATTGAATCAATTGGGTTGTCTTATTTCAACTAAATTGTAAGCGTTCTATTTATATTCTGGAAAGAAAAGTGTCTTACCAGATATAATATTTGCAGAGATTGCCTTTAATTCACTAGGTTATCATTTTACTTTCTTAATAATGTTTCAAAGAACATAAATTTTTAATTCTGATAAAGTCAAATTTATATTTTTCTTTTAATGATTGTAAGTTTTTTTTTTCCATATCAAAACCATCTTTGCCGAATCCAAGATCAGAAAGATTTTCTCCTACGTGTGGTCCAGAAGGGGGTCAGAGGTGTGGGCACATCTTCTGATTCCACTGTCTCCTCTGCAAAGTGAGGCCCTCTAAAGCAGAAGTACCAGAGTGGGGCTCTTCTTGCATAGATCTAAGTATGGTACTAAGCCTGCCAAATTCTGAGGAGCAGAGAGGTAGGGGAGAACTAATGGCGAGTGGTCCCAGGGACTTGCCCACTTGCCCTTCCTCCTCCATGGGCCCTTCTCCAAACCTGGAAACAGAAAATGGCAGCCAGCGCAGCTTGTGCCAACAAGATGACCAAATTAATCCACTTCCATTAAGGCAAAGGGGGTAAACAACCTCAAAGGGAATCACTCGGCCTTGAGTCTTATAAACCTGGGCTATTAGTTCCTGTATTTTCCTGCCTTGTCTTCCCCAATCAGATTTCAACCTGCTTGCCAACAATCTCATCCACAGGTCTCTGGTTTCACAGAGCTGTCTATGCGTTTCCATTGCCCTGTGGCTGGGACAGCGGGAACCCAATTCAGGGAAGGACCTCCTGGCTGCAGGTTCTCCTCACTGGTTGCATCCAAAGGCAATGCCCCTAAATGGTGGGTGAACACCAAGCACTGCTTAGTAGCTGCTCCTCTAGTTGTGTGGAGCGACTTCAGGCAGCTCCCCAAGAGTAGACAGCTCCAGCACACTCCCACCTTCACAATGAGCTGCCTGGTTTGAGCGAAGCCAGCAACTCTGTTTACTCACGCATGAGCAAGCTGCTGATAGGGAACTAGTGCAATGCAGAGAGACATTCAGCTCTGCACTGCCCAAAAATGAATGTGCTTATGTGTTGCAATCCCCTTGGTGCAGGTGGGACATACGATACTCATTCACTCAGTACCAAGGGCTGGCCCAAGGCTCAGGGCCAACTCAGCAGCAGCAATCTGTCATTTGTCACACACCTTCTTGTGTTGCCTTTCTCAGCTTGGCTGGAGCCTCTGAGCCATGCCCAAGTAACCTTTTCAAAGATTGCCATAGACAATAGAACTCTGTGGTGGTAGAAGCTTACAGAAGACAGATGCCCCCAAAAGAGGGATGGCAACCAAGTTTTGTTTTCTTTGGGGTGGGGGGGGGCATGCTGACACTAGGCAGCAGAGCATAGACTGGCATAAACTGAAAAGATTTTGAAGAGAGAGAGGGACTGGAGTTGACCAATGCCCAGTGATGTGGACAGGTGCTTTCAGGAACAAAGAAATATGTAGCTCCTGGGGCCTCAGTTATCTCCCTATTAGATGCATCTCTATTGCAGAGACAGAGACAGAGAAAGAGGATTGAACCTGAGAGTGTAAAAATGAAGAGGGAGGGATTGGGTTGGACCACAGCATCCCAGAGGATGGCTGCATTGGTCCCATTCACAGCACTGATTTCTATTCTTTATGGACTCTTGGAAGTTCTAGTACTATTACTCCATAGAACAATTATGATCAGGTTCTGAACTTCCTAATTATTTCTCTTCAGGGTTCTGTTTACCACCCACCTTCCTTTCCATTGCTGTGTCAAAAAATGTAATAGCCTATGGTGTAAAAAGTTCATTTCGGTAATTTTCACTTTTTAAATAACTTATTTATTCAACAGACACTTCCTGAGGTTCAGCTATGTGTTAGGCCCTACACTAGATGTTGGGACTATCATGATGAATGGAACAAGCATGGTCCCTAATCTCCTGGGATTTACATGCCATCAGGGTGAAGGGTAGATAGCAGTAAACACATAAACATAATAGGAATATAATCAAATGATGATAATTACTATGAAGACAAAGTAGCAAAATGGCAAGCAACTGAAGTGAAGGTGGACAGAGAAATCACCTCTCAAGAAATAATCTGAGCTGAGAATTGAATAATGAGAAGGAGGAGAAGGGGGAAAGGAGGAATAGTAAGAGATGCCTGTGTGTGAGTCATACCTTCTTGTTTCTTTAATGTCACATCATCTTTTTGTTGAAAACTAGATCATTCAAATAATATAATGTGGCAACTGTGGAAGTCAGACTCGCCCCACTTTCTTGGGTTTTTGTTGTTGTTTTTGCTGCTGTTGTTTATTGTAATTGTTGTGTGGTGGTTTAGTGACTTTCTAAACTAATTCTGTAAAATCTGTATTTTTTGTTGTGTGTAGCCACTAAAGTCTCTCTTAGCTTAATGGTCAGCTAATGATTGGACAGAGATTTACTTAACCATGGTAGGCCACTGCTCCATTCCAAATTTTCTTAGTAAGAAAGTGGGCTAATTTGTATTGGGTTTGTAGCATCCAAAAACCATTATTTTATTCCTTGGGAGTGCTGTCAATAACTTTTATTTGGATAAATTTAGGCTTTGTTTTTTTTTTTTATGAGGTTATTTGGTTACTTCCTGCACAGTATTGGGGAAAGCAAACACCACTATGAAGTAGATGGCCTGGAGGTAGTTACTTTGTCCACCTTTCATTAGGGGATATCCCTGTCACCCAACATACATCACACCTCTGCCGACTCGGGTTCTGACAATCTAAATGCTGATGTCATCAGAAAGAGAGAGAAAGAAAGAGAAAGGGAGGGGGGCATCACACCCTTTTTTTCTTCTTGCCCATGGGTTAAAATGTTAATGTGAATTTGTCGTCTGTGCCCAGTCCTCACCCAAACTTTATCGCGAATGTCTGGCTAACTGTGGACCTGCCACTGTGCCCCCCAACTCTCCAGAACCTCACTTTCTCCCTTTTCATACACCTATCTCTTCCCTTCTTCCCTTAGGTCAGAGAACTTGGACACACAAACACACACACATACCCATTTCCTGGAATAAGGGGCTTTTCAAAGATTATTGCTTTTATTTTAGTCCCTACCACCTCTGTTCCATGTTGTATATTGAAGGAGTGTCATTTTGTAGGGACTCCTGGGCCTGGCTTCATTGCCTTGGGCTTAGGCTACTATCCATTCTTTGTTAATGGATGAAACTTCTTGGCCCTTTTC